>NC_135725.1:43800673-44174576 GCF_964656455.1 Halichoerus grypus | reverse complement strand
CCTCCCTCCTCAGTTAAGGTGCTCTACAGGAAGTCACTGAAGCTCCAGAAAGATGGGCTGAGGAAGGAGAAGCACACCAAACCTAAATGTCGATCAAAGAGAAACTACACATTACGGGGAGGGACACCCTGAAGGTATAAAGCAATCCCTTACCTGGATTGGGTTGAAGGTATTCAATTGTTTTGGTCATTATTTCCATCACAGCCCTGCTGGTGACATCCACTTTCTGGAATGAGAAAAGAGATGTTCTAACTGACAAGAATTATCAGCTTCAGTTCCCAAGTTGTGTTTGAGTAGATAGAACCACGGGTGCTACAACAGAGAACCAAGCCCTGCAGTGGACAGTGAGGGGCTGGAGATGCTCCCGAAGGAAGAACCGCTTCACCTTCTGCTAGGCTCCATCAAGATGTGGAAACCCTATTCACTGAACGAGGAACCTGGAATTTCCTAAAATGTTTCAAAACATACTTCACTGTCTTCTGGCAAATAAGGTGGAGATAGCTTCCTCTTCCCCTAAGTGGCCTGAGGTGGTCTCTGAAAATGGTTCCCTATTAACTTCACCCAGAAACCCCCACACAATCATGCAAATCAAGAGGTTCAAATCTCTGTGTTCACTTTAAGAATACCCTTGAAACTGCCCAAGCCATAGAGAGTATGCATATCCAAAATGCCAACAAAATTATGTCACTTTATAGAATATGTGCCATCCCATTGCTACAATGCTGGAGATGGTAAGTGTGCCCAGGCCAAACAGTGGGGCTGGACATAGGTCCCATGCCCAATAAGATACTGAATTTTTACTGTACATGCTTAAAATGCAGGGAATAATGCTGAACTTAAGGTTCTTCATGTGGATTCTCTGGTCACTGAGCATGTCTAGATAAGTAAAATCCCCAAGGTGAACCCCAGGTTTACAGAGCTCATAGATTAACCCCTACATGAGCTCACTCGGGTGCACTGAGCTGATTTTTACTGAAAAGAATGAACTTTTCCCAAACCAGAAGAGGAGGCTGCATGCACACATGCATGCATACACATGCACCTAAGGAAAAAAACACCCAAAGGAATAAAAACATATAGCCCATGAATACGTTTAGCATAAAATAAACATAAATAAAAGTTTAAAAAGAAAAGAAAAAGAAAAAGAACGTGGAGATCATGAATCATATTTTGCCCCAGAGGCATTTATGGGATGTCTACAGTGGGCCAGGCATGGTGGCAGGTTTCGGGGACAGAAAGAAAGAAAAATGCAACATCAACTCTGTTTATTCAAGTTAAGAGATGGAAAGTTTTTATTTAACTTCTCAGAACATCCTAAATATATAAAACTCTTGAGCAAACACTTCTAATCAATCCTTAAACTTTTGGCTAATTCCAAATCAAAATCTCAATCTTAGAGTCTATCTCTGCAAAATTTTGAATGGTCAGCATTTGCGTTCAGCAGGTCAGCATGCCCTCTCTCTGTTGGGCCCTCCTCCTTACATGGAGAGTCTGTAATAGTCCACTCTGCATTCCCCGATAAAATCCTTTCCTTACCCACATGTGTGGTCTACTCACTCACTCCACTCCACAGGGTACCTAACTAATAAAAACAAATGCATCCTCCTATCCAAGGTATGTGCATGGGCTATATGATATACATAGGAGTGAAAGAAATTGTTGATGGTAGAATTTCAGATACCAATTAAGTCCATGGGGACTTTATTGTTTTGTTTTAACTGGAGTTCAAGTGCCCCTCCCTCAATTACAAGAAATTTTTCAGTAAGATACTGTACCTACATATAAAATCAGCCTTTTATGGATGGGCTAAGTGTCTTTCATAATCAGAAACCAAACCAAAATCCATCAGCATATTTTATCATTCAGTTTGGTTTTTCAATACTTCATAATTTCCTATTCCATGGCAGTCATATTTTTGTGTAAGGAGTTTCTTATTACTGTGATTAACAGAGGAAACCACTTTTTCTCATGTGGTCATCATGGTATAAAATTACCTTATGAAGCACTCCTATTCAAGAGGTGCAGGACTACACAGGAACCCTGTACCATGTCCTTTTGGTTGACCTGAGTTTGTAGGATGCTTTAGATTTGAGTATGTACCAAGTCATGTTTAGTACAGAAGTGAACAGGGGTTCCCTGGAGTTGTGCAGTACAGGACTTGTGTGGCCATAGTGGAGGTACTGGCAGAGTTAGAAGATACCAACCACGTACTATGCACTCATGGAATTCATGGAAGTGAATAAAAGGTTGTGTGCACAACAAACATGCCGAAAGTCCAGGTTACATGCATGACATGTAACAGGAGGGAGGCTACTAACCAATTTCTAACTTTCTCCTATCCCTGCCCTCAATAATAATTATGCCCATCACCGTCATAAATAAATACCTTAACTCATTTAATCCTCAGAAACCCGTGAAATAGATAAAGAGAGGTTAAGAAACTCGCCTGATTATGGCTCCAGAGTCTGTGTTCTTAACTATTACCCTATGACTTCTTGAAAGCATAAGTTCCTCATAGACAGGCAACAAAGTCACCGCCCAAATGAAGAGAGAGCCCAAGTTAGAGCTGCAAAGCTCTTTGTGACATCTCCCAGATGGGGCTGGGGATCTGGCAGTGGCCGACAACACCAGACCAGGGGGAAAACATGTGCCATCCCATCTTCTGGGTATTTTTTTTTTTTTAAAGTCCTCAAAATCTGTGGAACAGCTTATTAGCAAATTCATTCACAGGCATCTTGCTCTTGATTTTACCGTGACAGGTATCACTTGATAGACTTAAACATAAGAGAGACCAGTGGAACATCTAATCCAAAGCCTTAATGTTTTGAATGTGCAAGTTCAAACCTAGAGAAGGGAAATGAACTGTCTGGGGTCACACATCCACTATGGCTGTGAGGGGAAGAAAAGTAGTTCTAGGGTCGGGGGTCAGAGGTTTTCTGAGAAGGACCGCTGGACGAACTAAACAGTCCAATGGCCATCTGCAGGTAGGAGACTGACCAGGTTCTAACTTCTCTGTCCTTGGTAATAAAGTTTGGGAGTCTTTTTGCTAAGCTATACTGTGTCAGTCATGGAGGACCATTACCTTGTGAGAACCCTGAGTGTGCCTTATTAGGTACTTGCTAGGAAGCTCTTTATATACTTAAACTGGCCATGTCCAAGAGCACATATTCTCTTATTAATAGGCCTGATATAATTAATACGAACTAAGATTTCCACTTAAATAATTTATCCTAACTTGCAAGAGTTCATTCCCATTTGAGAACAACAGTTTAGCTTTGAACTTATAACATACAGTTCATGATTTCCTCAACGCCCAAATTTTCCCACTACTTGAAAATAAATTTTGATGCATCCTAAATTACAACTCCTGTTGCTGGGAGCTGCTGAGACTCCATTTCTTTAACTCACCTTGTCTGAAGAGGGGTAGGGAGCCACCAGCAAAGGCTGTTTAGAGGTGAAACTGTAAATATGTATAAAAATAGGTATGTTTTCAGGACATAAAAATTCAATGTAAGTTTTTTTTCTGAAGGTAAAAGCATAGGCATATATCCTTCTGGTCTTTTTTCTTCCAATTTTCTCAATACCAGGATTTTAGCAACTGTCATACTTTAGAGTCAGGATGTTCTTCCTCCACTCTCCAGTCCTGTGATTTACAACTGTGAGTAGGGAGAAAAATACCCGCTTTACTCTTTATCGGGCAAAAGCAAGAATTGGCAAACTGTGGCCACTGGGCCAAATCTGGGCCACTAGCTGTTTTTATATTTTTAAATAGTTGGAAAAATTCAAAATAAGACTCCTATTTCATTGCACATAATAATTACATGAGATTCAAATTTCAGTGTCTTCTGACTGGAACACGGCAATGCTCTTTCCTTTCAGGCATCATCAATAGTTGCTGTTGCTCTTCAGCAGAAGTGAGAAGTTACAACAGAGGCCACAGAGGCTCTCTGACCTACAAAGCCTAATATGCTTACAGAAAGAGTCTGCCATTCCCTTGCTAAGGTTCTAATTTTACCAACGTGTGCCACACTGAACCTGTGAATGCTGATCATTTCACCAACTGCCTCAGCCTCTAGAGACAAGACACAAGAGAACCCAAAGGCACTGGATTGACTGGAATGGGGTTATCATTCTGAGGCATCTGAATATGACCTTTTCCACTAGCGAAAAAGCAGTCACTGCATCCTGAACCTAGGTGACAACACACATGAACTACACAGCATTCTTTGTGGGGCACCAAAAGGATTAAAGATCCGACCCTATACCATCAGATACTGCATCATCCCAAATGCTGTCACAGGGATACAGTAGCAGAGTTTAAGAAAAAATAGGTATCTTAAAATAGAGGACAGTTTTTGGGTCTGATGATCAATAATAAATAGATGAATTAAGCATCCACTTGGACATGGGGTAACTCACAGTGGTTACACAAAAAGAAATGTTAATGTGCCATATGAAACACTAAAATCTTTTCAAATTCTTCATTTTTCCATCACTGAAGTTAAGAAAACGAACCTATTAAAAATGTACACACACCCACTTAAAGTAATGAGAACCCTGAATGAGACACCTAATTTAATAAGTCACAGAGACATAATGAAAACAGCTCCCTGGGAAAGTTTGTGTGGCAGTGAGATATAGGCTGGCCCAATAAGGATGTTTTAATAGTTCCCTACTGACTTGGAGGAATTAATGTACCTGTTCCTAAACTGCTCTGTGTATAGCAGTTATCTGGTATTCAGAAAGCTTAATTAATAGTGTGTTGAAAAATAAAAATAAACAAGGCATTAAACTGAAATTTCCCCAGTGTATTTTTTTTTTTTTTTTTTTGCTAATCTTCTTAGGCATTACCTTTAATGAATATTAGCATGGAAGTGTATTGTAAACACATCACTGAGAAGAAACATGACTTCCCTGAATTTCGGGATCAGCAGAAAGGTGTCTTTAAAGCTCATCTTGTCTGGGGCTCTCACCCATCTTACAAGTCTATGCCAGTGAGTGAGGGTCTTAGTACAGTCATCTCCACCTTCTGTTTTATCACCACATCCATGAAGATACTCATGGGGCATGACAGCCACCCACAGGTGCACTCAGGGACAGGTATTACTCTGAGCCTGCTGGCTGGGACTTTATACCTTTCTCCTTCATTTGAGATAAAACCACCAGAATTCAATGAAGTGGTATTATTAAAATGTGACATTATTAGTAACAAATTACTTGCCACAAAACTCCAAAAAGATGATGACCAGTGTGCCTCACACCACTGTCACACTGTGGTTTTAGCTACTGTTTAAACATGGGCAGTGATGGGGAATTCAGTTATAGCCATGGCTTTTTTTTTAAGCAGCTCTGACAGCCAAAAGTTCTTTCTTACACTGAGCCTGACTCTCTCTCTCTAGAGTTTCTACTCATTAATTCTATTTTTACCACCTGGAGTTGGCCAGAAAGATGTAACCCCTTTCCACCCAATGACTAATTAAATATATGAAGATAATGACCATGGACATTCTCCTATCAGCCTTTTCCCCATACCCCACTCTGCAAATAACCCACTCTTTCTCATTCTCATATGGAATGGCATTCTTCCCATTCTTTTCCAGCATCCTGCATGTCTTAAAACTTGAGGCTACCCTTCAGAATTCCATTCTCACTGAAGTGGTACATAGCCACATTTCCAACCCTATGACCTCTTCTGGTTTCAACAGAAGGCACTTCCCAGGACACTTTTCAGGCTGCAAAAAGAGGTCTATACCCCTTGGTTTGGACTTCTATATTACCGTTATATGCAGAGGGAAGAGAAAACTGCAGGATTTAGCTCAGGTACCCTCTTTCTCTAGAAAGCTTCCACCAGTCTTTCTTCCATGAAACCAACCTGTCTTTCATGGACATCCTCTACAGGGCACCAAGCACCATGTCCTGTAAGCCACATGATTTATGTGCCCATTTATTCCATCAAAACTGGAAGGCCTCTGAAGGCAGGAACTGTAACTTAATCATCTTTGTATTCCTGATGCCCAGCACAACACTTTGCACATGGAGGACATATTTACAGATACTCCACATGAATTAATTAATATAACCACACACATGCACATAGGCACACACACATACAAAACTGTAGCAACAGACGGAAATTTGAGAAGGAATTAGAGATCCCTCAAATTCTAGAACTTCCTCTTGACAAAAAATCTGTAGTTTCTCAATAAACAAATCTTACACAATGTCTACACCACAATAAGAAATTTAGTCTGTACCTAACAAATCTTGTAAGCAACAGATACCACTTAAAACTAACACATAAACAATTCTATGCAAGGCACTTAAGAGGAAGAAGGAAATGGCTATGGGCAGGGCTCCCGCAGAGACAACAGAGCTGCAGGATTCCACCAATCAGCTCTGGGAGCTGTGAGGGCTAAGAGACACATGTGTAATTTTACTGCATCTCAGCAGGAGAGGGGCTGGGGTAGCTGATTAGAGAAACAACCTCTAGGAATACCCAATTCTCTCTCCTAGTAGTGCTGCTTGATGCAAACCTCTAATTTATTTCATTTTGTTGTCTAATTGCACCTCTAAGAACACAGCTGAACAAAAAGGTCTCTCTACCCCAAATCCTTGATCAGAAAACCGACTGTGGATAGGTGATTCTTTTGTAGGCTTGGGAACACTGAGCTAAAATGTTTTTGTGAGTAATCAACAAATTAACAGGACAGTAAAGATTTTAGATTCCAAATCCAAGACACATGCTTTCCAATTACCACAAAAATCTTTACCTTTAATGCAAATTTTGCATGGGTAGAGAGTGTAAAATTTGCCCAGAACCACAGATAAGACTAAAAAAAATGTGCATAGTAAAATGCAATAAAACAATCTGAAATGTAAATCTCTCAATTTACTAGGTATAAACCCAAATACAAAACCATAGGTATGTTCCTTAAACAATCAGCAGCAGTTGTTTTTTTGTTTTCTTAATTCCAGGAATATATTTTTTTGAAACAAAAGCTTCAGAAGCTAATTATTTCCTAGGAAGTAGGAGAAATAAACTTTACTCTCAGACACAGAAGAATATCTTTGGGTCTTTACCTGAACTAAAACACAAGATCCTCTTTCATTTCAATTAGTTTGCAAGATTGTGGTGGATTCAAAGGTTTAATGAGTTGCTCAGTGATAAATTCTACTCTATTCTCTCAATTTCCTATTCTTTCTAGTTTCACTTAAGAAATAGAAAGTTTGCCTTAGCTGAGTCAGTGAGCTACCTACCTTATTATCTTTAGTCCCGGCAGATGCTGAAAGCTGAACTCAAATTCTGACTCCTTAGGTCTAAATTCCTCAACACCTGACTAATCTGTCATTAACAACATGGCACTGGGGAGGCATGCTATAAATTCCCACCTGAGAGGAGAAGGAGGATTCAAAGGATAAGGGGATCAAGAAATAATGGGTGGAAACAGAGGCTGGTGCAAATTAACAGACCCACAAGCTGCTTCTTATGAGGCGTGAGGAACTCTAATATTATAGGGAGTGAAGAAGTCAAGTCATTCTAGGCAAGTGAGTCAGTGTCTGGTCTCAGATGCTGCAGAAGATGGCTGGGTAAAATACCATTTCCAGAACCATAAACAGCAGTGGCTACTAGCTTTAGTTAAAGATCACGTGGTACTTAGAACTGTCCAGATTTGAGAAATAAGGACCAATGCAGACTTCATTTGCCCCACTGGGGGCAAATAGCTGTCAGGCATTAGGTGTAAGAGGCTGGTCTCCCAGACTTCTGGTTGGGACTCAGGACTCTTTTAAATCTCTCTCATGGGGACCTGTGCTATCATGACGTCCACCTCAAGAACTTAGCCCGGATGACCAGTTAGGTAAACACTACACAGCCTCATTTCACAAGACCCCTGTCCCTTGGCGACTCATTTTTTTTTTCAGGAACTCAAATGTGTCCTGTTCTCTTACTTGCTGTTTCTTCTACCAGAGGCATATGAGTCTCTAATAACTCTTACTCATCCGCCACATCATCACTGGAATATCAGGAAGGCTTTCTGTAATCACCCTGTGTGAGTGTTTCCTCTGTTTCAAGCTTCTCCGGCACCATGTTTTGTTATACTAGCCACACTGGTCAGTATTTGCCCAAAGTTGGCCTTCCCCTCTAGACTATGATCTTGAGGCATCAGGAACCTTGTTTATCGGTTCACTGCTGTATCTTACATGCTTGGCTTACAGGAAGCACAAAACAAGAATTTGCTGACATCATCAATGAACTCAAAAGAAAAAACACTGAAAAAGACAAGGCACAAAGTACCTAGGAATTTTCTTTGTTTGGGTCTTCAAACAGCACAAACAGCAAAACTGAGGCAGCCTGCCGGAACTGATGGGAACTAAGTAAAAATGCGGTTTTCTAGGTACTGTAGGCTTTCGACATCCTCTCTGTTCAAGTACAGGGTTTGTATTCCCAGATCCTTCACCCATCAGCAATTGAACATCTGAAACAATTCTTGGCACAACGCAACACACACTCTTCACTGTAAGCCTAACTATCACTTGCTATGAATGGTCTCAAAGAGGAAATATGGCAGATGTCACAAGAAAAATGAAATGGGCTATTTTGTTTGCCACCTCCATCCTCACCTGCCGAGAACCTGCTATCTTTTAGGCAGAACGCTAAATGACTTACATTGTTTTTAATCCTTAATAAAAATCCTCCAAGTAGGGATTAGTATTCTCACTTGACATTTACACAAAAATAAGAGACTCAGAGCAATAACCTGACTTGAGGGACAAGCAGTGCAAGTGCAGCTGGGGCCAAGGCTGGCAGGTCCCTCGGGCCTCCTGCCCACCACACCTCTGCCTCTGCTGGCATGACCCCACCAGGCAGTCCGCCCCAGCCAGGCAATGACTCAGACTCTCCCCACACACTTGGGACCCCATCCCCTGCCTTCCCCGATTTCCTTCCCACCTCACCGCTGATTCAAATGCAACTTCATGTTGTCCCTGTTTGGAAAAGCAATGATAAAATCCACCAGGAAAGTACGTTATGACATTTCACCTTTGTGGAGGCTTTGTTCTCAGGGCAGTACAAAGGGAAGACTGAATACTTGGCATCTTCTGTTTTAAAACAGACACCAAAAAGAGAGTATCTTTTAAAATAACAAAATGCATTTTCAGGTACCAGAGGAGAGCCGTTTCCCCTCCCCCTCTCAGTATGCTAGACAACTGCATGTCAAAGGGAGCTTTAAGCGGTGAAGACTTACTCGCTCCATCTCTTTGAAGTCATCATCTAGCTTGGTTCCTTCAGCTCCTCCAACCTTCTCACTCACTTTCTAAAGAAAACAAACAAAAAGGAGAATAATAAAGTTTCTTTTTTAAAATTTTTGTTAAAAGTTTCAAGCACTTTCAGAAACATCATCTAATATAATCTCACAACCATTCTCTGACATAAGTGGACAGTCCCATTTTCATAGGAGAAAACTGTCGCTCAGAAGGTTTAAACAACCTGCTAAACACCAGGCATGCAGCAGGTATTGAAGCAAGAATTTGAACTTATTTCTTCTGCTTTCAACCCCAGTGTTCTTTATTATATACAACATTATATAACTACCTAATCACTAACATTTTCCTTTTGAAAGTTCTGAGGGACAACAGCATCATACAATTATCATTTCCCTCTGATAATGGGTCTAAAATGCTACCTAGGTAGAAAATTGCTACTTCTTCAACCTGTTTCCCAATGGGCTATTGAACAGATAATCACAAGCATCTATCAAACTGGTAAGAAAAAAAATCAGCCCAGCTGATCTTCAGATAAAAGGATGTGAATAGCAATCTTATAAAGCTGCCTGTAGCTGTCTGTATCCTTATAAACATGAGATAAATCATATGGAAAGAAGTTGAGGGTATTTCTTTGCTACCCAATCAATTCCCATTATGATCCATTTAATATTCATCAATTTACATATGTAAACAATCATTTTCCACATGTAGAATTCATGTTCATTAAAAAGTTAAATGTCCTATTCTATTCTGAAATAAAGATTTAAATTAAATCTAATAAAAATGTATGAAGTGATCACAAGAAAAATACCTTAGTTTCATCAAAGGCAGGAATATTAAATGCTAATGACATGAGACTTTTGTTTCTCTTAAAATACTCTAATTATAAAGGCAGTTAGATGCTTTTCATTAAGATGTCACCGTATTAGATGTTGGTGAGGATGCAGAGAAAGGGGAACCCTCCTACACTGTTGGTGGGAATGCAAGCTGGTACAGCCACTCTGGAAAACAGTATGGAGGTTCCTCAAAAAGTTGAAATAGAGCTAACCTACGACTGAGCAACTGCACTACTGGGTATTTACCCCAAACATACAAATGTAGTGATCCAAAGGGGCACCTGCACCCCAATGTTTACAGCAGCAATGTCCACAATAGGCAAACTATGGAAAGAGCCAAGAAGTCCATCAACAAATGAATGGATAAAGAAGATGTGGTATGTGTGTATACACATACACACACACACACAATGGAATATTATGCAGCTATCAAAAAAAATCTTGCCATTTGCAACAACGTGGATAGAACTAGAGGGTATTATGCTAAGCGAAATAAGTCAATCAGAGAAAGACAAGTATCATATGATCTCACTGATATGAGGAATTCTTAATCTCAGGAAACAAACTGAGGGTTGCTGGAGTGGTGGGGGGTGGGAGGGATGGGGTGGCTGGGTGATGGACATTGGGGAGGGTATGTGCTATGGTGAGCACTGTGAATTGTGCAAGACTGTTGAATCACAGACCTGTACCTCTGAAACAAATAATACATTATGAAAAAAAAAAAAAAGAAGATAGTAGGAAGGGAAAAATGAAGGGGGGGAATCGGAGCGGGAGACAGACCATGAGAGACTATGGACTCTGAGAAACAAACTGAGGGTTTTAGAGGGGAGGCGTTGGGGAGATGGGTTAGCCCAGTGGTGGGTATTAAGGAGAGCACGTATTGAATGGAGCACTGGGTGTTATACGCAAACAATGAATCATGGAACATTACATCAAAAACTAATGATGTAATGTATGATGACTAACATAACATAATAAAATAAAATTTAAAAAAAAGATGTCACTGTTTTAAAGTTATCACACACAGATATTGAAGTATGATTTTTCATTTCCTTCAATAACCACTGGATTGAAGGACTCTGCAGGGAAGGCTACCAACAAGGCCAGACCTGTAGCAATCTCAGTAACAACCTGGGTCATCCCAGTAAGTCTGGTCTATCTCCTTCTAAAGGAGTCCTTGGATACATGGCTCTGTCTCCTGGCAATGGGAGTTCTGATATCCCCTTGTAGAGGGCTTTGGTGTATTCCTTACCCCCTATCTCTCTTTCACTCCTGCTTTCTGCCAACAGGAAAACCTTTAGAGGAGACCACTACTGGAAAAACTGAGAGTATGAATTCTATCACCACTCTGGTCCTGTATACCAGATGCCGCCCATTTCACCCGAGCAGTAGTAACAGAAGGAATGTGTTGTGATGAAAGGCCATAGCAGAGACAGACTCCTCTACTCTTTGCTAGGTGGACAGAGTGGTTGTGAAAATTAAATAGAATAGTAATAAGAACCTATGTTTGAACCCACAAGATAGGCAGTAAATCCCAGTTCCCTTCTCTCACCAATGAAGTATAATACCTGCTTATACCTGGTTTCCCTATCAGTTTTTTTTAACTGTTGTGTCAAATCTTGAGAAGAATCTATCAATTTTCATTAATATTATACAATCTTGGGTAAATAAATGTCAATTATTAAAAGTGTAACACTAACAAAAACAATATTAACATCTTTCATTTGTATAGCTGACACATACTTTCACTTGCAATTTATCATCTAAATATCACAAGAACTGTGTAGAGCACATATTATTCCCATGTTGCAGATGAGAAAACTGAAGGTTGCAGAAGTTAAACTGCCTGTCCAAGTTAGTGATCTTTAACTAGGAACAGGTGGAACCAGGACCTGAATGCAGTTTTTCCAAGCTAAACCCTAGGTTTCTTTGCATCCCTAGCCGAGTTTTCGGGAGCTGTCCGTGGTGCTGGCCTTCTTTGCCTGAAGTTCCATTACATTTGCGGCCTTAACCCTTGGTCCTTGACATCAGCCCTCTCACTTAACCTGTGTCCTGAATGATGCTAGTTATCAACTATTCTAGCAGTCCGTACAGATCCAGGATTTGCCTGGCATCAATACCACCTAATCTAAAGCCTGTCTGTAATATGGAACAGAAGTCAGCTCTTTGCCTATTTCTTTTTTTTTTTTTTAAAGATTTTATTTATTTATTTAACTGACAGAGAGAGAGAGACAGCTAGAGAAAGAACACAAGCAGGGGGAGCGTCAGGCAGAGGGAGAGTCAGGCTCCCCGCTGAGCAGGGAGCCCAACGTGGGCCTTGATCCCAGGACCCTGGGATCATGACCTGAGCTGAAGGCAGCCGCTTAACCAACGGAGCCACCCAGGTGCCCCTCTTTGCCTATTTCTTAAATATTTTTACCAAACCAGAAATGGGGATAGAAGGCCCTAGAATTCAGTTTAGAATCTCCTGATGGGATCCAAGTGCCAGTGATTTGACCTGCATGTTTGGGATTAAGTTATAGAAAATTAGGAAGAGAAGGAGCCTTATAGGTTATTAATTCAACTTTTGCTATTACCAAACAAATTTTTACTGTGATTCTTACAGATTCAATCCCTTTCACTTTGCTCAGCTGATGACAGTTTTAGCTCATATTTCAGCCTCTTTTGTGTCTTATTATTCTTGAAGTACATGGTTTTCAGTTAAATTTGGACTGGGAAACTCTACTGTAGTCAGTCTTAACAAAATCAAGAAATATTTGCTACACAACCTCCAATCAACTGTCTCTCAGTTCTACCTGACTGTCTCCAATGTCAGGGAACTCACTATATCCTGACATCTGATTTTGGTCAAAAATAGACCCTCCTATGATCTATGAAGGAGACATTTAATTTTTATTTACAAAATTATCACCAAAAAATAGATGAGAAATGTCTCCATTTATAGTAACATTAGAGAATCCTGGTAACCTTGGGTTAATCACATTTTGATCATCTCTGGAGAATAAAATATGGCCTTAATCAAAAGCACAAAGCCTATATCACACTTTCAATCTCAACTTGCTCAATTGGGATTTTAATTTCCCCCCTTTTTGCACTTAAAAACAGGCTAGCATCACAATAGCTGGCTCATTATATCCAACAGAATACCAAATGGAATCCCAATGGCCACTAATAATTTAGAACTAGTCCTATAACTCACACCTAGGCCAAAACATCAGTCTACTGGCTTTACATATTTGGTTTAAAATACTTAGTGTGGATGTGAGTGAGGGAGAGAGGGGGAGGGAGAGGTAGAGAAAGAAAGTTTGATTGAGAGATCCCATGCCTTTTCTCTTTTCTACAAAACTTGACCTTTGAGGGAGAAACAGCTCCCGTTGTTTGATACTAAATGAGGCTAGCAGTTAGATACTGGTACTGATCTGATTGGTTGACTGATATAATAAAAATTTCTTATCTAACTAGATTCTTGGAAAAAAGCAATATTCAAAATGACATCTACATTGTTCTTGGGGCTATTATTTTTTCAGGTCACAAAGGATCTAAATATATCAAGGCATTGAATTGAACAGTGGGCTACATAACACTGACTCATTACTTAGGAGCATAGCAAATATTTGCCCCTCCTGATCTTTACATGTCATTACTAAAACTTCGATCTTTTTATGAATAAGGGTCAAGGTGAGGAATATAGGCTCCCTGATTCTATCTGGTCTTTGTTTTCCTTATTTAATACCAATTATTTAAGAATAGTTTTGCCCTACTATTTTCCAGTAAGATGGTTCCTAAAACCAAGATTTCATAGTATTGAATATTTTCAGATGCTGTTTAATATACTTTGGATAATATGCTTGCCACTTGAGAAAATGATCACCTACATATTTTTTTAATTGATCACCTGTTTACATGAACATCAGCAAAGGTATTTGGATCAAACAAAACAGTACAAATAAGCCAATATACTCCCCTGTACCACCCAAAATGAAACAAAAAAATCCAAAACATCAAAAAACAAACTCCTCTGTTCAAAACTCCCAATTGTACCCCTTAACACAACATTGACAGCTTTCGCTTCTAATCTTATCTACCATTACACTCTACATATACTCTGTATTCCAATCAAACCAACAATTTCACCTTCCTCTCTTATTCTTTTTTTTGCCATTCCATTTTATTTTTTTATTATGTTATGTTAATCACCATACATTACATCATTAATTTTTGATGTAGCGTTCCATGATTCATTGTTTGCGTAGAACACCCAGTGCTCCATGCAGTACGTGCCCTCTTTAATACCCATCACCAGGCTAACCCATCCCCCCACCCCCCCAGAACCCTCAGTTTGTTTCTCAGAGTCCATAGTCTCTCATGGCTTGTCTCCCCCTCTGATTTCCCCCCCTTCATTCTTCCCTTCCTGCTATCTTCTTCCCTTTTTTTTTTTTTTAACATATAATGTATTATTTGTTTCAGAAGTACAGGTCTGTGATTCAATAGTCTTACACAATTCACAGCGCTCACCATAGCACATACTCTCCCCAATGTCTATCACCCAGCCATCCCATCCCTCCCACCCCCCACCACTCCAGCAACCCTCAGTTTGTTTCCTGAGATTAAGAATTCCTCATATCAGTGAGGTCATATGATTCTTTATTGTATTCCTCACAACAGGTACTTGGTTAAGATTTGTGGAATTGAACTACAATGTCCTTTTGTAAATATTAACGTTAGGTTGACAAAGAAAACATAAAGTGAGGCAAATAAGACCTCACTCTAGGATGGTCTTTCAAAAGGCACAACTTTCCAAAAAAGAAAAAAAAATAAGACAATCAAGTCACGTTTTAAATTAAAAGTCTTAATTCTGAGTCTGCAGTAGCATTGTCTCATGCTATTTTTCTCCATATACCAAGTAAGAAAAATGTCAAAGGGAACCAGTAGCAAGAGACAGCTTAAATAAATGACCACTGTTCACAGCCCAGAGGATGCTGCACTGCTTTCCAACAATGACTCATCCTCCCCCACATTAACTGGCACCTCTGGGAAAAAGACACTCCCTCCTCTAATTCCAGCTCTGATTTTTCCCTGCATTGCATTTCATTTACTAAACATTGAAGACCCAACTACCCTGTTTCCTACTGCCTTTATAGAGGTCTCCTTGAAAATGACATCAGTGAAATTCAGTAGACTAGATATGAAATTCATTCATGCAAAGTGATTTACCTCCTACTTCTCTGTTTTTTGTTTAGCTCTGTCTCTTATTATACATCATACAAGGCTAGGTTTCCTTACCATCCACCAAATGTGCTGTATTTATTCCCTCTGTCTTATACTCGGGCCTATTTCCTTTTTCTATTTTTTAAATCCTACTGATTATCTAACATGATCACCCAGATCTCACCTTCTAGATCATCCTGACTGCCCCCCTTTGCTGGAAGTTATTAGATTTCATTTGCATTCTTAGTGCATCATCTGTTGGATTACCTGGAATTAGCCACTTCATGAATAAAATTGCTGAGATATTTGCTCATCTGAATTTTAAGATGCTAAAGGCAGGAATCATATCTCATACTTCTTTGTTTAAAAATGTCTAAGGCTGTAGTACCTACTAACATAGTGCTTGAAAAGTAGACATTCAATTATCAGGTGAAAAAATGATCTCAATGAATTATTCTAAGGCCAAAAATCATACATAAATTAAAGGAAGACCTTTAACTATGAGTTAGCACTGGTTTTGTATCTCTTTCTCAGAGTTTAATCTTTCCCTAAAGTGTAATATCTTTTGCTCTATCAGTAACAGGCAAAAAATTAGAAAATTCAACAATCTATGATGTATATTTTATTTATAGCCAAGGTTAAAGAAAATTCTCTCTTCATTATAACCGTTTGACATTCACCCACCAAATTACTTTTAGAACAATTATAATTAGTATTAATAATATATATTCTTCCCATTAATCCTGATTCTAAATATATATGTATTTTAGTTTACATGCATATCCACATATATGTGTATAAACACACACACAGGCAAACATATTTATGTGTATGTGTATATATACATATACATATATATAACCCCACACATGAGAGAAAGTAAATATAATGCTTTTCCCAAGTGTTTTTTTAAAAAATCAAAAATAATTCATGAAGTGCTGCACAATGTGTTTACTCATATTAAAATAGAATACTTTAACAATCCATACGTTAATCATACCTAGTTTGTTCACAGCAAAAAGAAGAACTGTATTCATACACTATCCTGCCCATCTGCACTATGAATCAATCCACAAAATTATTTATACATAAAATGAAATCTCATTGACAAGTAAGTCATTGAAAGCCACATGAATTAAGATTTTAGAACAAATTGGATTTGGAGTCAAGAGACATGAATTTGGCCCTGACAATGACATCCAACAGCTGTGTGAAAGAGAAGATGCGTAACTTCTTAGTGCTTCAATTTCTTCACCTAAGAAATGAAAAACAACATCATCCAACACTGGATTTTTTAAAGAATTAAACTGGAATGTACATATAAAGAGCACATTATAAACTAACAAAAATCATTATTAAAATAAGGGTTTATTATGTCTTAACAAGTGGTCTTACTCACATGAAAGGCAAAATTTTAAGTTGGTTTCTTATATTTGGTCAAAAAAATACTAAGTAATTTAAATGCATTAAAGAACAACATTACTTAATGCACAAGTTCTTTAAAAAGAAGTTATGATAACTACCTCTATGGAACACAGTACTGTTTTCCCAGTACTTGTAGAAAGGCATTACCTATGATAATAAATAAAAGAAGTCCATATTCTAATTCTCC
The DNA here is from genome assembly GCF_964656455.1 of Halichoerus grypus. NCBI lineage: Eukaryota > Metazoa > Chordata > Mammalia > Carnivora > Phocidae > Halichoerus > Halichoerus grypus. The sequence goes on along the minus strand of NC_135725.1, from coordinate 44,157,659 downwards.
ACGAAAGTTCTTTAATCATTATTTATTAATAAGGTACCAAAAATTAAATATTCTAATACTTGATGACATATCAAATACTTGATGACATATCAAATAAATACTTGATGACATATCAAATATTCAGAAGGAAACAGGACAGTCAAAATTACAGCAGTGCTTTCTTGGTATTTGTCTAAAAAAAGTAGATCTTGTTTTTCCAGATGGTGGTATTCCCATATTTGAAAGGCAGGGTGGATTCATTTCATGGAATATAAGTTTCACACCAGTTTTTCTCAGCTGTCATTAAATTGGAATGCTTAAATGCCATGATGTTTTGAAAGTGAATTTCAAAAATATATATATTTATTTTTTCCCAACCAGAAACTTCCGATTTTCTTAGAGAATGATTAAAGGCATTTTTATCTATCTAAATTGGGCTAATTCTACTTCTTACTCTCAAGTAGAATTTGTATATTAAAGAGTGGAAAGTGGAAAGTTTCTTTTTACATGATATAAAAACTTGTGATTTCCCCTAACCCCTAAGAATTCAATAGGATAAAAACTGATTTTAAGTATCTGGAGCTAAAAACTTTAAAATGAGCTTGGGTGGGCTAAGCACTTCACCCTTTTCCCAGCTTCCAATCTTCCCCTTTCTTCTGGTCAAATACTATATAGAAAATACAGTAACTGATTTATATCATGTTATAATTATTTCTGGTGTGATTCACTAAGATTAAAAGTAATAACTTTATAAGCCCTATTTCCCCAAAGTGAGAATTTCCCATTGACTATGTAGCTAATTACTTATGTACACAACTCAAAGGGGATTGGTAGGACCGATTATTGAAGTATCATGCAGAACTTCAGTCCCTCCCCAGAAAGACAGTTTACACTATCACCTGTAGTTTCATTTGCAAATGATCCTATTTTTATCTTCTAGAAAATTTTTTTAAAGATTTTATTTATTCATTTGACAGAGAGATACACAGAGAGAGAGGGAACACAAGCAGGGGGAGTGGGAGAGGGAGAAGCAGGCTTCCCACTGAGCAGGGAGCCCGATGCGGGACTCGATCCCAGGACCCTGGGATCATGACCCAAGCCAAAGGCAGACGCTTAATGACTGAGACACCCAGGCGCCCCTCTTCTAGAAAACTTTTTTTAAAAGTATGAAAAATGTAAAAAAAAAAAAAAAAAAAAAAAGTATGAAAAATGTACAGAATAAAAGACAACCAGCATTTCTCTATTTTTCAACTTCCCAAATCAGCTAGCTCCTTATCAGATAAAGGATCATTTAGGAGAGGGGGGCTCATGAGAGGGAGAGAATACTTCTATAAAGTTTCCCATCTCTGACAATAGAAAAAAATTTATACATTTTCATAGTCCACTGCAATAAGTCACTGAAATTGAACAAGATATAAAAGGACAGTGTGTGCTAAAAATAGACTCTATACTTGGGGCCAGAATTATGTCATGTAGTATTTTTAAAATTCTATTTAAAGTTCAGCAATAAATTCTCTTGAAAGAAAAACAGAACTCACAAAGGGAAATAAAAGGTACCAATAATTCATTCGAGGTTTCAGTCCTGGTTAATGAATGACGTAGAACCTAGTATTTGATGACTCAGTTGATAAGGCAAGATGGAGTAGCCCTAGGCTTTCACTTGTTAAGAGAAACTGCTGGAAAGCCATTTTCTGTTTTGTGAAATGAAACCACAAACTCACTGAGCCTCTGTTTCCTCATTCACAAATGGGGTGGGCACAGGGTGTGCTCAGATAACCAGGAGAGTTCTAAGACCCCTTACAATTAAAAATTTGATGTCTTTTCCGTGATGGTTAATTTGAGGTGTCAATTTCACTAAACTATAGTACTGTTTTTCAGTCAAACACTAATCCAGGTATTGCTGTGAAGATAATCTATGGATGTGGTTAACACCCACAATCAGTTGACTTTAAGTAAAGGAGACTAACCTTGCTGATGTAGGTGAGCCTTATCCAATCAACTGAAAGGTCTCTAGAACAAAACTGAGGTTACCTTGAGAAAGAAGAAATTCTGCCTACATATCTCATTGGTTCTTTTTTCTCTGGAGAACACTAATAGACACAATTCCTACCTGCCACGGTGCTACTTATAGTAGACCAAAGGTAGATAATAAATCAGGAAAAGGAAGAAAAGAGAAAATACCACGCAAAGTGTTTGAAAAGAATATGCTATGGTATCCAACCCCCCCAAAAAAAATCAGGGTTATTTTGATGCAAATCTCCTTCTGATAAAAATAAAAATAAAAACAAATCATTTTTACAGTAATTCATCAAATGGAATGAATGCAACAGAACTCAGTTTGAATGCCTACTATGTACCAGGGATTTTGCTGGCCCTGGAGTTTTCCTATGCAAATAAGACATGGCACGTGCTCTCTGGAAACTTACAGTCTGGTGGGATATATGGATATATATAAACAAACCATTTCAATATAATGGGGTAAGTACTTTTTTTTTTTAAAGTAGAATACTGGGGCACCTGGGTGGCTCAGTCAGTTGAGCATCTGACTCTTGGTTTCAGCTCAGGTTGTGATTTCATGGGTGGTGGAATCAAGCCCTGTGTGGGCTCTGTGCTCAGTGGGGAGTCTGCTTGAGATTCCCTCTGCCCCTCCCCCTGCTTGTGGTCTCTCTCTCTCTCTGAAATAAATAAATCTTAAAAAAAAAAAAGACTACAATCAGAGTCTAGGATAGACAATTTGGCCTTAGCTGGATATGAAGACAAGACTGGGGAAATCTTCTGACAGCTGATCCTGGAGCTAATTCTCAAACGGGTGTAAGTGGGACAGAAGAGTAGACATGGAAAACAGAAGAGGCTTTCTCCTGTAGAAGTTACCATGTGACAAAAAGCAAACAGGCAAAAACACAGTATTTGCAGGAAAGTACAAATATTTCAGTGCCACGAGATATCAGAATATAAAGCAGGGAATGACAAGAACTGAAGCTGTAGGATGAAGGAGAGATCCAGTGGTAGTGGGCCTTCTGGGCCACACCAAAGACCTTAGTTTTGTTCTGAGTGTTGGCGAATTTATGTAGCTGTGCAAGCATCACTACAATCCGGTTTTAAATAGTTCTATCACCCCATGTGCCCATTTTCAGTCAATGCTCACTGCCACCCTTAGGTGGCAGTAACCACTGATCTGTTTTTCATCTCCATAACTTTACCTTTTTTAGAAATGTCATATAAATGGAATCATACAATAGGTAATTTTATATATCTGGTTTCTTTCACTTAGCACAGGCATTTGAGATTCAATGTTGTTACCTGCATCAGTAGTTCAGTTCCTTTTTATAGCTGAGTAGTACTCCACTGCATGGTTATACCACAGTTTGTTCATCCATTCTCCTGCTGATGAACATTGAATTGCTTCAGTTTGGGGTTATTATGAATAGTGCTATTAATATTTGCATACATGTCTGTGTGGATATATTTTCTCATTTCTTTTGAGTAGAAACCTAGGAGTGGAACCACTGGGTCTAGTGGTAAACGTACATTTAACTTTTTAATAAACAGCCAATATATATTCCAAAGTGACTTACTATAAGACCTTAGCTCACCGTTGATGGAAAGCCATTAGCAGCTTTTAAGATGAGCAATGACATAGCTAAATTAATTTTTAAATCATTAGATTACAAAATGAAGACTGACTTGGGAAAAAAAGGAGATTGGAGACAAAGACACCAGTCAGAATTCTACTACAATCCTACAATCTTCCAGGTGGAAGATGATGGCTTGAACCAAGAACTCTGGGAGTAAGGATGGACTCAGTAAATATTTACGGCATAAAGTAATCAAGACTTTGTGACTAATTTGATATAAGAGAGAAGCAGAGAACTCTAGGATGACTCTTAGGTCTCAGACTTTGGCAAATGGATGGATCAACACAAATGAATAGAACTCAGGTATAGATTCACTGGGTTTGAAGTCCAAATAAAATATGTCGAGCAGGCAATTGGATATGAGTCTGAGTCTGTAGGGAGAGGTCAGGACAAGAGAGAGATATGTGGAGTCAGCACTTTATATTTGATTTGTAAAAGTAGCAGACGAGCAGATGAGATTACTCAGGTAGAACATGCACGAGCAAGCAGTTATAGCTCAAGAAGGGAACCCTGAGCATCACCAATAATTAAGGGCTAGCAGGGGGAGAAACCAACAAAAAAGACCATGAAAAAAAAAAAAAAAGAAGTCAGAAACTAAAGGGAGAATCTGGAAAGAGAAGGATCAAAGAAACTAAGGAATTAGTTTCTCAAATGAGTATAAGCAACCCCGGAGGATGGAAGCAGAGGACAGTGGGGTGGTGGGTAGAACAATCATGCCAAGAGCCACTGGAATTCAAGAGTCTGATAGCTCTATGACCATGCAAACTGCTATTTATGTGATATAGGTTAGCACAATGGGCTCAAAGGCAAAATACATGTGATCAAAAGGATACCAGGAATCAGACAACAGGAACACATCCTCCTAATTTCTTCCATCTCACTTGATGCCTATAAAATTACCATTTGGAAGCAGGGGAAATGCCCGTGCAAAGTAGAGTGCCTGACAGTTGTTCAGTCCCAGCTGTGCTGCAGAGCAAGCAGCTCCGAATGTGCTCCATTTTCATCACTATGCTTGGACACATCCCAAGTAGGTACTTCACATCCTCCACATGCCGCAGGTAGGTACTTCAGCTTTGCAGAAAGAAATCATCAGGGACAAGCTGCAAGCCAAGGGGGATCTGAAAACCTGTGAGAGATTTCCTACAAGTATTTCACACATCAATATAATCAGCTCTCCATATAGCATTTTATGTCACCAAATGTGGCAGCCAAGCTCTATTCTGAGGTAAATGCTCTTCCCTTCCTAAGCCATAGGAAGTTAGCACCATGCTCATAACAGCAATAACAAATCATAAGCTTAACCTTAAATAACAATACGGAAAAGTTATGAAGAGACTTCAGAGATGGTCATGGAAGTGATTCAACGAAGAGATACCAGACTCATGATCTTATACGGAAAATCACTGACCTGCTGACAAAGGAATTAAACTGGGAACAAAGAATAACCACACAAGACAGAAAGATGGATCCCTATCCGAGATATCAAGTTTGATAATTCACATATGCAGAAATTCCATCATCCAAACCAAAAACCTTAAAAAGCACCTTAGTGACAGGACAGATATATAGATATAGATTTCATTTATGATCCCAGGCAGAACTTCCTAAATGCTAATCAGCCCATCACCATCTAAGAAGGCTATGCACTGACAGATGCACCAATCGGCTTCTACCCCTGACTTCAAGGTCTGCTGCCTGCACTGCAGCCAACTCTCTGGAGATTCACACCGCGCAGGCTCATGCTGAATTCAGAAGAGAAGTGGCGGAGGTTCCCGCATCACACACATTCCTGGTCTGCCTTTTTACCCACAATCTCTAGTATTATAACTTCCTGTGTCCTCTGCTCCTCCAGGGTACACGTAACAGAAAAGGCAGCTACGATAGCTGGAGCATCTCTTCAGAGTAATGTCACTGCATCCCCCACCATCTAAGAGCTAACTTGATTCCTCTTTCCCAATATGCTTTCCAGGTGTGAAAAGAAGCTACTGACTTGATTGTCCCATTTCCGACTGCCTCAATCCACTATGTACCAATAGTTGTATTTCATACTCTTTTATAAATACATATATGTATGTATATACATATATATATGTGCTTGAATATATATATATATATATATAGAGCACTTGATAAGCAACAGGAAAATACTTGGCTTTTCTACAGGTTTACAGGGGTTCAAAGTTGTGCATTAAATTGGGGACAGGCTCTAAATACTATTCAAGCATTCCAAACACTAATGGCTTCCTTTTCTTTCAAGTTTCAGCCCAGTGCTTTCCAATCATGTGGGAGACTTGCTCTTAAATGAGATGACTGCTTACAGAGCACTAATAAAAATATGCCAAAAAGTAAAATGGAAAGGCCACAGGCTGGAATATTCTCTTTCTAACTCTGCACGAGCTTACTAATGTGCTAATGTCAGCACCTCCCGGTCAGTAGTAGGTGGTGAGTTCTGGGACTCTTAGAAGCTGTTCTCTCATTTGTTCAAGTTGGACATGAGAGGAAAGGACAGAGGGATATTTAGAAGGGACAGACTTTCAAGAGGCTGGGTACCCGGGGGGAAAGGTGAAGCCAAATGGATACTAAGAAGGGGGCCCAGTGTCTGCTGTTTTGAAGTCTCTTGTCCTTCAGGTCTGGGAGGTAGGAAAAAAAGAATGAATTAAAATAAAAATTTTAACAGCTTTATTGAGATGTCATTTATATGCTACAATGTTTACTCATTTATAGTATACAATTCAGTGATTTTTAATGTATTTATAGAGTTGTATGATCACCATAATCTAATTTTTTTAACAGTTTCATTGTTCCAAAAAGAAACCTTGTACCCATTAGCATCATTCCCTGGGCTCCTCCCCCAATTTCATTCGATACCCCATCTCTTGACAAGCATTACTCAAATTTCTGTCTCTGCAGATTTATCTATTTTGGACATTTTACCGAAATTAAATCATCTAGTTATGTAGTCTTTTGTGTCTGGCTTCTTTCACTTAGCACAATGTTTGCAAGGTTCTTCCATGTTGTAGCACGTGTCGTTAGTCCATTCCTTTTTACAGCTGAATAACATTCCTCTGTATGGAGGTGTAAAGCTACCTCACAGGGCAGTCATGAAGATCACAGAAGGTAACTGACTAAGGGCTCTGTCCACTGTAAAGTACCTCACCAATGCAAAGGATCCATGTCATTACCCTACAAGCACCACTCAGAGTACTTCCTTAAGAGTCACAAGGTGACATCACATGGAATTTCATGGACATGGTGACAGCAAGGCAGAGGTTTCCAGAAGGCTTTAACCTAGGACGAACTTGTGGTGGAAAGAAGAAACACAAACACATTCCAAAATACAGCCCAGTTAAAGGTTTGAGGGCCATTACCATATACGGCATTATTCCAGAGGAGGATCTTTAAGAGCAAAATGGTATAGCTGTGGATGCTTGTTACTAGAGTTGAATTTATAATTTACATTTCAGAATGTAATGCAATACTGAGAATGCATTTTTCAGAAGTGACCTCTTCTTGTCAAATCAACTCATTTTACCACAGTTCTGTGGTATATTGGTTCATGGAGTTAGCAAAAGTGTAAGTAGGAAAAAAAGAAAGGAAAATGAACACATTCAGAAGCCTATACAGTATAGTCTGCTTTTTATGGCAAAATGAGGAATTCCAATTATGATTTTGGGTGAGGGCTGGAGGAAAGGGGAGGTCTGGTCACCCATCAGAAGAGAATCACTGCAGGAGTAAACCTGGAGTGTTGAAGGGAACACACTATCTCATGGGTACTTATGTGTGCTAGAGAGTAGGGAAAAGGGCAGGGATGGGAACCCTGAGTAAGTGGGGGCAAGAGGAACAGACGTGTTAGGGTCAGACAGCCAGGCAGGACCAGAGACAGGACTGAACCCCAGGTCCTGATTCCCAGACCCAGTAGAACCTGTTTCCCAGGAAAGGGTCCACTTGGGTTGGCTGTAATCAATAGATGGCAGCAGCATCAGAGGACACTTTAATGGGCAAAAATACTTTAAAACATCGAACTTGTTTTCAATAACTTCATGTGGCTAAAAATTCTTACTAAAATTTTCTTGGTCACAAGACTTTTTTAAAATCAATTCGGTTTTACTGCCCTTCAGTAATAAGTCCATAACTTCCTTCCTTCGCCTATATGCCTCCTGAATCACGACCACTGGGTCAACTGTTCTCTCCCATGGGAAGAAGTCCAAACCCCTTGGGGCTCCCACAGCCCCTGGGCCTCACTCTACCCAGCACTTGCTAGACTGCATTTCGTATCATTGTCATCGAGTTGAATGCCTCTCCAACTGTTCAGAGTTCCGGGAAGGCAGTGCGATTTCAGTCTTGCTCATCTCTGCTTCGCGGTGCCTAACGCGGCCCTGGTACACAGCTGGTCGGCAATGTAGGAGCAGAGAAGGCAGGGGAAAAGCACACCAACCTCTACACTAATCTGGTCTGCTTATTTTTTCCTTTAACTTCCTTTTTATATTCAATTCTATTTGCTGATATTCCCCTAAACAATCACTGTAGTTGCCTTGTCTTCTTTCCCCTCTGCCGGCGACAAAGCTTGAAGGCAAAGGTAGATACAGAAAACAGGGTAATTAGCGGTAGCTCTGGACACATTCTCTAAGAGTACCATCTTAAACAGGGGTTTTTGTTTTGTTTTTATGGTGGCATGACTGTTGACAAAAATCTAATGAAAAGCAGCTAGAGAAAGCAGAGTAAAAGCAAGAGTTGACCTACTCAACACCCACTAAAAACAGGGTGATGGGTATTAAGGAGGGCACGTGTTGTGATGGGCGCTGGGTGGTAGACGCAACTACTGAATCATTGAACACAACATCTAAAACTAATGACGTATTATACAGTGGCTAACTGAACATAATAATAAAAAAAAGATAAACGATAAAGGCAAAAAAATACACAAAACAGAAGGAATCAGACAAAGGCAGCCTTTCATGGGCTTGCTTTCCACCATGGACGCCACGAGAGAATTTGGCTACTTTCTAATATCTGTCATTAATTCATTTGAAAAATACTTACTGGATGTCTTTGAGGTGTCAGGCACTGAAGATGCAGTGAGGGGGGTGTGTAAAGGCCCTGAGGAATATGGGGGTAAGCCTGGCTCTTCCAAGAGGCCGGCAAGAATAAAGGTTAGAGAGGGAAGGAGGAAGCATCCATGATGAAGCTAGAGATGCCAGCCGGACCCACACCCTGCAGACCCTCTTGGACTAAATGAAGACTTTCTTCCTTGGAGCAATGAGGGCGAAACGTGAGAGGATTTATGATTTTATAACATCACGCTAGATATACTTCACACAAAGTCACTGAGTCACATGGGCGCTTGGCATCACAAAGGATGCTGCTTTAGGAAGAGGTCTGATTCCTGGTGTAAGGGCTCTACAACATTTCGCTTTCATCTGCAGGACCACAGAATCGTGACTGTCACAAGTCTGGCGTGCACAAGAGAACATATGGCTTCTCTCTGGAAGAAGTCCTGCATGCATCGAGTCCCAAATTTGCTAATGAAAACATCCTGTTCTCTAAGTAGGCTTAGAGAATAAAACATATTATGTATATATATAGTTGTTGTTCTTTTGTTTGGGTTTTGGTTCCCCTCCCTACACGGCACATGAAAACCCACAGTAGGACTTAATTTTCTGAAACCTAAAAGAAATTTTCTAATGAATTATTTTATAGTTTCCTACAAACTGTGTTTCTCTTGAGTGAATTACCACCTACTCTTACATAATATTTCCTAACTTAGAGTATGTATCAGCCTGTCATTTAAAGCTTAGGAGATTATCTTTAGCAAAGCAGAAGGTCTTAGATACCACACGACTGCTGGAGGAGAAAGTTATATTGTGAAGTACAAAAAAAAAAAAAGAAAGAAAGAAAGAAATGGAGAGAAAGTATCCTGCTATTTAATTACTATGGTGCGTCTTCTCTACTAGTTAAATCCAGGCACCTCTCTTTTATTCTCATAATGAATTAATTCCACTCAAATAGATATGATGAACATGCCTAGATAGAAATTGGGTTTTAAGCACTGCAAGAAACAGGATCCCAAAGAAAAATTAAAAGTCAAAGAGGAAGACTAGTTTCACAGAGAAAGCCAGCACATTATTTCAAACTCCAAAATGTAAACACCCATATAAAAGCCACTTGGCCTTTTAAAAGCTAGCATTTTTTTGCCCTATTTGTTATGGATACTTTTAAATAAATAAAATGTCACAAATATAATCTAAGCTCCTTTTATGTTCTGTGCCCCCCGAGATATTACTGTCCTTCCCAAATGACAGTTTTGTTCTTCTACAGCCCGTGTGTCTGTCTTTGGAGATCCCCAAAGCAGTAGCTGGGACCCGGATAAAGGAGCAGTGGTCCCACCAAGCAGAGAGGGGGAGTGGGCAGGGGCAGAGAAAGGCAAGGCCAAAGGTGTGTTCTGAGCTGGAGCTTGGCAATGTGGCTTGATCCTGAAGGATCCCTGTGAGAAGCCATGCAGTATTGCTCCCTGGAAGAACCGTAAGGAAGCTCAGGCAGTCATGTGACTCATGTTCCCCCTGGTCAAAGGCTGCCTACAGGTGCTTTAACTGATATGTCCCGCGACACACAGGAAAAGCCAAAAATTCCAAGACTGAGAAGAAAATGCTAGGGCACGAAGGTTGGAGGTGGGATGCTGGACCTGTCCACCCAGGCTAGGCTGAGGGGATGTGAATCTCGGCATACAGAACATATGTATAGGAGCCAGTAACATTTTTAGGAAAGTGGAAAACAGAAATAGTTAGCACTTGAAAGTCAGTGTTACAGGCTGAATATCTGTGTCCCCCCAAAATTCATGTTGAAATCCTAGCCCCGCTATGTGGTCAGTATTAGAAGGTGGGGCCTAGGGGAGGTGATTAGATCATGAGGACAGAGCCCTCATGAAACGGATTGGTGCTCTTATAAAAGAAACACCCGAGAGTTCCTTTGCCCCTTCTACCATGCAGGGATACAGTAAGAATATGAGTTCTATAAACTAGAAAGAAACTCCTCATCAGACACCAAATCTTGGGCTTCCAGCCTCCAGAACTATGAGAAATAAATTTTTGCCATGTATAAGCCACCCAGTCTATGGCATTTTGTTATAGCAGCCCAATGGGCTAAGGAAATCAGATATATTCTATGACACACATTTTTTTTTAATTAAATCATTCTTCTTTTATATAGCAAATTTTCTTTCAAAATTCAAAGCTTCCCTTGGAGGTCTGACCTGCTATGGAGAAAAGTCATAATCAGTTTCCCCTCCCTCCCTCCCTTTTTTGTATTTACAACATTCTGAAAATATAAAAATCATTCTCAGCTTGTAAATTGTTCAAACACAGGCCATGGGTCAGATTTCGCCCACAAGACACAGTTTGCTGACACCTGTAGTGTAGTATCCATTAACAATATAAAGACATATTTTCTTTTTTTGACATATATATGGTATCTCACTGTACATTATCCCTCTATAATTTCTTACACATGAAATTTATACAATATGCTGTAGGTAAACCATTTGCTTTAACTGGATATTATGTTCTACTGTAAGAATATATCAAAATTTGTTTATACAGGGGTACCTGGGTGGCTCAGTCGTTAAGCGTCTGCTTCGGCTCAGATCATGATCCCAGGGTCCTGGGATCGAGCCCCGCATCGGGCTCCCTGCTCCACAGGAAGCCTGCTTCTCCCTCTCCCACTCCCCCTGCTTGTGTTCCCACTCTCACTGTCTCTCTCTGCTTTCTGTCAAATAAATAAATAAATAATCTTAAAAAATGTGTTTATACATTTCCTTAGTGATATATATTTAGGTTGTTTTATGTTTTTCACTATTACAAACAATGCAGCAATAAGCATCCCTTTGTGAGTGCCTCCTGCTACATCAGTAAGAGTTTTAAGATAAATGCCTCGAAGTGAAATTACTGTGTCATAAAGTATGTGAGTACATGAATCTTCAACTTGGTTACTCTCCAAAGTAGTTACATCAATTTACAGCCCCACCTGCAGTGTAGCAAAATTCCTATTTCTCCACATCTTCCTCAATATTGTTTCACAGGTTTCTTAATTTTTGCAAATCTGATGGGTTATTAATTTATATCACATCACTGTTTTAATTTCCATACTCCTGATTACCAGAGAAGTTGCATATCCTTTCACACTAACTGATCTTCTGTGATTCTTATTTTATAAAATGTACATCATGCCCCTATTATTATTATTTTTTTTTTTTTTTGCTAGTGAGGTTGGCTCTATTATGGGGTTCTCTTTTCTTCCTCATGTTATGTAGTGGTTTTTCATACCCCTTTTATTTTTAAAAGTTCTGGCTGGCTGTTACTGGGCTGAGTCAGGAGAGTCTAGACCTATTTCCACACCCAGCAGGTCCCAAAGTACTGAAATCCCCATTACATGTATCACTCCCTTTGGGTAAATATAAACATATCACTTGAAAAGTATGGTATTCATCCATTCATTCATCCATTCACTCATTCACAGACATTTATTATTTGTTATGAAGTGACATTCACAGTTCTAACAACAGGGAACATAAAGACAAAAGAAAGCTTAAACTAACGAGCATATTCAACTACAGTGAAGGATTAGTCATCAGATGAGCTAAATGTCATTTAACTTGGAACACAGCCTTGAAAAAATAAAAAAAAAGAGCATGTGATGAGAGCTCTACTTTGGGTGGATATGGCCAAGAACATGGGGGTTCCCTCTCTTCCCAGCAGCTAATCTAGGGATATGGCTTCACGTGACAGGGACCAGCTGCCTGTGCCTCTCATTCCTCCACCCCCAGCCCCCCCACTGCCGAAACACAGAGCTGGGCCGGGGCTGCTAAGACCATTACATCTCCCCTCCCCCACTCAGTTCCCATTTGTAGGGCAGGGCTCTGCCTCAAGAGCAACAAGTTGAGAATAATGGGGCCCCAACTGCCCCAATTCTAGCTCACTCCTAGAATATAGAGATTGTACACTGAGAGAAGCAAGCTAGAAGACCAGGGGCCACCCAGTGCCTGCTTGTAGAGAAGGACTGACCCTCTGGGAGAAGCAGGCTGCTGCCTCTGCCCAAAGCTCTACCGCAGGGGCACGGATGTTCTGCTCAGGAGGAGAGGCAGGCCCTAATTACAGAGAGCTCCACCACACTGTCTGAAGTGTCTGATTTCATCCATGCCTAAGGACTCTGTCAAAAACAATGGAGATTCTGATGGCAAGCAATTAATTACATGGGGGCTAGTAGCTTCACAGTATCAGTAGTACAAAGTGAACCAGCCATAAGTTCAATAGAGAGCGCCTGAGAGACATCCAAGAAGAGTCCTCCTGAGATCACACATATCCCTGAGGGGCCAGAAGGTCAAGAACACATCCTAGGCTGAACCCCCTCAGGAGTAACCATAGTGGTATATAGAATAGACATAAAAAAATTCCCCAAGTTATACCACAGGTCCATCAGCAAAATGTGGAAGCCTTACTGACTAAAAGGGGCTAAAGCACAACCTTTGGCCAACACTGGCTGAGCAATAAGCCCCTCTAACCTCGGAGGAAGTCAGGAAGTCAGATGTAATAAAAATACATTCATCCCTCATGGCCTTTTCCAGAGCTGCACCCATTCAGGAGAGACTAGAGGAAAGACCTCTGAACTACCAGACTTAAAGCGGGAGGAAACTGTGAATTCCCTGAACTGTGAGAGCAGTGTACAAGCCAAACACAAACTCAAATGGCGAAGACAGCTTAAACACAAATGATCAATAAATGATGTATGTAGGGGCGGCTGGTTGGCTCAGCATGCGACTCTTGATCTCAGGGTCATGAGTTCAAGCCCCACACTGTGCATGAACCCTACTTAAAATAACTAACTAAATAAATAAATAAATAGGGAAATAAAAAAGGAAAAAGACAGGCAATAGAAACTTACAGGGGCCCAGAAGTTGGAATTAACAGAGACCTGAAAGCAGCCTTTATAAATCTATTCAGAGAATTAAAGGAAACCATACTTACAGAAGTGAAGGAAGCCATGATGGCAATGTCTCATCAAATAGAGAGTATCAGTAAAAAGAAATTATGAAAAAGAACCAAATGGACATTCTGGAGTCAAAAAAAAAAAAAACAGTAATTGAAATGAAGAATTCACAAGAGTAAGTAGCAGATTTGAACTGGCAGAAGGAGCAATCCGCAAACATGATAACATGAATAGAATGGCTAAGCAATCCAAAAGACAGAAGGAAAAAAAGAATGAACAAAAATAAATAAATAAACACAGTCTCAGAAAGGTGGAACACTATTAAGTGTACAACATAATCATAATGAAAATACCAGAAGAGAGAGACAGGAACAGAAACTTCCCGAGTCTGATGAAAAACATTAATCTACCCTTCTACAAAGCTCAATGAACTGCAAGTAGAGTAAATGCAAAGAGAACCATTTTCAGTCTCATCAAAATGTTGAAAGCTGGGCGCCTGGGTGGCTCAGTCAGCTAAGTGTCTGCCTTCGGCCTGGGTCATGGTCCCGGGGTCCTGGAATCGAGTTCTGCATCGAGCTCCCTGCTCAGCAGGGAGTCTGCTTCTCCCTCTGTCCCTCCCCCCTCTCATGCTCTTTCTCTCTGTAATAAATAAATGAAATCTTTAAAAAAAAAAAAAAAAGTTGAAAGCCAAAGGTTAATTGCCCAAATAAATAAGAGAAAAACAACTTGTTCAATGGAACCACAGTAAAATTAACAGCTTACTTCTCATCAAAAACAATGGGAGCCAGAGTGCTGAAAGAAAAATCAGGAAAAGATATGGACATTCTGATTGTGAAGAGAAACACTCCCCCAAAACATACTTGAAAATGGTCTTCATAGGTAATAGGAATTCTCAGGCGAATTGAGGAAGAATATGGAAGAATTACCACAGCAAAGTAATGCTGAGAAAATATGAAGGAAAATACAGATTTCAGTTGTTAAATGATTTTATCTGAAAGCTGCCTTTTTATTGAAGTTAGAGAAAATCTCTCATATACATGGTTTGAATGTTTATGAGAAGTCAACAGCTCTTTCATCTTCAACAGACTGTTGAGATACATTTCTCAACTAGATCTGTCAGTGAGCCATCTGTATTTAAGTTGAGGTATGAAAGATACATAGAATCATTTGTTAGTTTTCAGAAAGGATTCACTAAATTATTATTAACAGCTTATAAACGTGAGCCATGTGGGTGATACTGAAGGTAAAAGTAATGTGAGACCAATTATATAAGACAACCAAAAAATTTATTCATTCATATTTTTAATAGATTTTATTTATTTATTTAGAAAAAGAGACAGTGTGCATGTGTGTGCATGAGCGGGGAGAGAGGCGGGGAGAGAGGCAGAGAGAAAGGGAGAGAGAATCTCAAGCAGGCTCCATCCCCAGCACATGGAGTCTGACACAGGGCTCGATCCCAGGACCCTGAGGTCACGACCTGAGCTGAAACCAGGAGTTGGATGCTTAACTGACTGAGCCAGCCAGGTGCCCCATTCATATTTTTTATTGGAAATATAAGATTTCAAGGTTTGTAAAAATAGTGGGTACAGTAAGAAGAAATGCTATAAGGCTCCCTAAACACTGATTATTGTGCTACAAAAGAATATATAAGGTGAGAATTTTAGGATACATTATAAAAACCTTGGTACAGAAATAACACAAATGAAATCCACAAAGACCATTTATTTATACCACTGCAATAAGCTTGCTTTGGCTCTCAGTAAACAGTATATTTTTTTGTCTTCTGAGTGTTCTAAATGAGCTTTTACTGTTGAATGCTATTTATCTTTTATAATAAAGGCAAATTTACCAATCAGGCACTGGTGATTTAGGTAAAAGACATCTGTGAGAGAAAGAGAGCATGGGCATTAGTCAAGCTGAGATAATGAGCTAACTCGAAGAACCTGCTAATTGTGTTTAGTGTGCCCTGGGTATGCATCTCTCAGCTACATCTACTAGTTCCTCCTGGAAGCCTAGTTGTTATAATCAGATACAGACATAAATTACACAAAAGAAAATGGCCAATTTACAAAGACAATAAGAGGTGATAGTAGCAGTCCCATCGGACAGGGAAGGGAGGTGACCTGTAGGTGTCTAAATCCTGATGAGCCATCTGATAACAGAAGGAATTTTTGTAAATCAGCATTTTACTGCACATTCAAAATTACAATTACAAATAGAAAACCAAATAAATATTCCAAAAGGAAATGAATGTTCTAATGGCATGGAGAAAATGTTTTCTCCTGAATAATGGATATTAACTGTATTCAACAAGATCTTGTCCAGCAGAGAGAAGGTAACAGCCACATACCTATAAGAACCTGTAAGTTGAAAATGCATATAGGAAAAACTGTCAATTGTTCAAGAGTGGAGACGAAGAAAGCTCACTAAATAGAAGATTTTCATAATCACTATGATCAGGACTGGTGCAGATCAAGTCTGAGGTTAACTTAGATAAACAGAGGAAGCCTGAAAAGCCACACTTCCTGGGTTCTAATCCTCCCACTGCCTGGTTATATCATCTTGGGCAGGTGTTTCACTTTGTCAATACCCTCTGATTCCTCATCTAAAAAACAGTCTACAGATTGTACTTCCAAGGGGATATGGAACTGGGTAGAGAGGGAGTGAATCCTTAGCTATTATTATAGTGTTCTATGTGCATCTTGGGCTACATTACATTTGACTAGGATTAAGAGTGTCACTAAAAACCCTATGCAGACTATCACTTCATAAGAACTGCTTTTTCCGGCGCCCTGGGTGGCTCAGTTGTTAATTGTCTGCCTTCGGCTCAGGTCATGATCCCGGGGTCCTGGGATTGAGCCCTGCATCGGGCTCCCTGCTCTCATTGGGCTCCCTGCTCTCATCGGGCTCCCTCCTTGGCAGGAAGCCTGCTTCTCCCTCTCCCACTCCCCCCGCTTGTGTTCCCTCTCTTGCTGTGTCTCTCTCTGTCAAATAAATAAAATCTTTAAAAAAAAAAAAAAAAAAGAACTGCTTTTTCCTCTTAAAAGGGTCAGAAAATCTGGCCCATCTGAAGCAGAGCATTCAAAAATAAACTACCAACGGGGGCGCCTGGGTGGCTCAGTCTGTTAAGCGTCTGCCTTTGGCTCAGGTCATGATCCCAGAGTCCTGGGATCGAGTCCCGTGTCGGGCTCCCCGCTCAGCGGGGAGTCTGCTTCTCCCTCTGCCTGCCGCTCTGCCTCCTTGTGCTCTGTCAAATAAATAAAATCTTTAGAAAAAAAAAAAAACCCACACGGAGCTCCCTGCTCAGCAGGGAGCCTGCTTCTCCCTCTCCCTCTGCAGCTCCCCATGCTTGTACTCTCTCGCTCACACTGTCAAATAAATAAATAAAACCTTTATATATAAATAAATAAAAATAACTACCAACGAAGTATTTATATTTTGCAGTACTTTTTCTGGTTGCTGCCTCTACTGCTTTCCTCCGTTGATACATTCATTGCAACAATCATTAATGCATCAGAGATATATCAATGCAGAAAGGTCTGCTAACTTTTGGACTGCTGTTCACCATCCTGATTCAAGAGACCTTCAATCTTCTTATTGTAGACTTTTAACATAGGTAGAAATTTGCTTTGTCTTTTTCCCACTTAAGTCTGAATTATGGTTTAGTAATATGAAATATCCTTTATATTGTTGTGTTTGAGGGTCCCTGCCCTCCAGAGTGGTTATAAACATTAAATTAGCTTAAATGTGTGAAGGCATTTTGAACAGTGCCTAATACTCAGTGAGTGCTCTAAGTGTTGGTTATGACTTTAATCATTGTTATTTGATTATTATATATTATTGTAACCATTTTATTGTTAATGCAGACAGGTAAGGTAGAGAGCGTCTGGCTCTAATTCTGCCTCATTATCTCTGTGCTAAGAGATCATCTGGGACCACAGAGGTAAGATGCCTAAGCATTACTTTTGACATCACTGCCCTATATCATGGTCTTTATTTTCTTACTGGTAGTCAAAACCACAAATGCATACTGAGGAACAAGGATATAAGTGAGCACATGTGAAAATACACTTTTTTCCTTACATCAGCTAAAAAAGGACTAGGAAATTTAAAAGAAACTTTCCCAAGAAACTAAGAAACAGACAACAGACTGGTTAAGCAAAATTTGGTATCTTCATTTAAGGAACGCACAGCTACTTAAAATAAAGGAAAAGATATTCATTACATGTTGTAAAGTGAAAATATATCAGGCTTAAAACGTAGGATCCTGTTAAAATATATACATATAGAAAATCTAAATGAGAAGACTAAGTCCTCTATCAAAACTATCTCTGGTGAGAGAATTATAAATTATTTAATTTCTTTCCTTCTATTTGTTTATGCTTTTCATAATGAATGTATATTACTTTTATAATCCTAAAAGAAAGCCTGAAATAATCAAGTTCCATGGAAGCCACTGGATGTGGCCATTTCAATGCGAATTTCCCAAGTCAGATAAGGGGTCTGGTGGGTCTGCATTTAGGAGCCAAAATCCAGGCACTCAATCCAAGCCGCCAATCTCAGGGGCTAAACAGAGATGCAGAACCCAAGCAAATTAGCAAGAAAGGAAGTGCTAGAAGCCTCATAAAGAAGCGACCACTGCAGCTTGACACACAGACCTCATTTGGTTACCAGCCCGATCTTCCAATAAAACTTCCCACCTCTGATCTGCCATGGTTATTCACTGAAAAGCACATTGCCCTTCAATCTCATCAAAATGTTTCTTCTTGAAGACAACGTAGCAACTACTGCAGCAAACGTTAACTGTATACATTGAACACATTTTGGAGGCTTACCTATGAAGGGGTCATGGTATAAGTGGATGTCATGGCTCATACATTTAGAACTACCAGTTTGGATCGCTGTACATCTTTAATTCCTCAGGCTATGGGGCTTTTTTAAAAGTAAAATGTAGAAAACTGAGTATTAAGTCCTTTATCTTTATTTCTCACATTCCCTCATATTTTAGGTGAAAAACACCTACAGACATCAAAAAATGCTAGGAAGTAAATTTCTTGTTTGATTGTCTTCTCTCCACTCTGAAGAGTCAGAAGATCATGCAATTAATTCATCTTCAGGTTAATCTCTTTGTTGTGTTATGTCTTGGTACCAAGTTAATTTTCTTTTTTTTTGCGAGATGAGATTATACTAAAATTATAATTTTAAAACCAGCAGAATAAATTAAAACATCTTTCATTCTACTGATAAATTACAAATTCATATCTACCTTGTCAATGATGATTTTGTTTGTTTGGGTCAACTATAACTTTATAAATAGGATATTCAACGTATCAAAAATATATGGGAGTTTCTGTAAATAAGTAATAAAAAAAGAAATTCTACTTATCAAAAAGACATGCAATTTATAGGTTACTAGCGCAGGTGGAACAAGAAATGATGTGCAGAAAAGATTCTCCACATAGTACTATAGTTTAAATATTGGTAAGTACAAGAGCATTCAAACTTTCCAATGCACAGGGGAAGACATGTGTCTGATTCCAGAAGCTGAACTTTATATTTCAGGTAAGATCTTGTTCTCTCTTCATATTTATAATTTGTCCTAAATTTGGCAGATCATGAAAACATTGATTGGAAATAGTCTTGGAAACAGTTCCTTTGGTCTAGAAATAGTTAACTCACATTTACAGTGCTATAAGCTGTAGAGTTTGGAATCTTAGTTAGCTTAGCCACTCTGGAAAGTAAGTAACATTCAGCATATTTAACACTAGGACAGGACGAAGTAACATTTGTCACGACTATGGGAAAGTACTTGATTTCCCATTAGTTTTCCCAACAGCCCTGAAGAATAGGTAGATTGTATCATTCAGATTATATACTCAGGGAGTTTAAAAGCAACCTACTCAAAGTCCTATAGCTACTCTGACTAAACCAGGGTACACAGGTATCTTCAGGCTATACTGAAGATTCTTTGAGAACAAAAACTATGTAACTCATCTTTTTGACTCCTCAGGATATAAATTCCTGATAACAAGTAGACCCTCGAAGTTGGTGGAGGCAAGGATGGAAGAACACATACAGCATCAAAAGCAAGACAAGACTGGGGCGCCTGGGTGGCTCAGTCAGTTAAGCCTCTGCCTTCAGCTCAGGTCATGATCTCAGGGTCCTGGGATCAATCCAGGCATAGCATCAGGCTCCTTGCTTAGTGGGAAGCCTGCTTCTCTCTCTCCCTCTGCCCCCCGTCCTGCTCAATGCTTGCTCTCTCTCTCAAATAAATAATCTCTTAAAAAAAAAAAAAAGCAGCAAGACAAGAAGATGCACTTCCCTCACATCACAGGCTCACTTCCCCACCAATGTTTCTCAAAGCAGGTCCCACCTGTACTAGAATTTCCAGAAACTAACTTCAAGACAACTGCAGCTCACCAACCCCCAATACCCACCAAATGGCTAAATCAGAATATTTGGAGGTGGGGTCTTAGGAATCTGCATTTTTAACATTCTCCCCAAGTGTAAGAAATGCTGCCACACTGTATGTCCTCCTAAACCCCAACCTCAGCAGCATTAATACATAGTTCTTCCTCTTACATTGTTGGCAATGTAATAACATGCTTTAAAAATCACAAGGAGAAGCTCTAACACCCTGTGAGGGAGGCACAGAGTGACCTAGTGCTACAGAATCACGATATCTGAATTTTGCCAACACTTTCTTCTGCAAGTGGTTTTCTGTTTCTCCATATGTTAAGTACTGAAGTATTATCATTGCCATCTAGAGTTTTGAAGTGTGAAACAATAAAGCAGCAGTAGGGATTTACAGTACCCCTAGCTTACAAGATCTGAATTCACATAAAAATCCACTGGGTACAACTTGTCTTTTATGAGAGCTGAGCCCAAATAATCTGCTGTAGCAGGAGGAGAAGTGAACTTATTGGCAGGGTTTACCTCCTGTGGGCACCATCACATATCAAAACTCATTAAGTATGTGGAACCCAGGGATTTCAAACAGAACTTCAAAATTGAAAAGGTCAGAGGCATAACATACTTCGGGGACAAATAATGGGGACAGATCAGCTGTTGATACATCTTTGCCTACTGCTAATAATGATAATACCAAACACATTTATAGTCCTTTTATAGTGTATAGACTATACTTCGAATATCTTAATTAACTTGATCTTCCCTAAAATCCTGGGCCAGGTCCAGCATACCCTTCATACTTCCATTTATAGGCACTTTTATCTCTATGCTGCCTCATTTGAATTCCCTTCCCCCACTGAATTTCTGGAAGGCAGAGAAAGCATATTCTCTTCTGCATCCTTAGCATCTGGCATGGTATCTGACTTATTAAAGAAGGCACTCATAGACACAAGAATCTGTTTTTTGTTGTTTTTTTTTTTTTTTAAGCAAATACCACATTCTAGAAATGAGACAACTGAGATTGACAGAGATCAAGAGATATTTATCCTGGAGAGATGAATGGGGAAGGAAGCAAGCAAGAAGTCCTCAAACATGAGTGGGACTATTGTGTGGAAAGGGATTAGACTAATTTCACATGACATCACCAGACAAATTTAGATGGAGGTAAGCAAAGCAGGAGATGGACTCCAGCTCATATTAAAAAGAAGTTTCTAACCATGAAAAACATCTAAAATAGAAAATGTATTCCTCAAAAAGGAGAGTTGCCCAAAATGTGAAAGTATAGGCGAGACTGTACAAAAAGGGTTGTAAGCATCAGTGAAACGATTGGCCACAAAAACCTATAAAGTTCCATCCAACTAGCAGGCTCCATGCGTCTGTCTTGAGACAGCTTACACAGGCTGGTTATGGATAGAAAGAGAATGAGACCCTCAGCCTTCTATCACTACTTCCATTGGATGCATTTAAAGATCATTTAGCTCATAGGTTCTGACAATTCAAATCAGACTAATTCCAGAGCAAGACAGAGTAAGTAAGGGCTGATTTATCCTCCTGTCTGAAACCAACCAACCAAACAACCAACCATATAATATGTATGTATACATGTATGTGTGTGTGTATGTGTGCACATACACATGTGTGAGAGAAACAACAGTTTTCAAGACTGGGCATCAGGAAATGAAAGACATTCATCCCTCACTGGTAGGAAACAAGTGAGAAGGGCCCTATAGCTGTCCTCACTTGCTGCCGTGAGAGATTTTCTAGACCACAATGCAAAGAGCTTCACACAGGTGAAGCTTCAGAGAGCAGTGTCTAAGGATAGACCAAGATGGCTAGAATTTGTAAGACCGACTACCAGAGTGGCAAGAACTGCATAGATGCACAGGGAAAATACCTCACAGGTCTACAGAGTCCTCTTGACTAGTCAGCAGAAAACTGATCAACACACACATGTGAGGATACTAACCAAGAATACTAAAAGAACTATCCAAGGAGATCAGAGGGAATAGTACCCAACATTCACACAAAGCCACAAAGCCAGGAATACTGCCTATTCTCACTAGACATACTGGAAAACCATAACTGACCCATAGTGTACTATTCAGAAAGGTGAGTGATTCATTTCAGTAGTGGGAAGTAAGATGCTTTAGTTATAAACTAAACATTGCACTGCTCCTCCCCAGCAAGTCTAAAAAGCAATATGCAGAAGGATAAAAGCATTTCTATGTAATTAAGCTACATCCCAGAACCAAGTTGAAGATTTCTTATAGAATAAAAATATTCAGCACTTAATATGGTAAAATTCACAATATCACACAACCATGCAAAGAAGCAAAAATTTAAAAAATCCATAATGAGAAAAACCAACCAATTAAATCCAACTCAAAACTGACAGAGATGATAAAATTAATTGACAAAGATATTAAAACAATTATAACTATATTCCATATGTTCAAAAGTTAAATAAAGACATATATATGCAAATCAAATTCCTAGTGATGAAAACTATAATGTCTGAGATGAAAAATTAACAATAGGAGATATTGCAGGGGAAAAAATTAGTGGAATTGAAAACATAGCAATTGAAAGTATCTAAAAATGAAACACAGAGAAAAAAATGGATCTAAAAAACCAAAGAGAAAGGAGCATCAATGAGCTGTGACGAGTTCAAGTGAGTGTAAGTTCACAATGTCACAGGTGATTTTAGTTCATGAAGGAGAGGAGAGTTTGGGTGTGGCAGAGAAAAGATCTGAAGAATGACTGAAATTTTTCTAAACTTTAGGAAAAGTATAAACCCATAAATCCAAGAAGTTCAGTGAACCCTAAATATAAGAAAATAAAGAAACCTGGGCCAAAGTAAATCATAATCAAATTGCTCAAAACGAGTAATCAAGAAATCTTAAAAGAGGAAAAAAGCCATGTGACATACAGAAGATCCAAATTTCTGAATGACAACATAAACAACAGAAAGCAAAGAATGTGGAGCAGCATCTTTAAAGTAGTAAAAGAAAAAAATTGTCAATCAAAAATTCTTTATCCAGTGAAAACAACTTTCAAAAGCAAAGACAACATATTTTCAGACATATGAAAACTGAAATAATTTATTACCACAAGAACCACACTAGAAGAAATGTTAAAGAAGATACAGGGAAAAACAAAATGATACCAGATGGAAATGTGAATCTACATGAAAAATGAAGAGCATAAAAAATGCCATACAGTTAAATACATGATTTTTGCCCTTATTAAAATGTATTTAAAAGATAAATGATTGTTTAAACAAAAATAATAACTATGTGCCTTGGGGATTATAATACAACTAAAAGTAAAATATATGACAATAATAATATAAAGTGCAAGATGGGAAGACAGGAAGCACACTGCTGTAAGGTTCTTATACTATACATAAAATAGTAAATATCACTTGAAGGTAGACCATGATAAATTAAAGATGGATATGGTACACCACCTAAAGCAACCACTAAAATAACAAAACAAACACATATGGCCAATAAAACAAGAGAGGTAAATTCAAATCATAAAAATAATCCAAAATAGGAAAAAAAAAGAGGAAAAGAAAGGACAGATGGAATGAATAGAAAGTAGCAAGATGATATAGTTAAACCTAAAGATATCATAAACACATTAAATGTAAATGGTCTAAGCACCTCCAATTAAAAGGTAGAGATTGTCAGATGGCATAAAAGAATAAAGCACAATATTTGCTTATGAGAAACACACTTTAAACATAAGGACACTAATAAGTTAAAAATAAAAGGACAGAGGGAAGCAAGGGCAAAAATGAACTATTGGGACCTCATCAAGATAAAAAGCTTTTGCACAGCAAAAGAAACAGTCAACAAAACCAAAAGACAACCGACAGAATGGGAGAAGATATTTGCAAATGACATATCAGATAAAGGGCTAGTATCCAAAATCTATAAAGAACTTCTTAAACTTAAACACCCAAAGAACAAATGATCCAATCAAGAAATGGGCAGAAGACATGAACAGACATTTTTACAAAGAAGACATCCAAATGGCCAACAGACACATGAAAGAGTGCTCAACATCACTCGGCATCAGGGAAATCCAAATCAAAACCTCAATGAGATACCACCTCACACCAGTCAGAATGGCTAAAATTAACAAGTCAGGAAACGACAGATGTTGGCGGGGATGCGGGGAAAGGGGAACCCTCCTACACTGTTGGTGGGAGTGCAAGCTGGTGCAGCCACTCTGGAAAACAGTATGGAGATTCCTCAAAAAGTTGAAAATAGAGCTACCATATGATCCAGCAATTGCCCTACTGGGTATTTACCCCAAAGATACAAATGTAGGGATCCGAAGGGGTACGTGCACCCCGATGTTTATAGCAGCAATGTCCACAATAGCCAAACTGTGGAAAGAGCCAAGATGTCCATCAACAGATGAATGGATAAAGAAGATGTGGTATATATACACAATGGAATATTATGCAGCCATCAAAAGGAATGAGATCTTGCCATTTGCAATGACGTGGATAGAACTGGAGGGTGTTATGTTGAGCGAAATAAGTCAATCAGAGAAAGACATGTATCATATGACCTCACTGATATGAGGAATTCTTTATCTCAGGAAACAAACTGAGGGTTGCTGGAGTGGTGGGGGGTGGGAGGGATGGGGTGGCTGGGTGATAGACATTGGGGAGGGTATGTGCTATGGTAAGCGCTGTGAATTGTGTAAGACTGTTGAATCACAGACCTGTACCTCTGAAACAAATAATACATTATATGTTTAAAAAAAAAGAAGAAGAAGAAGAAGATAGCAGGAGGGGAAGAATGAAGGGGGGGAAATCAGAGGGGGAGACGAACCATGAGAGACGATGGACTCTGAAAAATGGATTGAGGGTTCTAGAGGGGAAGGGGGTGGGAGGATGGGTTAGCCTGGTGATGGGTATTAAAGAGGGCACGTTCTGCATGGAGCACTGGATGTTATACGCAAACAATGAATCATGGAACACTACATCAAAAACTAATGATGTGATGTATGGTGATTAACATAATTAAAAATAAATAAATAAATAAAAGGACAGAAAAAGATACACATGGTTACACAAGTCAAGAAGATACACCATGGTAACACAAAATAGTATCTCTGATATTAGAAAACGTAGATTTCAGAGGAAAGAATATTACCAGGGACAAAGAAGGTTATTTTATAATAATAAAGGAGTCAATTAATCAAGAGGATATAATAATCCTAAATATTTATGCCCCAATATTAGATCTTCAGATGAATGAAGCAAAAATACATATAAAAACATTAAAAACTGATAAATCCAAAATTAAAGTTGGAGATTTCAGTACCCCTTCTCAGTAATTAGAATAGGTAGAGAGAACATCACTAGGTGTATAGTAGATTTTAACTACCCTATAACCAATCTGGCCTGGTTAACATTTATAGACTCCACCCAACAACAACAAAATACACATTTTTCTCAAGAATACATGTAATACTTAGCAAAACAAACAATACTGTTGGCCATAAAACAAGTCTCAGTACATTTAAAATGACTGAAGTCATACAAAGTATATATTCTAACCCCAATGGAATTAAATTAGAAATCAATAACAGAAAGGTCTCTGAAAAATCCCCAAATATGTATAAATAAATATTTCACTTCTAATAATCACTGGTTAATGAAGAAATCCCAGAGAAATTAGAAAGTGTTTTGAACTGAATGACAATATGACATATCAAAATTTGTAGGACGTCACTAAAGTGGTATTTAAGGAAAAAATTATAGCACTAAACAACTATATTAAAAAGAAAAAAGGTCTCTATCAATGCCTTTGGACTCCATCTTAAGAAACTACAAGTAGGGGCACCTGGGTGGCTCAGTCGTTAAGCGTCTGCCTTCAGCTCAGGTCATGATCCCAGCGTCCTGGGATCGAGCCCCACATCGGGCTCCCTGCTCCGCGAGAAGCCTGCTTCTCCCTCTCCCACTCCCCCTGCTTGTGTTCCCTCTCTCGCTGTGTCTCTCTCTGTCAAATAAATAAATAAAATCTTAAAAAAAAAAAAAAAAGAAAGAAAGAAACTACAAGTAAAGCAAATTAAACCCAAAGTAAGCAGAAGAAAGAAAATAGTGAAGTTCAAAGCAAAATAAAGGACAGAAAAACAATAGAGAAAAGTCAATAAAACCGAAAGCTGACTCTTTGAGAAGATCAATAAAACTTTTAGGTAGGCTTATCAGGAAAAAAAGAAAGATGACATAGATCACTAATATTAGGAATGAGAGGCAACATGACTACAGATTCTACAAATTTTAAAGGAATAATGAAGTTTATCCCAAGCACATAGGGTTAGATCAACATTCCAAAAATCAATCACCATATTAAGAAACTAAAAAAGGGAAATCATATGGTCATCTCAATCGATGCCAAAAAATCATTTGACAAAATCCAGTATCTACTTCTCATAAAAACTCTCAAGAAACTATGAATATAAAGAATGCCTTCAAAATGAAAAAGGGCATCTACAGGTAATATTGTACTCAATGGTGAAAAATTGAATGCTTTCCCACTGCCCCCACCCCCCATGATCAGGAACAAAGACAGAATGTTCACAAGGATGTTGAAGCTTACCATTCCTACTCAACACTGTAACAGAGGTTACTAGCCAATGAGATACTTATTATCATAGAATAAAGACAGAAAAGGAAATAAAAAGAATCCAAATTATGAAGAAAAGAGATGACACAATTGTGTAGAGAATCCAATGTAATCTACAAAAACAAACAAAAAAAACACACTAGCACTAATAAGTGAGTTTAGCAAGTTATTGCAGATTATAAGGTCAATATACAAAAATCAATTGTTTTTATATACTAGCAATGAACAATCAGAAGCTGAAATAAAAATGCCATTTAAAATGGCATCAAAGGTGTGATATATATAAACAATGGAATATTACTGAGCCATCAGAAAGGATGAATATTTACCATTTACACCGATATGGATGGAACTGGAGGGTATTAGGCTGAGTGAAATAAGTCAGTCAGAGGAAGACAGTTATCATATGGTTTCACTCATATATGGAATATAAGAAACAGTGTAGAGGATCACAGGGGAAGGGAGGGAAAACTGAATGGGAAGTCATCAGAGAGGGAGAGGAACCATGAGAGACCCTTAACTATAGGAAACAAACTGAGGGTTGCTGGAGGACAGGTAGGTGGGGGATGGGATAACTGAGTGATGGATATTAAGGAGGGCATGTGATGTGATATGCACTGGCTGTATACGCAACTGATAAATTACTGAACACTACTTCTGAAACTAATGATATACTTACTATATGTCGACTAATTGAATTTAAATTTAAAAAAAATAAATGGCATCAAAGGGGCAACTGGGTGGCTCAGTCAGGTAAGCATCTGCTTTTGGCTCAGGTCATGATCCCAGGGTCCTGGGATTGAGCCCCACATCAGGCTCCCTGTTCAGTGCTCATGCTCTCTCTCTCTGCCTCAAATAAATAAAATCTTTAAAAGTAAAATAAAATAGCATCAAAAATGTAAAATATTTGGAGAAAAATACGACAAAAAGATGTACAAGACCCGTACACTGAAAACTATAACATTGCTAAGAAAAAATTTAAAAGATCTAAATAGATATACTTCATTCATGGGTCAGAGAAAATGTTGTTAAGATCTCTATTTCCCTAAGTTGATCTATAGATTCAATGCAATTCCAATCAAAATCTTAGCAGTCTTTTCATGTATGTGTAGAAACTGACAAACATTCTAAAATCCACTCAGAAACATGAAGCATATGAACAATCAAAATGACTTAGAAAGGGGCGCCTGGATGGCTCAGTCGGTTAAGCGTCTGCCTTCGGCTCAGGTCATGATCCCAGGGTCCTGAGATCGAGCCCCGCATCGAGCTCTCTACTCAGTGCGGGGTCTGCTTCTCCCTCTATCTCTGCTCTTCCCCACCCCACTCATACTCTCTCTCTCTCTCAAATAAATAAATAAATAATCTTTAAAAAAAAATGATTTAGAAAAAGAACAAAGTTGGAGAGCTAACATTATCTGATTTCAAGACTTACTATAAAGCTATAGTAATCATGACAGTTTGGTATTTGCGTCAAGACAGACAAAGAGATCAATAGGATAAGAGTCCAGAAATCAATCCAGATATATAGGAAAACTTTTTTTTTTTTTTTTACAGAGGTGAAGAGACAATTCAGTGATGAAAGAACAGTTTATGGCCAATAATACCAAACAACTGGATATCCATATACAAAAACACACCCAAAAACTTCAGTCCATGTATTCTACCATATACAAAAATAACTCAACCTGATCATAGATCTAACTCTAATATCTAAAACTATGAAATCTCTGAAAGCAAATAGGACAAAATCTTTGTAACCCTGGTGAAGATTATAGGGCAAAGATTTTTAGATATGACACCAAAAGCACAAATCATAAAAGAAAATGTTGATGAATTAGATTTTCATCAAAATTAAAGCTTCTGCTCCTCTAAAAACACTGCTTTGAAAATGAAAAGTCAAGCCCTGGACTGAGAGAAAATATTTACAAAGCATATACCTAATAAAGAACTTCATAAACAATTTTCAAAACTTAGTAACAAACAACCCAATAAAAAAACGGGCAAAAGATTTGCACATATACATCATCAAAGAACATATAGGAATGGCAAATAAGCACACAAAAATGATGTTCAGCATCATTTGTCATTAGAGAAATACAAATTAAAACCATAACTAAAGGGGTGCCTGGGTTAAGCGTCTGCCTTTGGCTCAGGTCATGATCCCAGCGTCCTGGGATCGAGTCACCACATGGGGCTCCTTGCTCAGCAGGAGTCTGCTTCTCCCTCTGCCCCTTGGCCCTGCATGTGCTCTCTCACGCTCTCTCTCCCTCTCTCCCTCCCTCTCTCTCAAATAAATAAAATCTTAAAAAAAAAAGAAGAATTCTTAAAAGAAAAAAAAACACAACTAAACTCCACTGCAAACCTATTAGAGTGGCTAAAATTTAAAAGCCTACCACAGGGGCGCCTGGGTGGCTCAGTCGTTAAGCGTCTGCCTTCAGCTCAGGTCATGATCCCAGGGTCCTGGGATCAAGCCCCACATCGGGCTCCCTGCTCAGCGGGAAGCCTGCTTCTCCCTCTCCCACTCCCCCTGCTTGTGTTCCCTCTCTCGCTGTGTCTCTCTCTGTCAAATAAATAAAATATTAAAAAAAAAAAAAGCCTACCATACCATGCATTGGTAAGGATGGGGACAACAGGAACTCTCACACACTGCTACTGGAACATAAAATGGAACAATCACTTTGTAAAACTCTTTGGTGGTTTCCTCAAAATTTAAACACGTATCTACTATCCAGCCATCCCTCTCCTAGATTTACCCAAGAGAAAAAAAAAAAAAAAAGTGGACAGAAATGTATATTCAACAACTACTCCTTTTCCCTTTAAGGGGGTTTTGAGTATGGAACCTAGTTTGGTATGCCTAAAATCAAGAATTTTTGTATTACTTGATTATAGACACAATTTCTCTTCCATCCTCCACTATTTACTTCTCTAAATTCTGAGCTGTCTCAGTTTGGTCTGCATACGTCTCAGTATTCGTTGAGTAAAACTGAAAAATGTCAGCTGTGATACAGATACGTCATGGTCTGAGGAAGAGAAAACATAAGAATGAAGAATAAAACTAAGGAATAAGAACATGCTGCTTTTTGGTGGCTAAGTAGAGGCACTTCCACCTAAAACCACTGTCATTAAAGTAATTAAAGGCAACACATTTTTAAGTAGGACAGATCACTGATTCAGCTCTAAAAAAGCAGTAACATCAAGTTTTTGTTCTGTTCCAGCCACATCTTCTCTACACTGTTTTAGTGATAATATCTAACCATACGATTTTGAACAATTATTTGCACTGCTTACCGCTGCAGATATGTGATGTGACTCCTGCTTTATTTTGACCATGTTGCTTTATACAATGGAATCTGATCCTTTCAAATAAACAGATTTATATTATTCTTATGGGATTATTTCAGTGAAGTAAATAATAAATACATTTTCTTCCACTTTAAATAATTTTTTTTCTAGAAATAAAATACCTATTTATTTTGCTAGACAGGACCATAGGGAAAAGGAGGGAAAACTGAATGGGAAGAAATCAGAGAGGAAGCCAAACCCTGAAAGACCCCGGAGACAAACCCTGAGAGACCCCAGACTCCAGGAAACAAACTGAGCGTTACAGAAGGGAGGGGGCTGGGGGGATGGGATAGCCAGGTGATGGGTATTAAGGAGGGCAGGTGTTGTGATGAGCACTGGATGTTATACACAACTAATGAATCATTGAACACTACACATCAAAAACTAATGATGTACTGTATGTTGGCTAACTGAACATAATAAAAAAATACATTTTTAAAACAAAACAAAAAAAAACCCAAGTTTTTTACATAGAACTACTTATAGATGAATATTCATAGCAGCTTTATATGCAATACCCCAAACAGGAAGCAACCCGATCATCCATCAACAGGTGCATATGAATAAACAAACTGTGGTATATCCATACAATAGAATATACTTGGCAATATAAAGTAATAAACTATTCATACATGTAAAACTTGGATGTATCTCAAAGTAATTACACTGAATGAAAAAAATCAGACAAAAAAAGAATACATACTGTATAATTACATTTATATAAAACTCTAGAAAATGCAAACTAATTTATGGTAAGGGAAAGAATATTAGTGGTTGCCTGGGGAGACAGAGTCAGGAGTGGGAGGGAGAGATTACCAAGGGCTTAAGAAAGCTTTTGGGGGTGTAATGGGTATGTTCACTTTCTGGATTTTAATGGTGGTTGATGGATATATATAAAATTTATCAAACTGTACACTTTAAATATTTACAGCTACTTTATAGCTACGATACCTCAATAAAGCTGTTAAAAATAAGACATTCCTTTGAAGATAAGTAAGCAAGGTGAATGGGCCAAATTCACAAGCTGTTGCTTCAAATAAAGAAATACTAGTAGTAGCAGTCATGTTTACTGAGGAGTTACTGTGCATCAAGTAGCCTTTGAAACGCTTTACATAAATTAGGACTACCCTGTTGTTCTACAAAGTAGGTATGATTAATACACTTCTCAAATGATGACTGGCTTATTCCACTTAGCATAATGTCCTCAAGGCCCATCCATGCTGTAGCATGTGTCAGAATTTCCTTTGCTTTTAAGACTAAAAAATATTCCATTATATGTATATCACATTTTGTTTATCCATTCATCTGTGGATGGACATTTGGGTTGTTTCTACCTTTTGGGTATTGTGATTATACTGCTGTGAACATGGGTGTACAAATCTGTTCAAGTTCTAGCTTTCAGTTCCTTTGGGTATATACGCAGAAATGGAAATGCTGGATCACATGGTAATTCATGCTTAATATTTTGGGAAATAGCCTTACCCTCTCATTCCTGGATTGGTAGTCCACAGACTGAACTGCCTAGAAGGTAAATCTGACCCACGTCACTCCCAGGCTTAACATTCCTTAACAGCTCCTTCACTGACTTTAGGTTAAATTCAGATTCCTCAATACAGCACATCGTTCCCAGACAATTCCACTCCTCCCCAGAATCCCCATCTCCCGAGAACCTTACTCCTTCCAAAGCACCTTGGGTATACAGAACCTCTATCAGCACTCCCCTCACTCTAAATGGTTTACATTTCTATCTCCCTTATAAGGCTGCAAACCACTTAATAACAAGATTCGTAGTTTTATTCCTCTTTGTGTCCCCAATACTCCACCATAATGCACAGAACATAGTAGACACCTGATACATATTTGTTAAATGAATAAATACCATCTTAGCTGTCCAAAGAATAAAAATACTATTTTGTTAAGTAAGCAAAGTAACAGAGGAGACAGAATATAGCTTAAACATGTGTGCATTACACACACAGGTTAAATGCATATGCACATAATACATACATGTATGTAATGACAAAAACTTTTTTCACATGTGGTCATTCATATGTTGATTTCATTTTTCAGTCTTAAGCTCCTTTTGATGCACTGGCCCCCACCCCCCCTCCCCGCCCTGCTAAGCAGAATGAAGGAAAAGAGGCCAATGATACAAAGCCCACTTGCATGTCAGATACGGTACTAGAAATAGGATAATATCTGGGGCACCTCTCTCTGCTGAGTATCTGTGCATGGATTGGGCCTCCGGTTTTATGAACAAGCCACACAAGAAATATGCTCTTGCATCTGGGACTAGGAATCTAGTATACTTCTTGGTTAAATGTTTAATAAGCTTCTGTTTTACACTCATACACAGACCAAAAATGGCTTCACTGTCTAATAAGATATTAGATATTAGATATCAGCATGCAGCTAAACCTGAAGAAGAATTATAGATAATGGTTTTCCTGAAACAACAATTCAAACTAAAATTAATAACAGCTTCTAACTGTGCATGCTAGATGATTGATTTTTTTTTTAACTGTCAATCTTTCTGGTAAAGAAAAATGTCAGATTTTTCCAAAAAGTTTCTAGCTTTCCAGACGGCACTGATGCAGGGAAAAAAAAAAAAGTTTACAGACCACATCACTGGGCTTTCTATTCATGAGCTGGTACTAAAAGTGGTGATGGCCTTGGTCCATGCCAGATAATGTAAAGGAGTGACCTCTTTTGCAAGTAAGATGCAAATAAACAAAACAAGCTTCTTCCAAGCCAAATGCATTCTTCGTGGGCCGTATATGAATAAGCTCTGGGAACTATTTCAACCCGCACAATCCAGATCACTACTGATCAGCAGAACCTCTGGGCTAAACACTTTGCCTACATTAGAAACAAGTAAGATGTTTTGATAGGTGTAAGAATCACAGCAGCAGGAAACAAACTGATAAAAAGAAATGTACCAAGGCTACAGAATCAATTTCTGAACATGGAGAAAATTTACAGCCTTAAGACTCAGAATTAAAGATAATGCAGTGGTGCTGGAATCTTCTAACACAAAAATTCAGAAGCCTAAAATTCAGGGTTTTCTGTTCCAGTAAAATCTAAGATCTATGGTAACAAAGAACCTCAAACGCACTTTAAATTTCCTTAAACCTGAATCTTGGAATCAGGTTGGATTTGCATAGCCTAATTTCTTAAACAGGGTCATGCAGACAGCCTTTTAAATAGTACTTTACCTCTGAAACAAATAATACATTATATGTTAAAAAAAAAAGAAGAAGAAGATAGCAGGAAGGGAAGAATAAAGGGGGGTAAATTGGAGGGGGAGACGAACCATGAGAGACTATGGACTCTGAGAAACAAACTGAGGGTTCTAGAGGGGAGGGGGGTGGGGGGATGGGTTAGCCTGGTGATGGGTATTAAAGAGGGCACGTACTGCATGGAGCACTGGGTGTTATACGCAAACAATGAATCATGGAATACTACATCAAAAACTAATGATGTAATGTATGGTGACTAACATAATTAAAATAAATAAATAAATAAATAAGTAAATAGTACTTTTAAACTGATCTCAGAAGTGGACCTCCTTGACATAGCAGATTTGTAGCACAACAAAGGGCATTTATTATCTGAGCTACATGAGGGTAAGCAAAGCAGTCTGTGAAAGCCACTGGGGATACCTGACTGTGTGCTCATTTAATTTAGGCATTATCATGTAATACAATCATATATATTGTTACCTATATATGTGAATAAATTTCTAAGAAAGCCAAGATCTGAGGGTTCCATCCACAAATTTTACATGCTTAAAAGCCCAGGTTAGAATAATCTCAAACCGGAATTGTTATCTCCTAGAGTTCTTAAATTACTCAAGGTAGAGTTTCTTTTTTTTTTTTTTTTTTTTTTTTTAAGATTTTATTTATTTATTTGAGAGAGAGAGAATGAGAGAGAGCACATGAGAGAGGGGAGGGTCTGAGGGAGAAGCAGACTCCCTGCTGAGCAGGGAGCCCGATGCGGGACTCGATCCAGGGACTCCAGGATCATGACCTGAGCCGAAGGCAGTCGCTTAACCAACTGAGCCACCCAGGCGCCCCTCAAGGTAGAGTTTCTCTAGGAAGAAACATCTGACATGAAAGAGGGCCAAGAAGAGTGAAACTCAAAACGTAGAAAATGTGACAATCTGTTAAACTGAAGCAAAATTCAGCATCACTGACTATAAAAGCCAAACTCAAGTACAAGTGAAATCGTAGAAAAATGAGAAAAACCAGTAAAAAGAAGGAAGGAGTAGACGTGTGATAAGAATGTCAAGAAGCAGCACCGCAAATGAGAAGAGCAAAGATGACGGTAGGGGAAGAAAAGACTAGTCCAGAATCTAGGGACACAGCATTCCCTGCCCATCTTCAATGCCCTGAAAGCAGCACTGAATCACAGGGAATTCCTGATGGAGATGCCCAGAGATGAAGGTTTGCTGAATTCTCTGTGTATACTCTAATATAATGGGAATATCATAGATGAAATCTACATGCTTCCAAGAGGACAGGTGGGAAAATACACCTCTCCAGGTCTCACCTCACATCTGGGGGGAAATGTGAAGAGTAAATGCATGTGATGAGGGTGTGTGAGACAGTATATCCCTCTGAGGTTGCTTAATTATTTGTTTATGTTGAACGGACAGCATTGTGCTTTCAGCAGCAAATGGAACAGACTTACGTATGGGCTGTCCTTTATATCTTAGTGGTAGGGACTTACAGGTAAATGCTAATAGCTATAAAATAAATGTCTGGTGCCATTACAAGTCTCTCTTTCTCTTTTGCTGAAACATATGTATATATGCATCCAGAAAGTGAAGAACTTTCCACATCAGTTGGTGACTGAAATGAAACATTTAAATTTAATTTGAGCTTCTGTTCCTAAATACACCAAGGTCCCTAATGAGACTGCTCAGTATAAACTCAGTAAAATGCAGAAGATGCAAGTGATCACAGAGAATGCTATAAGGTGCGGCCAGCTTGCCAATGCTTCGTCTGCAACTGTCTTCCGATTACACAGTTTTCAAATACACGAAGGACAAGAAACAGCTCTAAAGAAAGAGCTGGGATCTGAGATTGAATGCCGCTAGAGGATACCTACTGAGATTACCAGCACATTCTTCATGGCCCCAAAACGCAGACTCAGAACCAAGAGATGAGATCCAGAAGATCTATTTCAACTCAGCTTCAGAGTACTGGATGATGTGAGAGACTAGCTGAGAACAGCAGTACTATTTAATTTAATTCTCACAACAATCTAACAAAATCACAATAAGGAAATTGAGGAGCAGAGAGTTAAGGGTCTTGCCCAAGGTCATAGACCACATGCGTTGCAGTCAGGATCCAGAGAGCTAGCAGATTCAAAAGCCCAAGTTCTATCACTCTAGGCTGCTCTGACAAATTTCTGGTCTTCAGGGTGGGTCAAGCATGAGTTGGCTGACCACTGGTTGGCAGTGTAGGGACTTTGTATGTAAGTGGTGAGACACAGAAGTTGCCTAAAAATCCCTTTTTACCCTAAGATACTGCAATTCTCTTACAAAGCACACTGCATTTCCTTTCAACACTTACCATTTTGTTGAGGCAAAACACTTCAGCCGCTTTCTCTAGCCTTCTCTAGCTCTTAATTAAGGCCCTCTAATATGGGAAGCAGGACTCGATTTTTTTCTTGTCATTGCTCATCTTAATGGTGTGAGATTAGTACGAGATATCAGAAAGAGAGAGACTAATGAGGAAGATCCAAGGAACGTGAGCTGCCTATCTATGAGATGTCTGAAGCTGGGAGGAAAATAAAAAGATGCACATCTTCCTTCGTAAACAAAACTTTCCACTATACACGAAAGAAACCAGAATGAAGACATAAATAGCATGTACTATGTAATTTAACACAGGAAAGATTAAATGTACTGCAATCATTTTATGACAGAGATAAATGACCATAAAATTTTACCAGGCTAAGAAAAGATCAAAGGAAAATAAAGTGAACTAAGCATTTCTTTAGGAATAGCAGTTGTTCCTGCTGCATTTGGCAGAACCGAGAGGCTGGTGAAACTTGGAGAACAGGAAAGTTCCTGAAAAGGTGCTAGAATCACACGCAATGTGGAGGAAGGTTTTAAATTAAAAGAGCATAAAAATAAAAAGAGCATAAAAATACATTCAGGCCTAGCATGCCCTACTAAAAACTTCAACACACATTCTCAGGGAATGAAGATAACTGATCTAAAGGTATATCTAAAGGTATAAAAAGAATTATGGTCCTGTAGAAAGAGCACAGGGCTAGGGATCCGGAGATCTGTGGTCCAGGCTCTCCTGAGGGGCCCTGAGCAAGTCATTTAGCTACTCTAGAATAAAAGGGTACACTCTCAAATAATACAATTTTAAGTATTACTTAAAATCTGTCATCTATTATTTTGATCAGCTTCAGCTCTAGGTCTCAGAAAAACTCTTTATTCTTAGTAAAACAAACTGGATGAAACTGTCATGTTATTTTTAAACAACGACCCTCATTTAAAAAGCCAATTTATGATATTAAAATTTGGCCTTTATCAATTTCACAATTAGTTGGTCTTGAAAGCATTTTAAATATCTTCATGAAGAGTTTCACATAGTCTAATTGTTAAAAAATATTTTTATTGGTCTTTCTCCTGAGCCACGAAATCCTTAAAATATTGCACTACCATATTTTCATTTGGTGACAGGCTGGAAATTTTGGAGGCACTCAGGCTATCTCTATATTTCATCTGTGTTGAGTCTTCTTTCAAGAATGTGAAGCTCCTGCTAATATCTGAGGTACACACACATTGCAGAAGTTATCAGAGATTGCTGGGTTGTCATCTGTCATAGTCCTAAGCAATTTCTAAGGGCAGGATAAAGCAACCAGCTTCATTCAGGTCAGAGCAAGATCCAGGATTAACAAAAGGATAATCAAGGGACATAACCAGCTGACTTCAAGGCATTAACAGATTCAGAGCATTTGGGACACTGCAAGGGAGAAGTGTCTAAATTTAGATTAATAGGAATTTCTGCAACATATTCCTTCTTTTCTTATTTTTTCCTAACATTTCTAAATTCATAGAATGTGCCATATACAAATATATATACATATATATGCATATATTATTTATATTTACGTGCATATTATTTACCAGAAGATTCATTTTCCTATGCCTTAAACATGATTATGGATATTAAAGAATTAATTTTTAGTTGTGATAACGGTATTTTAATGTGTTTTTCTTAATGGTCTTTTACACACACACACACATTTTTTGGGCAAGATGTTATGATAGCAAAAATTATCTTCAAAATAAGGAAGATTAGCCATGAGTTAATAATGCTTGAAATCAGAGGATGGGCACATGAGGGTTCACTGTTTTTTTCTTTCTCCTTTAAATTTTTCCATGACTCTGCCTACAGTGGTTTTTTTTTTTGCCATGTACCATGATTTCTTTTTATGTAGGTACCTACATAATATTCTGGGTTTGGCGTCATAATTAGAAGGGCTTTCACCAAACCAAGATTATTTTTTAAATCCTACCATGGCTTCCTCTAGTGCTTTTATGGTTTCGTTCATTAGTATTTAAATCTTTACTCCAATTGGAATTTATCATGGTGTAAGATATGCTCTATGGGTCCAACCTTTTTCTAAGAGGGCTACCCATTTGTCCCATCAATTATTGAATTATATATCCTGTCTTCACTGTTTTGAAATGCCACCTGTATCTAATATTAAATTCCCACATGTATTGTGTCTATGGATTCATTATTCTTGTCTATTGATCTGTATCTTCATGAATCAGTAACACTGTTTTAAATACTAAAGATTTTTTAATGTGCTTAATATCTGTCAGGCTTAGTTCTTCCTTATGATTCTTTCTTATATATTCCCTGGCTATACTTGGTTACCCCTCCATATAATCTATGAAAGCCTTCTTTTGTTAAAACAGTATTTTTTATAATTATCATACTACATTTATAGCTTAATTTAGGTAAAAACTGATACATTTATGATGCTGAGTCTTATCCAAGAAAGAACATGAGAAGCTTTTCTATTACATCTTCTGGGAAGAATTTTACTGTTGTTGTTTTTTTTTAATTTTTAAAATAAGAAATGTTATTCTTAGGCATTTTATTTTATTTTTTTTTAATGCTACTGTAAATAAGGTCTTTTCTTCTACTGTATCTTCTAACTGGTAGTTGTTTGTATCGATGTAAGCTATATCTATGTAAGCTATTTCTGTATGTTAAAATGAATGTGCTAATTGTTTGTCAGGTTTTTCAAATTGATTGCATAAAGTCTTCTAAGTATTCATCATAACTGATAATAGTCTTGATTTTACTGTCTCTTCCAAAATGCTAGACTACCCTTTTTCCTTGTTGAACAAAGTACCTCCAGAATAAAGTTAAGTGATAGTTTTGTTCTGGACTCTGATGGGAATATTTTAATGTTTTGGTATGATGCTAATTTGTGGGACTGAGGCAGATTAAGAACATGTTAATCTATTCCTATTAAGAATTATTGTAATCAATGAATACAGAATTATGTCAAATGCCTTTAGCACTTATGGAGATAATTGTATATGTCTCCTTAGACCTGATATGGTTAAATGTACTGGCAATTTTCCAGATACTAAGCCATCACTGCTGATCTGGTATAAGCCTAAGTTGGTTTTCTACCCCACCTCTCAACATTTTGTTATTTTAAAAACTTGAAATATACAGATTACCCATATACTTATCATCTTCATTTTTAAATTAACAATTTTCCCTATGTGCCATACACACACACACCTCTCTCTCACACACACATATTTTTACTTAACCTTGTGAAAACAAATACAACTTCATGACATTTTTATCCCCAAATATTTCATTAAGCGTCACTTTAGAATATTGTCTCAAATACTACATACTGATACCATACTTTAAAAAAAAATAACAATTTCCTAATATCATCTAATATTTTATCCCTGTGTGATTTGCTTAATTGTCCTTAAAACATCTTTTAAACTCATTGTTCCAGGATCCAATCAGGCTGTATGCTTGACATCTTTCTAGTCTTCTATTTCTGAAATGTTTCCCCAACGCTTTTTTTATCTCCATGACAACGATTTTTTTTTTTAAAGACCAGACCAATTGTTTGAGAATGTTCCACACTTCGTCTAATTGTTTTTTGATAATGCTATTTGACTTGTGCCTCTATATTGCTGAAACCGCAAAGTCAGACACACAGGCTTAATTAGATCTAGGTTAACTATTTTTCTGCTTCCTAGGCGGTTACGTGGGCCTCATATTACATCACATCAGGAGGCATACAAGGTCAGGCTGTCGCACTATTACTGATGCTTAGTTTGGTTAAGGTGGTGGCCTCCACTGTAAAGATACATTTCTACCTTTTCAATTAATAAGAATTGTGTGGGCTAACACCCTGGCACCACATGAAAATATACTAATGGCTTTAGCATTGTTTAGCAGCCATTCTCAGACCCAATTTTTTCTCATTGGAGGCTACAAAATTGTGATTTTTCTATCATGCCTTATACATTTACTGGGTAGCATTCTTCTGTAAAAAAACAAAACAAACAAAAAACCCAGCCATTATTTGCTTCATTTATTGCTTTTTACCCTTAATGTAATTTTGTCTGATAGTAGGTTCAAATCTCTGTGTTTTGTTTGTTTTTGGGGTTTGGGTTTTTTTTGTTTTTTGTTTGTTTTGGTCTGCCTCTACTTGGTATACTACTGCAAATGTAATCAGGGTAAGATGAAGTCATTCTAGACGAGGATGGGCCTTTAATCTAAGACAAGACACAGAGAAAGACCACAGGGAAAATTTCACATGATGATAGAGGTCGAGCCTGGAGTGATGTGTCAATAAAACGACACATACCACGGATTGCCAGCAACACAGGAAGTTAGGCGAAACATAAAAGCCCCCCCTAGAGCCTTCAAAAGAGCATGGCCCTTCCAACACCTTAATTTTGGACTTCCAGCCTCCAGAACTATGAAAGAATAAATTTGTTTTAAGCCACCTAGTTTGTGGTAATTTCTTATAGCAGCCTTAGGATACACATGGGTTTGGTCTTAATTCTCTCATGTTGTAGATAATATTTTGTTTTTTAACTTTTACTTTTTTTTTTTTTATCATTTGGCTATTTTGCTTTGCATTGTCAGGACATGCATGTGTGCAGTTTTAAAGGTTATCATTTGAGTTCTGTATTTAGGAAAGGGTGACTTGCTTCCAACTTCTCCTCTCAAAAGGCAAATAAAAGTCAAGCCCTATTTTCACTCCCCACCTCCTACCATCCCCCACACCCCCGCTTCTCCCCGGACCGCTGAAGTCTTCTGTTCCCTCTTCATTTTGGGTCCCTGATATTTCCTTTACTGTCTGGTTAGCTCTGCTATTCATTAAAACATATACCTGTTATATTTTACCCAGCATTTATAGATATTTTGTAGTAAGAATTTTTTTCAATTTTTCTAGTCTGCCTTATTCCTCTGGGGAGATTCTGTGTACAGACTTCCATGTAGAGACTGTATTCATTCAGACCCCTGAGGGAGTATTGCTTGCCGGATTGGTAACTCCATTTTCATTGCCTCTCACTCTGTTTCTGTGAGCCCCCTTCAAAGTGAGAGGTTATGGAATGATGGAAGGCTATACCTCATTTTACCCACAAGGCAAGAAGGTCCAATCTGAAATGACTTGTCCAAGGGCTAGCACACTCCATTTTTGCATGATGAGACAAAGCCAAAAGCTCCATCCACCTCTTTAAGGCAGGCCTTTGAGATGAGTTCATCTGCCACTCTGCTTGATATGGTTCTAATATTAAAAATCTTTACTATATGTTTAAGTCCTTGGAGTTTGATTCAAAATATCAGAATAAGTGTTTTCTTTAGCCTACAGAACATCTAGGAAACCATATGGCTTTACTGCTGACAAGATTTTAACATGGGCCTTTGTAATACTTAGGAGACCCTTCAAATTAATCACAAGCATAGAATATAGGAAATGTTCCAAAAAAGAAGGGAAAAATAAATGGAAAACATGAAAACTTTGGAATGGCAAGTAAATCTGGTTGAAGAACAAGGAGTAGACAATGATTGGTTACCTTCACAAAAACAAGAAAGACAGAATCAGGTACTAGTACTGGTTAACCTAACCTAACCCCACCAACAGGAAACCACAGAGAAAGGGGACCGAGAGGGAGCTTCAACTCCTTTTGGGGTCTGTTGAGTTTTCAACTTACAACTAGGTTTTAGGATGCTGCTCTAGGAAATTTTAACTTGGAATTTCTGAATTTAAATTCAGAATTCAACTGGTAAATCATATGTATATTGAAAAACAATAAAAGGGTGAAAAATGCTCAGGAGGCTGAGAGAAATCCAGCTCCTTCTTCAAATACAGTGAGAGAACGTGAGAGAAACAGTCCATCCTCTGAATCCAAATGGGTTGACGTGACCAGTTCAAAACAAATTTATTTTTTTAAAAAAAAGAAAAACAATAAATCCCTGGCAGATGGATCCTGAACCCACAGAGGAACTCGAGTTCTTTAGAGATAATTTTGCCTCTGTGTGTGGCCATTTGCTCCTCTTCAGAGACTATGGTAGCCAGAACTGTTTTCTTCTTTCAGAGATCACCAGCAAGGGTGACAATGCAGGACACTCCCATGTACTCTCATTGGGAGAATAAACTGGTGCATCCATTCTGGAATGCCAATTTCCAATATGCGTGAACAGGTACACCTTTTGACCCAGCAATGTGACTCCTGGGTATGAGGTCTAAAAAACCGATAGAATAGAGCATTCATCATGAAATAATTATAACAAATACTAAAAATGACCTAAATCTTTACCATTAAATGAACAGCTAAATAAATGATGGCACATGTCATCAGTGAAATTCTACGTAGCTCGTAAAATGGATGAAGCACTGACCCAGCAGGGGTGTCCTTATTCAAAGGACCCCATGGCCTTTGTTGGGAGCGTGAGGTCATGCGGCTTCACAGTAACATAGGCAAGCACCCCTGGGCAGCCAAGTGGGGCTAGTGCTCAGTACGGCAGGATGCTAAGGGGCAGGGACAGCAGCACACAGATGGAGACCAAGCTCTTCCTTGCTTGAGAACTGATCTCAGGGAATTTCCTCTTTGGACTGTGGCACTGTGGAGTAAGGGAGACAGGACGATATCCCTGGAGGGTGACGCTGAAATTTCTTTCAGCCTGGAGAGTATGTATTTCAGTTGGTTTTAATTTAGTTTGGAGAAATACAGATGTGCCCACTTGTTTTCTTCACCTTGAATGTTATGGAACAGTTTGTGCTGGTTGCACAGAAGTTTAGTATCTTCACCAAATGACTGACAGTGAATCAATCATGGTTATTTATATGGAAATATTTCAGTGAATTTTGGCTTTTTTCCTCCATGCCCTTCTGTATTTCTTTCTTTTTCTTTTTCTTTTTTTTTTTTTTTTTACAATTTGCATACACTATACCTTTAGGAAAAGAACAAAAACTAAAAAACTAAAAGGCAAAAATGATGAAACATCTAGCTTCCCTTCAAGGTCAGAAACATCTTTCACTATACTTATGACCTACACAAAACAGTTTTATAGTCTAACTCCTCTACATACGTGGAAACAAAGCCAAGGAGTTTGTTAAATAACCTGCCAACTGTAATTTTATCCATCCAGCTTAATCTTTTATTTCCTTTTCTTCTCTCTGTTATTTATTACATATCAACTTTGATGAAATTTTACCTCTTGATACTATGTCCCATTTCCTTAGTTTATCTAGGTCTGGGATTCAGAACTATTCCAATACAAACATATTCACAGAGATTTTTTTTAAAATAATAAAAAATTTCCCAAGGACTTTTTGCTGGTTCTCCCCATTCACAAAGACTTTCCAGATCTCTCTTTCTCTCTCCCTCCCTCTCTCTCTCTCACACACAACTGTGAGCACACGTTTTTTTCTTTTTTTTTATTCTCCTAGAACTATAAACCATAAAGATTCTTTAATAACTACACTGCTTTCCCCACATTACCCCATAAATATTGTTCAGTGTTCCAACTTAAGGGTTAATGACCACAAGACCTTTGTTTCTCTGTCCAACATAAAAAGTAAAGGGATATAGAGCACAAGGATGAGGTTGCCTTTCAATCTAATTCTGTTTCTGTATGAACCAAAAATAGGCTGGTATAAACAAAGTTCAAAAATGCCACCAGCTGCATTTTACTTTCTAGGAGCTACTGGATACAGAGAAGTTCATGTATTTACATAATCCAGAACTCAGAGCAGGTCTGGAAAGCTCTCTACCTCAAAAGCTCATGTTAAGAGTAATAACCTTTGTCAATATGGCTTGGATTGTTTTATGAGCCAGAAATTCAGAGTCAGAAGGCATCCTGTTTTGTTTTGTTTTTTTAATATTGATTTATTTGAGGGGGGGAGGGGTCAAGGGAGAGGAAAAGAGAGAATCCTAAGCGGACTCCCCACTGAGGATAGAGCCTGACGCAGGGCTCGATCCCTAGACCCAGAGATCGTGACCTGAGCCGAAACCAAGCATCAGATGCTTAACCAAATGAGCCACCTAGGTACCCCCAGAGTCAGAAGGCACCCTGTTTTAGGCAAGACAACAGAAATCCAGAGAGTTTAAGGTGTGAAGCAAATCCATCAGTGAGCAGCTGTATCTGGAACTGAGTGCAAGTCTCCAAGCCTTCCTATCTAAGATTCTATTAGAGTACACAATATTCATTTTTGAATTCTTCCAGGATCCTCTACAGGGTACCTGGTCAAATATATTTAAGGCTGACAATAGAATCCTACAAGAGCAGCTATGAGACAAGATTAGGGGTAAAAGTAAGCGCATGGACAAAAACAGTGGATATGCCTTTCTTTTTTTTTTTTTTTAAGATTTTATTTATTTATTTGAGAGAGAGAGAGCACAAGCAGGGGGAAGGGCAGAGGGAGAAGCAGACTCCTGCTGACAGGGAGCCTGACTGGGGGCTTGATCCCAGGACTCCAGGATCATGACCTAAGCCAAAGGCAGATGCTTAACTAACTGAGCCATCCATGCATCCCTGGATATACCTTTCAAGTACTAACAGCCCATTTCCAGATGTGGAGATTCAATGCCAACCTGGTATTACTTCTTCCTTTTAGGCAATACCATGACAACAGAGCAAATGAGAAAACAAGTAGGAGAAGCAACCCAGGCCATGCAATCAGGAGACTTGGGTTACACTTCTGGCAGCTTCTGCATCTACAAAACTGTGGGATATTGAAGAGCCTCCTTGGTCCATTCCAAGCTCAGTAGTCTAAAAAGCTGTTTGGGGGGCGCCTGGGTGGCTCAGTCGTTAAGCGTCTGCCTTCGGCTCAGGTCATGATCCCAGGTCCTGGGATCGAGCCCCGCATCGGGCTCCCTGCTCCATGGGAAGCCTGCTTCTCCCTCTCCCACTCCCCCTGCTTGTGTTCCCTCTCTCGCTGTGTCTCTCTCTCTGTCAAATAAATAAATAAAATCTTAAAAAAAAAAAAAAAGCTGTTTGGGAGGCAATGATGGGGATTCACTGACAAAGTCACTAATAGAAATTATGCACCAGGAGATGGCCA
Source organism: Halichoerus grypus (assembly GCF_964656455.1). NCBI lineage: Eukaryota > Metazoa > Chordata > Mammalia > Carnivora > Phocidae > Halichoerus > Halichoerus grypus. The sequence continues at coordinate 44,113,060 of NC_135725.1, read as the reverse complement.
ATGAAGTTGCTAACAGGGGAATTATTTATGCCAGATAATTAGAAAGGTTGCTCTGGATTCCTCAGGTTAGATTGTGAACACAAGACCTGGAACCAGCTATTACTCTGAGTGGAGTGTATGTGAAATACGTTTGAGGAGGAGCCCAAGCTGAAGTGGAAAGCCAGCTACAAACAGGTAAGAGAGCAGACGGTCTGGACAGCCGTCTGCAGCGTACCTGCCCAGCCCTGAGTACCCACATCCCAGCCCTCTCTAGTACCTGTGGGAGGCAGCTGACCTGAGGAGGCATGAGCAGCCTGGGGCGGCATCAAAGATCTAACACTGGACTCAGTTCGCCTCCCAAGGATGCAGCCCTGCTTCTCTCTGTATATGTTTTTAAATAAACTGTTATATCCGTAGGAGACACTGGGACTTCTGTGTTCAGTCTGCTAATATCACCCTGAAATGAGCGTAAGTCCAAGAAAGCGAAGGAAGAGGGAGGGTCATGGCGACACTGTGCAAGGACACATGGAGGTCAATTTGAGTTTTAGCCTCCACACAAAAGATGTGAAGAGTAAGAAGCACCAAAAAGAGCAGACGAATCCCTGAGAGGCAAGTGCCCACCCCTCTGCTGTAATACATGCAAGGAGACTTTCTCTTTGGTTTTGTTTACAAACTGCTTTCTTCATAGCCAATTAAACATACATCCGAAATCATTAGAAAACACAAATGTAACAGCAATTTGTAGTTAAAATATACTTTGAGTCAAAGCCAGCTATTTAAATGAGGTCATCTATTTAAAAAAAAAAAAAGTTATCTTCTTAATTTCAGAAATTGGTCCTCCCCAAGTCCTCAAGCTACCCCTGCTTACAACAACAGGCTGAGAATGAAAGGGATTTGGGGGTTACAGAGGGCCTTCACTGAAGGGGAAGGGGGTCATGTGATTCCTATCAGATCTCAGAACAACGGAGACAGTAACACAGCCTAGATTCCAATTAGCAGAGGCCTGCCCGCTCCTGGTCTAGTGATCCTTCCTCCCCCCCACCCCCAGCCAATCTGTCAAGATGCCTTTTAAAAATGTAACATCAATACAAAAGGCCTCTATGACTTACTAAGGTCAGATCTAAGAAATGACTCCAATACTCCCTACAAATTACTTCAGAAAATGTACCTATTCTCCAATTTCAGAGCCCTTGAGATTTTTTTCATAATGTTTCTCTTTTTAAAAAAAAATCTGTAGAGAGCTTTCTTTGCTTGTTCCTGCCAAGAAGAAATCCACTCCTAGCTCTCTGCACAGAGGCAACCTGACTGAAAAAGAAACTGTGATTATACAACTGCATTCGCCCCACCACCACCACCTGGATCACACAGAGAGGGCTTTTCACAGAGAAGGTCAGAAGGCTCCGGGGAGCACGCCGGGAGTTCAGATACCTCCTGCTTACAGAAAGTTTCCATCTGCAGGATTACATGGAGACCCAAGCAATCGCATTTGTTTCACTGAGGTTATGTGATACCAAAAACCTTACTGACTCAGTGATAATCATCCACTTACTCCTTATGTGTGCAGAGGAGAGGAGCTAGGTAAAGTTTCCAGCCTTCTGGAACAAAAAGCTCCGGTATTTCCTGACATCACAGGCATCTAATCCACTGTGCATCAAGCAAAAACAAGCTCATGGGGTCCCTGAATTCCTCTCCCATCCTTCATCATGTGCCTGTCATCCTAAGAAGACAGAGAAGTACATTTCATTTTGGGAAAATGGAAAGATCTTGGTAAGATGGTCTGCTACTGAACATTCCAGAATTTTCACCCACTGAATAAAGCCAGAGGAGAGAACAGGAAGACATTTCTTATTAACTCTATGTTTTCTAATTATTTTCTTCCTCTGTATTCCTTCTGTTAATCTTTGTAGTGCCTGTTTCCCCTATAGCGATCTCTAATTTTTCTATCTTTTCCTAATTATTTATTCAATTTACAGTGTTTTTGAATTTTTATTGGATTTTCTTGAAATTCGACATCGTGATTGCTGTGACAGATGTTACCAAAGGGCTGCCTACCACAAAAAAAAAAAAAAACTTCAGTCTTTAACCCCCTATTTGCAAAAATTTTAGTAGGCTCTATGATTATGCAATTTGGCATTTAACCTAGTTATTTTAATACCTCAGAGCAACACCTCAGGGAAATCATCATCCCATTTTTCTGGCACACAAAAATCTGGAAGGAACACTTTATTTTCATTTCTATCTGTCACACACTTATAACAGTCACACCCTCAAATATTTGTTTTTTCCTCTCATGGCTTCAGCTCTACTCTCTCAGTTGACAGAAAGAAAAATAAAGGTGATATTTTATAAATTGAATTCTGAAGGGGAAATGATAGTCAATACCGTGGAGCTAGTACAGATACACCATGCTTAACATACAGCAAATCCAGGACTGTGGTATAAAAAAGCAACAGTTGCTTTTAGAATAAAACACTTAAGAAATTCCCCATAGAAAAGGAACTGATGTTTTCTTATTAGCATAAAAAATGGGCAATCAATACCAGACTCTTGGTACATTCCAAGATCTACTTCTGTCTCCAATTTCTTTACCAGGATTGTTCCTTTCTGAATAATATGAAGGTTTCCAACTAGCAAAAAGAGAGAACAACTACCAATGAAAATCTTGAAAAGTGGTATAGAAGAAAGTAGTAAAATAAAATCCAGCATATACTTCATATAAATCCAGACCAATAATAAGCTTCTTAAATTTCTATTATACATTCAATAATAAACCCTCTGTCAACAGAAATTAAATTATTACCATAATGATTGGGTGCTTTTCAGAGGAGATACGATTGCCAGCAATCAAAAATCTCAAAAAGAGAACCCCAGTCCATGTGTCCAAACATCAATTCTTTGTTCACAAAGACATTGAGTAAATATCCAAAGCCAATTTTCAGTAGTGGTATACATGTAGTTTCCCAAATGGTGAACAACTTTACAGAAGAAAAAACTTTTCAGGGCACCTGGGTTGCTCAGTTGGTTGAGTGACTGCCTTTGGCTCAGGTCATAATCCTGGAGTCCTGGGATCGAGTCCTGCATCAGGCTCCCTGCTCAGTAGGGAGTCTGCTTCTCCCTCTGACACTCCCCCTTCTCGTGCTCATTCTCCCTCAAATAAATAAATAAAATCTTTTAAAAAAAAAAGGAAGAAAAAACTTCTCATTTTTAATGGGCAATATACTGACATAGTTCAAAAAAAACAAAAAACAAAAGAGTATTAAAAAATATACAGGGCTCATGAACATCAATGGAAAAATCTCACCATATCAACAAATTAAATCCACCAATGTATAAAGGAAATTATACACCATAACCAAGTGTGATTTATCCTAAGTATGCAAGGCTGATTCAACACTCAAAAATCAATTCATACAATCCATCACATCAACAACCCTAAGAAGAAAATCTACTTGATCATATCAATAGATGCAGAAAAATGCATATGACAAAATGCTACACCCACACATAATGAAAACTCTCAGCAGACTAGCAATAGAGGAAAACTTCCTCAACTGGATAAAGCTCATATACAAAAAACTTATAGTTAATACCATACTTAATGATTAGAAACTAGAAGCTTTTCCATTAAGATTAGGTACAAAGTAAGGATGCCCTCACTCACCACTCCTTTTCAACACTGTAAAGGAAGTCGTAACTAATAAAACAAGAAAAGAAAAAGCATAGAGATTGGGAAGGAAGAAATAAAACTGTCTTTGTTTGCAGATGACATGATTGTCTATACAGAAAATCCTAAAGAATCAACAAAGAAACTCCTAGAATTAATAATTATAGGAAGACTGCAGGATGCAAGGTTAATACACAAAAATCAATCACTTTCCTATATACCAGCAACGAATAAATGGAATATGAAATTAAAAACACAATACCAATTATGTTAGCACCCCCCCCAAAAATGAAATAGGTATAAATGTAACAAAATTGGTACAAGATCTATGCGAGGGAAACTATAAAACTCTGAGAAAGAAACCAAAGAAGAACTAAATACATGGAGATATTCCATGTCCATGGACAGGAAGACTCAGCATTATCAAAACGTCAGTTCTTCCCAATTTGATGTATAGATTCAACAAAATCCCAGTCAAAATTCTAGCAAGTTTTTTTGTGGATACTCTAAAGTTTATATGCAGAAGCAAAAGGCCCAGAATATCTAACACAACACTGAAGGAGAAGAACAAAGTCAGAGGACTAACACCTACCCAACTTCAAGACTTATTATAAAGCTACAGTTATCAGCAAAGTGGTAGGGTGGTAGGGTGAAATAATGAATAGATCAGTGGAACAGAATAGAGTGCCCAGAAATAGACCCACATAAACACAGTCAACTAATCTTTCACAAAGGAGCAAAGCCAATAAAATGGAGAAAAGATAATCTTTCAAAAAGGCTGATGGAACAACTGGACATCCACATGCAAAGGAAAGAAAGGAAAGGAAAGGAAAGGAAAGCAAAGGAAAGGAAAGGAAAGGAAAAGAAAAGAAAGGAAAAAGGAAAGGAAAGGAAAAAGAAAAGGAAAGGAAAGGAAAAAGAAAGGAAAGGAAAAAGGAAAGGAAAGGAGAGGAAAGGAAAGGAAGGGAAGAAAGGAAAGGAAGGGAAGAAAGGAACGAAGAAAAGAAACCAGATACAGACCTTACATCCTTCACAAAAATTAATTCAAAATGAATCAAAGACCTGAATGTAAAATGCAAAACCATAAAATTCCTAGAAGGTATCACAGGAGAAAATCTAGATGAGCTTGAGTATGGCAATGATTTTTTTAGATACAACACTAAAGGCAAGATCCATGAAAGAAATAATTGATAAGCTGGATTTCATTAAAATTTTAAAATTCTGCTCTGTGAAAGATATTGTCAAGAAAATGAAAAGAGGGGCGCCTGGGTGGCTCAGTTGGTTAAGTGGCTGCCTTCGGCTCAGGTCATGATCCTGGGGTCCTGGGATCGAGCTCCGCATCGGGTTCCCTGCTCAGCAGAGAGCCTGCTCCTCCCGCTCCCTCTGCCTGCCTCTCTGCCTACTTGTGCTCTCTGTCTCTCTGTCAAATAAATAAATAAAATCTTTAAAAAAAAAAAGAAAATGAAAAGAGAAGCCACAGACTGGGAGGAAATATTTGCAAAGGACACATCTGATAAATTCAAAACATACAAAGAACTCTCAAAATTCAACAATAAGAAAACTAACAACCTGATTTAAAAATGGCACAAAGACCTTAACAGATACCTCACTAAAGAAGATATACAGATGGCAAATAAACATTTGAAAAGATGCTTCACATTAAATGTCATCAGGGAAATGCAAATTAAAACAAGATACTAATGCACATCTGTTAAGAGTGACCAAAATTCGAAATGCTGACATCAAAATCTGGCAAGAATGTGGAGCAACAGGAATCTCATTCATTCTTGGTGAGAATGCAAAATGGCACACTGCAGAAGACAGCTTGGTAGTTTCTTGTAACACTAACCACACTTTCATCATATGATTCAGTAATCGCACTCTTTGGTATTTACCCAAGGGAATCGATAACTTATGTCCACACAAAAACTTGAACAAGTATATTTATGGCACCTTTATTTATAATTGCCCAGACCTGGAATCAACCAAGATGTCCTCTGGTAAGTGAATGGATAAACAAACCATGGTACATACGTAATATTATTCAGTGATAAATGGAATGGAGCTATCAAGCCATGAAAAGAGGAACCTTAAATGCACATTACCAAGTGAAAGAAGCCAATCGGAACAGGCTAAATACTGCTTGATTCCAACAATATGAGATTCTGGAAAAGGCAAAACTACAGAGACAATAAAAAGATCAGTGGTTGTGGGGTGCCTCGGTAGCTCAGTCAGTTAAGCATCCGACTCTTGATTTTGGCTCAAGTCATGATCTCAGGGTCGTGAGATCGAGCCCATGTCGGGCTCCACACTGGGCACAGAACCTGCTTAAGATTTTCTCTCTCCCTCTGCCCCCTCCCACCCCCCATATCCCACTCTCATGCTCACCCTCTCATGCTCTTTCTCTCTAAAAAAAAAAAAAAAAAAATCAGTGATTGTTAGAGGTTGGGATGGGGAAGGAGTTATGAAGAGGTGGAGCAGAGAACTTTTAGTGCAATGGAAATACTCGGGATGATACCATAATGATGAATACATGTTATTATACACTTGTCCAAACCCACAGAATATAAAACACCAAGAGTAAACCATAATGTAAGCTATGGACTTGGGGTGATTATGATGTGTCAATGTAGGTTCATCAATTGTAACAGATGAACCACTCTGGTGGGGGATGACTGTGGGAGAGGCTGAGAGTGTATGAGGACGGGGGTGTGTGTGGACTCTCTGTACTTTTCTGCTGAATTCTTTTGTGAACCTAAAGCTACTCTAAAAAATAAAGTCTATTTAAAAGGAAAAAAAAAATGCCCGAAAGTATACAGTGAAGTATTTCCTATCCATCTCTGCCTCCAACTGTCCTTATTTCATCCACCTAACAGTTACAAGCTATCACATTTGTTTTTTGGATATCTGTCCAGGGTTTCTTTCTTTTTCTTTTCTTTTTAAGTAGGTTCCATGCCCAGCGTGGAGCCCAACATGGGACTTGAACTCATGACCCTGAGATCAAGACCTGAACTGAGCTCAAGAGTTGGATGCTTAACCGACAGAGCCACCCAGGAGCTCCCTGTCCAGGGTTTCCTTAAGCAAAATAAGCAAATAAGAATCAGCATTTACTACCCCACTGCTTACATAAAAACTATCATAATATGAGTGTTCTGCACCTTGCTTTCCTCCATATCAATGCATAGCAAGCCCCCTCTACTTTTCTAACACCTGCCCATTATTCTACTATAGATGTACCTTCCATTAATGTATCTACTATTAATATATACATTTATATGATTTCTTTCCAATACTTTGTCATTTCAAAAATATAACTTTGCACGTTATTTCACATATAAGTTAAGTATGCCTCAGAAATATAATCTCAGAAATTGGTTACACTTATAATTTTGACAGATATTTTAAATTAGAGCATTTCTTCTGATGGCTGAAATAAGCAACTCTTCAGTACAGATCCTCAAAGAATACTGGACGATTTACATGGGGCATGTAGTACTTTACAATAATTGTCAAAAGCATTCAAAATTTTAAAGTCAAAATCAAATACTGACAAGATGAAGAACAATACTCCAGGAAAAAAGAGTCTAAATAGCAGTCAAGAATGCGGAAATCTATAATCCATATTGTTACTTGGTAAATTACAAGTTTGTGTATTTAACAACCAACTACCAACGAAGTTGGTGTGAAATCTTCTGTAACTCAAATCCCCTCAATTTTATCTGAAAGCAAGAGTAGCAAATTAAAGAGCAGATTTTTTAAAATCCAGTCATGTTTCATATGTTGAACTCAGTGCTTTTGGTTTCACATGCAGGAATCATAAGCAAACTGAAGACCAGGCTTAACATGCTATAAACTCTGATGAAAATCAATTAATAGCAACTCATTTATACAGGGACTCATTTGTAGACCACCCCCCAAAATAAAAATTAGTGAGAAGTGTTCTAAGTAATGTGTTAATAACCAATTGTTATTATCTGCCGAAGAGATAAACAAAACATGTGTTTCTAATGTTTTTACTGAGAAGAGTGGTAATATTATTTTCATTAACAAGGTAAAATACAAGTGGAGTTAGGGTTAGGAAGGAATTAAAAGGGCAATTTAGGTTCCAAAAGAAGAGTCAAAACTGGCAAAAGCTATAAAGCAGCTAGAACAGGGAATAAAGAACCGAAGAAGCATCTGGATACAGTGCCACTGTCAAAGAGCTCAGCAGTTCATTGCTCTATTGAACAAAGTGTGTGCAGAACAATTAATATCAAGGTGCAAAACTACTGGGGAAGAGTAAGTCTCATGAGGTCTAAGGGTTTTGTTTTCTTCGTGGCACGTGCTCAGCATCCAGAACAGTTTACCTGGTACACAACCGGAGCTCAAAACGTAATTGCTGAATGAAACACACTGAGTCTTCTGAGAATACTGAGGTTGCCCACTAGAGCACCCTAACAGATCTCTGTCCATAAGCATTCTTCCATGGCCCCAAATTATACTTTTGTGTTCTTCCTCACCAGAACTTTATCGTATCAGTGCCCAGTCAATGCAAACAGTAAATCTAAACAATTTATGCTAAAATGCAAATGACTACCAGCAGTTTAAAGACTTGTCCCTACAAACACAAATAAGGATATTCACAAATCCCAAATATAAAATTCAAAAGCTGATATCTCAGGTACCTAGGAGGAAACTGAGGATGGGGGAGTGGGAACAGAAAATGCCTATTTTGACTTGCCTTAAATTTGTCTTAAAGAAAATGGGTTGTAAATAGACTCCTTAAGCTCTAGATCTATTTCACCATAAGTTGCCAGGAGACACCTTTATCATTAACTAAATAAGAAAAGAAGAAATGAGAGATGTGGCAGAAGGAAATGGAGTTTGGCTCTTTTGGCAAAGGTATGAGCAAAGGAGAAATTACCTTCTTTTAAAGGTCAAATTTGCTGTCTCCATACACATGTAGAATCTGGTCCATGAGAAATTAAGAACTGATACCATAGGAAAATCATCTGGGAAAGGAATTAGCTGAACAGAATCTAGGACCTTGCCAAAAGCATAATCCCCTGATTTAACAAATGCAGTTATGTGCAACTGAACAGCTTTTCACAACTGCAAAATTATTCTAAACCAACCTTGACATGTAGCAGTCATAAAAATAGTCTTCAAGCACAGGAATTGCCTTAAGTACAGATTCTCTAAAAGGATCACCTGAGGAACCATTCTCTAAAACTCCTGGATTCTAAGATTATGGAAAACATAGTATTTAGGGTTACTGAAACCCTAGAATGAGGCTCCTCCAGAAAGTCTTCCCAAAGTAGACAAGAAAATGCATAGAAATCTTAATCATTTGGTCCTTATTCCTTTGGAAATCTAAAAAAATAACTAGTCACTTCTTGGCAGCGTAAGGTGAAAACAAAAATACAAACATGCCCCTTTCTTCACAGGAGGAGCTTATTTAAAAGTATAATAACATATCAGATAAAGGGCTAGTATCCAAAATCTATAAAGAACTTATCAAACTCAACACCCAAAGAACAAATAATCCAATCAAGAAATGGGCAGAAGACATGAACAGACATTTTTACAAAGAAGACATCCAAATGGCCAACAGACACATGAAAAAGTGCTCAACATCGCTCGGCATCAGGGAAATCCAAATCAAAACCTCAATGAGATACCACCTCACTCACACCAGTCAGAATGGCTAAAATTAACAAGTCAGGAAATGACAGATGTTGGCGGGGATGCAGAAAAAGGGGAACCCTCCTACACTGTTGGTGGGAATGCAAGCTGGTGCAGCCACTCTGGAAAACAGTATGGAGGTTCGCCAAAAAGTTGAAAATAGAGCTACCATACGATCCAGCAATTGCACTACTGGGTATTTACCCCAAAGATACAAATGTAGGGATCCGAAGGGGTACGTGCACCCCAATGTTTATAGCAGTAATGTCCACAATAGCCAAACTGTGGAAAGAGCCAAGATGTCCATCAACAGATGAATGGATAAAGATGTGGTATATATATATATAATGGAATATTATGCAGCCATCAAAAGGAATGAGATCTTGCCATTTGCAATGACGTGGATGGAACTGGAGGGTGTTATGCTGACAGAAGTAAGTCAATCAGAGAAATACATGTCTCATATGACCTCACTGATATGAGGAATTCTTAATCTCAGGAAACAAACTGAGGGTTGCTGGAGTGGGGGGGGTGGGAGGGATGGGGTGGCTGGGTGATAGACACTGGGGAGGGTATGTGCTATGGTGAGCGCTGTGAATTGTGCAAGACTGTTGAATCACAGATCTGTACCTCTGAAACAAATAATGCAATATATGTTAAGGAAAAAAAAAAAAAAGAAGATAGCAGGAGGGGAAGAATGAAGGGGGGGAAATCAGAGGGGGAGATGAACCATGAGAGACTATGGACTCTGAAAAACAAACTGAGGGTTCTAGAGGGGAGGGGTGTGGGAGGATGGGTTAGCCTGGTGATGGGTATTAAAGAGGGCACGTTCTGCATGGAGCACTGGGTGATATGCACAAACAATGAGTCATGGAACACTACATCAAAAACTAATGATGTAATGTATGGTGATGAACATAACAATAAAAAATGAAAAAAAATTTAAAAAAAAAAGTATATTTGCCACCAGGGCGCTTAGGTGGCTCAGTTGGTTCAGCGTCTGCGTTTGGCTCAGGTCATGATCGCAGGGTCCTGGGATCAAGCCCCACATTGGGCTCCCTGCTCAGCAGGAAGCCTGCTTCTCCCTCTCTCACTCGCCCTGCTTGTGTTCCCTCTCTCGCTGTGTCTCTGTCAAATATAAATAAAATCTTTAAGAAAAAAAAAAAGTATATTTGCCACGGCTTTGAGAGCAAGTCTTGGGAGGCTATGACTCAGAAGTCTCTTTACTTCTAGCTAATCACTATGACTGCAATTCATTCATGAAAGCTCTACCAGGTGGACTCTAGGTTAAGCTTCATGAATAAAGGCCCTGGTTTTCCATAGGTATAATGATTCACATTGTATGAGGGCTGTTTGTTTGCATTGTAAGTTCTCTGAGGTCTTTGTATTTTATTCATCTAGGTATCCCCAGTACCTGGAACTTTGCCTGTCATTCTTAATAAATGTGAGGGGCTGGGAAAGGAGTGGGGAGGGAATCAATCCCCCATTAGGCAGAATGCCTCATGCAAGCCAGAGTGTACTTCCATAATATTGAGCTTCCTCCCCAGATAGGTGCCCTAACACCTGTCTTGGGCTTTACCTCACCCCAGGATCCTCATACCCACAATTATCGGGCAAGATGAGATGGCATACTACATGATTTCTACACCAAGGCCTTGGTAAAATATTATAAGTAATGTCTCCAATTCTAAAGAGTGTATATGATGCAGGGGAAACTAAGACAAAGTCAAACACGTCAAAATCAAGGGAGCTGAAGCATGGAGAAGTTTAGGAGGGTGGTAGGAAGGTAGAGGAGTCCTAAAGCAGAACAGATTGTATCCAACTTTTTATGCAGTGCCTGAGGCATCCCACTGGACTATGTTAAAAGGAGTTACAGGACAGATGCAAAGCAAACACAAATATTCATCCCATAAATGACTACTGAACAGTAATTTCCTGCCAGGCACGGAGCTCGATTCTGCCCGGGTAAGGAGATAAATCAGAGATAACAATTGCTATAGTGTACCAACCCAAAAGAGAAACAATGTTTCATTCATACAAAACCATAATGCACAGTACAGAACAATTTTTATGAGAAGCACAGAGAATATGGTGTAAGCATTAGAAGGAAGGAGAATTTGGGAATTCTTTCATTCACCCTATATTCACTTGGTGCCTATCTACTGTGTACCAATGGCTGGTCCAGTTGTCAGAGATGCAGGAGTAAACATGACCAACCAAGTCCCTGACCTGAACCTAAGTTCTAGTGGGCTGGATAGAAAGTTTAAAAATAAATAAATAATTTCAGGAAATACTGGGTGCCATGAGGAAAAAGAAGCAGATTTTGTGGTTATAGACCACAGGTGATACAATTTTAAATAGGATGGCCAGGAAAGGCCTGACAAGGCAGTACCGCCGAAAGACCAGAATGAAATGAACAGTACACGTGAAGATCCAGAAGGAATCGGCCACTGAAATGGCCAGGGACTTCCTCTATGGCAGGAAGTCTTCACATTTTCAAGGAAGACCCACAGGCAGCATAGCTGGAGCGGTACCAAAGAAGGGAGTGCTGAGACAGGGAACTGGAGATGGGGCCAGTTCACGTGGGGCCTGTGGACTGCGGTGAGGGTACCCTATAGAGGGGCTACGTGTGCAGGGCTTCAAAACGTTCCTGTCTCCTGCTATCAACACCTTATCCGAGCAGAGTATATTTATTAAAATTCATGAGCCAATATTGATATATTACCTTAAGCGCAAAATTTATTTAATCTCCTTCCTTTTTTAGCCTAGTGAGCTTTTTCTGTTCCAGGAGCCAATCCAGGTATCATGAAAGTTTTCATGTCCCCTTAGGCTCCTCTTGGCTATGACAGTTTCTCAGACTTTCCTTTGGTTTTGATGCCATAGACTGTTTTAAGGATTACTGATCAGGAATATTGTAGGGTGCTCCTCTACTGAAATTTTTCTGATGTTTTCTCATGACTGGACTGGTTTTGGGCTTAACACAGAGGTAAAGGGCCATTTTCATCATATCATATTAAGGGTACCTGCTATCAAGTATGACTATTACTGTTGATGTTGACCTTGACCACCTGGATCAAGTAGTGTTTGCCAAGTTTCCCCAGTATAAAGTTACTCTTTGCCCCAGAACCCCTTTTCCATACTATAGTCTTTGGAGGGATGCTCCATGAGCAGCCCACACTTGAATGAGGAATTACATGTCCTCTCCTTTAGGGCACAGTAGATAAATTATTTGAACTCTTCTGGATGGAATATTTGTCTCTTCTCCACCATTTATTAATTTATTCAATCATTTACTTATATCAATATGGAATCATGAATATTTATTTAACTCAGGTTATGCCATTCAGGAGCTCTTTGAGTAGGTTTCTGCACCCTTCTGACATATACTCATCAACTGTCAATTTGTTTGTTTTGTGGGGATGGGGAAGGGGGTGCAACTTCTTACTCTCTGGCACTACAAAACACTCCAGGCTCATTTTGTATGTTTCCTGACCCAGTCCTAGAATCAGCCATTTCTCCAAGGTGTCTTTGTTCCTCTTACTGGAGAATGGTATTGGAAATCAGATCCGGGCACTAGATGTGCTCATGATCTCTGCTATATTTTAACACTGGATCTTCTTTTTCCTTTGCTTATAAATAATTTATCTAATGTTTTACCTGTTGAAGAATATGGTGCTTTTCCTCTAATATCCAATAATCTCCTTTCACCCAATTTCCATCCCAAACTGCATTTTTTTCAACTGTTGACCAAAGCAAGCTATATCAAATACTATATACAACAAGAAAAAAATCACTATCCAAAAGACAATTCTACTGATTATAAAACTGGGCCAAAAATGCTGCCATGTTGTGTTTTGTCTCCCTATAATACTGGACTCAATGGACAGAATTGAATAATCTTGGTACCACTTTATATCTCACGAATGTAACAAGTTCAAAACAAGTTCAGAGGAACAAATAATACATTACATGTTAAAAAAAAAAAAGATAGCAGGAGGGAAAGAATGAAGGGGGGGAAATCAGAGGGGTAGACGAACCCTGAGAGACTATGGACTCTGAGAAACAAACTGAGGGTTCTAGCGGGGAGGGAGTGGGGGGATGGGTTAGCCTGGTGATGGGTATTAAAGAGGGCACGTTCTGCATGGAGCACTGGGTGTTATACGCAAACAATGAATCATGGAACACTACATCAAAAACTAATGATGTAATGTATGGTGATTAACATAACATAATAAAAAAAATTAAAAAAAAAAAACCAAGTTCAGAGGTATTTGAATCTTCCAAGTAGACTGAGACTGGCAGAGATGAACTTCAGTGAGCACAGAAAGCAGAAAGCTAATACACTAGAAAAGCTGCTACAACCATATTGAATTGTGCAACACAATCTCTGTACCGATCTTTTAAATATTACAGAATTATAAAAACACACAATCAGCCATCTCTTAAGGAATTTCATTACATAACAGAAATGGCTTTAAGCAGGAATCTTCCTTTAATCCTACCTAACTGCCATAGTCTCATCTATGAATATTACTTTCTAGATTATCGGTCCTAGATAATAAGTAATCTTTATGACCATTTCCTTATAAACTCTTAAGATTTATGTCATTATTTCTCTCTAGTTTAATAAGTGTAATTATAAGATATATTCAGCATAACAATGGTTTCTGGGGCACAGATAAATCATCATTTTAGACTTTCCATTTCACAAGAACAGAGAAATACCATTACTTTCTATAGGAACATAATTTGCAATTTAACCATATGCATGTTATAGTTCACTTGTTAATCTCTGATTTTTATCACCAAGTCTATGTTATAAGAATATACTTTTAACTCAACTATCCTCTACTGGGCAGCACAGTAAGAAAAAAAAATTAAAAAATAAATAAATAAAAATTAAATTGTACAGCCATAGAGGGTAGCTTTCAATTAAAGGGGCAAGTTCAAGATGTGAAATTGGACTCAAAAAACTCAAAATAAATTTGAGTGGTTCTAGACATTTAAATGATTCTAAGATAATAAGTGCAGTATTAATGAAACTTACTGAAATAATTTTGCATATATACACATATCAAATCATTATCTTGTACACCTTAAACTTATACAATTTTTTATGACGATTATCTTAATAAAGCTGGAAAATAAGAAAAAAAAAGAAAATCAAAGCACAGACTTAACAACATATGAGCAAACTTAAAGGCTTTGGAAGTTTTAGTATTAGTTTGTATCTTTAATTCTTACTGACTTAATATGTATCTGCAGTCTAGGATCATTCTTATCACCACCCCAAAAATACAAATACTCAAAATGTAGTCCACTCTTACAATTCTACCCTTTTGCAAAGACTCCATTATCAATCTTCCCACAATTCTCATAATGGATCCTGTGATGGTTAGTTCTATGTCAACTTGGCTAGGCTTAAATACTCCGTTATTTAATTCAACACTAATCTAGGTATTGTTGTGAAGGTATTTTGTAGATGTGGCTAATATCCATACTCAGCTGACTTTACATGAAGATTATCCTCAATAACGTAGGTAGGCCTCATCCAATGAACTGAAAAATCTTAAAAGCCAACACTGTTTCCCTGAAGAAGAAATTCTGCCTCAAGACAGAAGCATCAACTCCTGCCTGAGGGTATCCATTCTGCTCCCATCCTGGTCTGGACTGAAGATTTTGGACTTGTCAGTCTACACAATCATATTAAGTCAATTCCTTGAAATAACTCTCTTGAGATATGCACACAAATACACACTCCATATGGATACACACACACACACACAAAATCTCCTATTGGTTCTGTTTCTGTGGAGAACCCTGACTGATAAGATATCAAGCACATTACCCTTATAAGCCATCAAAGTTGCAACCGTATACTAGGATCATGCAAAACTCCAAAGTCATAGGCAAATGTAGTGATGAAAACACATATGTGATTTAACACAACTAGTCAGTTCATTTCAAAGTGGCTGAGACCAGATGCTTATCTTCCTCTCCACAGACATTTAAAAGCTGGCGGTGAAATGAGGAATAATGTCATTGGTAGATTTTCTTCCTTTCTCTTTCATTTGAAAGATATTTTTGCTGTATATGAGATGCTGGGTTGATAATTCATTCTTTTAGCATTTCTGTCTTGCCTCATTTTGATCAAATTTGCTTTCTTATCTTTGGTTCTTCTATATATAATGTGTCTTTTTCCTTTAGCAATTTTTGAGATTTTGTTTTTGTTTTGTTTTGTTTTTGCAGTTTGACTATGGTATATAAGTGTGTGTTATATTTTTCTTGCTTTCTCTTTACTGAGTTTTTTGGATCTGTTATTTGTTATCTATCATTAATTTTAGAAAATCATTTGCCATTATCTTTTCAAATATATTTTCTGTCTTCTTTACTGTCTTCTCATTCTGGGATTCTAATCACATATATGTTGTAAACTTTAATACTGTCCTAAAGTTCTTTGGAGCGTTTTTTGTTTCTGTTTTTGTTTTTCCCTCTTTCTCTCTGTGTTGCAGTGTAGGAACTTTGTTTTGAGTTATATTCAAGTACAGTGATTATTTCTTCAACTGTATCAACTCTACCAATGAGCTCTCCAAGGCATTTTTCACCTCATTTACTGTGTTTGCCATTCCAGTGTTTTCCTTTTATTTTTTCTTATCATTTCTACCTCTATACTAAAATTCCTCATCTGTTCATGTATATTGTTTACTTTCTTTATGAGAACCTATAACATATTGAACACTGCTACTTTACTTCATTTTTGTTTCCAACTCACATCAAGTCTAAATTTTTTTATTGCTTTCCTTACTTTTAGACATACAGGCTCACAAATTGTTTTTTTTTTTTTTTTTTTTTAAAGATTTTATTTATTTATTTGATAGAGAGAGACAGCGAGAGAGAGAACACAAGCAGGGGGAGTGGGAGAGGGAGAAGCAGGCTTCCCGCGGAGCAGGGAGCCCGATGTGGGGCTCGATCCCAGGACCCTGGGATCATGACCTGAGCCGAAGGCAGACGCTTAACGGACTGAGCCACCCAGGCGCCCCTCACAAATTGTTTTAATTGAGCTATAGCTGATATATAACATTAGTTCAGGTGTACAACATAAAGATTTGACATTTGCATATACTATGAATGATCACTATAGTAAGACTAATTAACATCCGTCACCATAGTTACAAATATTTTTCTTGTGATGAGGACTTTCAAGATCTCTCTTAGTAACTTTTAAATATGGCATATAGTATTATTAACTGTAGTCATCATGCTGTACATTATATCCCCATGATTTAATATTTTATAACTGGAAGTTTGTACCTTTTGACCTCATTCACCCATTTCTCCCATCTACCTACTCACTGCCTCTGGCAACCATCAATCTGTTCTCCGTATCTATGAACTTGGTTTGTTGCCTTTTTTAAAATTCCACACGTAAGTGGGATCATACGGTATTTGTCTTTCTCTCTCTGACTTATCTCATGTAGCATAATGTCCTCAAGGCTGATCCGTGGGATTTATTTCTTAATTTTATTATTATTTTTTAATTTTATTGTTTTTTATTTTAATTCCAGTGTAGTTAACATCCAGGGATGTTAACATACACTAACATCCAGTGTAGTTAACATCCCAGTACCCCAAGATTGCAACCCGAGCCGAAGGCAGACGCTTAACCTCCCCCTTTTTTTGGAGTGTCACTGATGCTTTATTTACATGCGTCACCATCTCTTTTACAAACTAGATTACGGTTTTAAATGGAATACACAAGGCAATATCTGCAAACACTAAGAAAAGTTAAGTACTGCATCTCTATTTCATTTGGAAAGGGGAAGATGCCCAAATCAAACTGGTTTTGATTCTTAAGAAGAGAGGTGGTAGAGTTAATTCATGGCAACATATGGTTGGACAAAATCCTCAGTAAGAATGCAATCTGATAGTGTTCGCTTGGAAAGAAAGGATGAGGTGCTTCACACCAAAGTATCAACTGCTGGACTCTTAGGTGTTTGAATATGGCCATGAGCCACATTTAATTCTAGTTTGAATGGGATATGAGCAAGAAATTGAAACAGGTAAGACAATTTTACAGATACTATATGCAGTGTTATATTTGTTTCAGTTGTACAATATCATGATTCAACAATTCTATACATTACTCAGTGCTCATCATGATAAATTTATTCTTTAATCCCCATCACCTATTTCACCCATTCCTCCACTCACCCTCCTTCTGGTAACCATCAGTTTGGTCTGCATAGTTAAGAGTCTGTTTCTTGGTTTGCCTCTCTCCTTTTTATCCTTTGTTCATGTTTTGTTTCTTAAATTCCTCGTATGAGTGAAATCATATGGTATTTGTCTTTTATCTGGCTGACTTAGCATTACGCTCTCTAGCTCCATCCATGCTGTGGTAAATGGCAAAATTTCATTCTTTTTTTATGGCTAAGTGATACTCCTCTGTGTGTGTGTGTGTGTGTGTGTGTGTGTGTGTGTGTATCACATCTTTATCCATTCATCTATCAATGGATATTAGGTCGCTTCCATGTCATGGCTATTATAAATAATGCTGCAATAAACATAGAGATGTGTATAATTTTTTGAAATAGTGTTTTCATTTTCTTTGGATAAATATTCAGCTGTGGAATTACTGGATCATATGGTAATTATATTCTCAATTTTTTGAGGAATCTCCATACTGTTATACTGTTTTCCACAGTGGCTGCAACAATTTGCATTCCCACCAACAGTGCCCAAGAGTTCCTTTTTCTCCATATCCTCACCAGCACTTGTTATTTCTTGTGTTTTTGATTTTGGCCATTCTGACAGGTGTAAGGTGACATCTCACTGTACTGATTTGCATTTCCCTGACGATTAATGATGTCAAAGCATCTCTTCATGTGTCTGTTGGTCGTATGTCTGGGATTTTCTATTTCTTCATGATTTGGCCTTTAAAAATTGTATGTTATATGTTGTGTGTTTCCAGGAAATTACTCATTTCTTCTAAGTTGCTGAATTCATTGTCATACAATTGTTCATAGTAGTCTCTTATGATCTTTTATATTTCTGTGGCATCAGTATATCATTTCTTTCATTTCTGATGTTATTTACTTGCATCCTCTCTCTTCTCTTAGTGTGTCTAGCTAAAGGCTTGTCAGTTTTGTTTATCCTTTCAAAGAACTAGCTCTTAGTTTCATTGATTTTTTTTCTATTGTTTTCTTAGTCTCTATTTCATTTATTTCAGTTCTGATCTTCGTTATTTCCTTCCTTCTACTAATTTTGGGCTTCATTTCTTTCTTCTTTCTCTAGTTCCTTAAGATATAAAGTTAGGTTGTCATTTGAGGCTTTTTTTTTTTTAATTTGCTTCTTGAGGTAGGCATTTATCATTATGAACTTTCCTCTTAGAACTGCTTTTATCACAACCCATAAGTTTTGGTAGGTTGTATTTCCTTTTTCATTTGTCTCAAGGTATTTTCTTATTTCTTCTTTGATTTTTTTCATTGAATCACTGATTGTTCAGTAGTATGTTTAATCTCTACATATTTGCAAATTTTCCAGTTTTCTTCTTTTAATTGATAACTAGTTTGATTCCACTGTAGTTGGAAAAGATGCTTGATATAATTTCAGCCTTCTTAAATTTACTAAGACTTGTTTTGTGGCCTAACATATGATCTATACTGGAGAACGTTCCATGTGCACTTCAGAAGAATGTGTATTCTGCCACTTTTGGACAAAATGTTCTGTATATATCTAATAAGTCCATCTGGTCTAATGTGTCATTTAAAACTGATGTTTCCGTAGTAATTAAAAAAAAAAAAAAAAAAACTCCCAACAAACAAAAGTCCAGGACCAGATGGCTTCAGAGGCGAATTCCACCAAACATTTAAAGAAGAATTGATACCTATTCTTCTCAAACTATTCCACAAAACAAAAAGGAAAACTTCCAAATTCATTCTATGAGGCCAGCATTACCTTGATACCAAAACAAGATAAAGATGCCACTAAAAAAGATAACTATAGGTCAATATCCCTGATGAACACAGATACAAAACTTCTCAATAAAATACTAGCAAATCAAATCTGACAATACATTAAAAAAATCATTCACCATGATCAAGTGGGATTTATTTCTGGGTTGCAAGGATGGTTCAATATTCACAAATAAAACATGATACATCACATTAATAAAAGAAAGGATAAGAACCATATGATCATTTCAATAGATGCAGAAAAAGCATTTGACAAAATACAACATTCATCTATGATAAAAACCCTCAACAAAGCAGGGCTAGAGGGAACATACCTGAACATAATAAAAACCATATATGAAAAATTCACAGCTAATATTAACCTCAATGGGGAAAAACTGAGATCCTTTCCTCTATGGTCAGGAACAAGACAGGGATGTCCACCCTCACCACTTTTATTCAATAGTACTGGAAGTCCTAGCCACAGCAATCAGACAACAAAAAGAAATAAAAAGCATTCAAATCAGCTAGGAAGAAGTCAAATTTTCACTATTTATGGATGACATGATAGTATATATAGAAAGCCTGAGAGATGCCACCAAAACACTGCTAGAACTGATACACAAATTTGGTTAAGTCGCAGGATACAAAAATCAATATACAGAAATCTGTTGCATTTCTATACACCAATAACGAAGCAGCAGAAAGAAATTAAGAAAAGAATCCCATTTACAATTGTACCCAAAATGGTGGAAAACCAGTACTCTGAAAACTATAAAACACTGATGAAAGATGACACAGAGAAATGGAAAAACATTCCATGTTCATGGATTAAAATAATATTTATTGTTAAAATGTCCATACTACCCAAAGTGATCTACAGATTTAATGCAATCCCTATCAAAATACCAACAGCATTTTTCACAGAACTAGAACAAACAATCCTAAAATTTGTATGGAACTACAAAAGACCCTGAAGAGCCATAAAATCTTGAAAAACAAAATAGGAGGTATCACAATTTCAGACTTCAAGTTATATTACAAAGCTGTAGTAATCAAAACAATATAATATTAGCACAAAAATAAACACATAGATCAGTAGAACCACAAAGGAAGCCCAGAAATAAACCCACAATTATATAGTCAATTAATCTTTGATAAAGGAGGCAAGAATATGCAATGGGGAAAAAGACAGTCTCTTCAACAAATGGTATTGGGAAAAACTGGACAGCTACATTCAAAAGAATGAAACTAGGGGCGCCTGGGTGGCTCAGTCATTAAGCGACTGCCTTCGGCTCAAGTCATAACTCAGGGTCCTGGGATCAAGCCCTGCATTGGGCTCCCTGCTCGGCAGGGAAGCCTGCTTCTCCCTCTCCTACTCCCGCTGCTTATGTTCCCTCTCTCGCTGTTTCTCTCTCTGTCAAATAAATAAATAAAATCTTTAAAAAAAAAAGAATGAAACTGGACCACTTTCTTAGACCATACACAAAAATAAACTCAAAATGGAATAAGGACCTAAATGTGAGACCTGAAACCATAAAAATCCTAGAAGACAATATAGGCAGTAATTTCTCTGACATTAGCCATAGCAACAATTTTCTAAATATGTCTCCAGAGGCAAGGAAAATAAAAGCAAAAGTATAAACTATTGGGACTATATCAAAATAAGAAGTTTCTGTACAGCAAAGGAAACAATCAGCAAAACTAAAAGGCAACCTAGACAATGGGAGAAGATATTTGCAACTGACATATTTGATAAAGGGTTAGCATCAAAACATATAAAGAACTTTAAAAACTCAACACCCCAAAAACCAAATAATCCAATTAAAAATGGGCAGAAGACATGAACAGACATTTTTCCAAAGACAACACACAGATGACCAAGAAACACATAAAAAGATACTCAGCCTCACTTATCATCAGGGAAATGCAAATCAAAACTACAATGAGATATCACCTCACACCTGTCAGAATGGCTAAAATCAACAACACAGGAAACAACAGGTGTTGGCAAGAACGTGGAGAAAAAGGAACACTGGTGCACTATTGCTGGGAATGAAAACTGGTATAGCCACTCTGAAAAACAGTAGGAGGTTCCTCAAAAAATTAAAAACAGAACTACCCTATGGGTCCAGCAATGGCACTATG
Source organism: Halichoerus grypus (assembly GCF_964656455.1). Lineage (NCBI taxonomy): Eukaryota > Metazoa > Chordata > Mammalia > Carnivora > Phocidae > Halichoerus > Halichoerus grypus. The sequence goes on along the minus strand of NC_135725.1, from coordinate 44,091,655 downwards.
AGGTATTTACCCAAAAAATACAAAAATACTAATTCAAAAGGATACATGCACCCCAATGTTTACAGCAGCATTATTTATAATAACCAAATTATGGAAGCAGCCCAAGTATCCATCAATAGATGAATGGATAAAGATGTGGTGTGTGTATATATACACACATCCACCCACACATATACATACCATGGAATATTACTCAGCCATAAAAAGGAATGAAATCTTGCCATTTGCAACAACATGGATGGAGCAAGAATATATTCTGCTAAGCGAAATAAATCAGAGAAAGACAAATACCATCCGATTTCACTCACACGTGGAGTTTAAGAAACAAAACAAATGAGCAAATGGAAAAAAGAGAGGCAAACTAAAAAACAGACTCTTAACTAGAGAACAAACTAATGGTTACCAGAAGGGAGGTGAGTGGGGCTATGGGTTAACTAAGTGATGGGAATTAAGGAGTACATCAGTTATGATGAGCACTGGGTGGTGTATGAAAGTGTTGAATCACTATATTGTACACCTGAAACTAATATAACACTGTATGTTAACTAACTGTAATTTAAATGAAATTAAAAAAAAAATTGATATTTCCTTATTTATTTTTAGCCTGGATGATCTATCCATTGACGTAAGTGGGTATTAAATTCCCCTGTTTTTGCATTGCTATTTCCCATTAGGTCTGTTAATATTTGCCTCACATATTTAGGTGCTCCTTTGTTAGGTGCATAAATAATTACAAATGTTTTATATCCTCTTTTGGATTGACCCTTTTATCATTATGCCCTTCTTTGTCTCTTATTACAATCCTTGTTTTAAAGTCTATTTTATCTGATATAAGTATAGTTACCCCAGATTTCTTTTGGCTTCCATTTGCATGGAACATCTTTTCCCATCCCTTCACTTTCAGACTGTGTGTATCCTTATACCTGAACTGAGTCTCTTGGAGGCAACATACAGTTGGGTCTTGTTTTTTTCATTCATTCAGCTACCTTATGTCTTTTGATTGGAGAATTTCGTCCGTTTACATTTAAAGTAATTACTAATAGGTATGTATTTATTGCCATTTTGTTAATTGTTTCCTGGCTGTTTGTATCCTCTGCTCCTTCTTGTCTTGCCTTCTTCCTTTGTGGTTTAATAACTTTCTTTAGTGCTATGCTTAGATTCCTTTCTCATTACCTTTTGTGTTTCTACTATAGGTTTTTCCTTTGTGGTTACCATGAGGCTTACATTTAATGATGACAGTTATTTTAAATTCTCTGATGTTCTAACATCTGGGTCAAATCTGTGTCTGGTTCTATTGATTGCTTTGCTTCTTTGCTCTTCCTGGCTTCTTTGTGTGTCTCAGTAATTGCTGGATGAAAGCCAGGCATCCTGTGTAGAACAGGAGAGGCTGAGGTAAATACAGTATTTATGCCTGGAAATAATCATGTCTCTACTTTGCTAACCTTAAGTGTGGGAGATGATTCAGTCGACACAGGAGATGAGACTGGATATGGGTTTTATTGTTGCTATGGTTACCCTCTGGGCATTATAGGCTTCCTATGGCTTAACTGTTATCTTGTACTTAAGGTGGGGCTGGTTGGCCAGATAATTTTTTTCACTATCTGCTGCACCCCCAGCTTTAGATCTTCCCTTTGTGCCTGCACCTCGGGGATCTTTCCGCACATTCTTCCCCTTTCCCAGCAGCACACTATTGTCAGTTGTGACTCAGTTCTTGTGAAACTGGCGTGTGCATGTGTGCATGTGTGTTTCTTTTGTTCTAGTTCAGTCTCAGTCTCAGGCAGGACTTGTATGTCTGGTACTAGGGTCTTCGCAGTAATCTTGCTCTTCCCCCAGTGTTAGGGGTTCTAATAGTCCATGTGGAGAATATTTTCCTGCCCCTCCTCCAGGGATAGAGGGGGTTTTTCCTGTTCCAGCACCCCAGCTGCAATAGAGCTTCACCTATGCCCTGAGGCTACAAGTTTTGCTACCCTTCCCCCACGAGCTTAAGGCTTTTGTTCCATCATAAGGATAGAGATAATGGAGAAGAGTTTCAGCCTTTCTTGCATTTGGTTGCTATTCACCTCCTCCAAGGCCTGATCCACAAAGGAGGCTTTTTTCAGTCACTTGACCTGCCCCCAATTTTTCCCATGAGCACCTGGTGACGTCTGTGGAGAAAAGCCTATAAGGGAATGCAAATTATCTTTGCAACTGCCACTCCCATGCTAGCATACATTCAGCTTTTAGTACTTTTAAAGAAAATTTTAGCTGAATTCTTCTTACCAATTTATATGGTTTCCAGCATTTCCCTAGATAAGGAACCATCTCATCCTGTCTCTATTTAGAGAAGCATGACTTTCCTTAGATGGCAGGCTAGTTGTGACTTAAACCCTCTGATGGATTAAAAAAAAAAGTTATGATTTTGTGGACCAGCTGGATTTTCACTGTTGTAAGCACAGGGGCAATACTCTTTCCAGTTTCCCTACATCCTAGCAGAACCCCATTCTTATGAATTTTTGTTTTTATTAATATGAAAGATTCTGGCACTTCGAACACACAAATGCACATATCATGTCAACTTGCTAACTAGAATTATGTTGGCAAGTGCTTGGGACTCTAGTTAAAATGCTACCTCTTAGAACTCATCTTAATCCAATGGGTGTTGCAAAGGAGAAACATATATCCCATTTGATACCAAGTTTCCTCACTTCAGAGTCAACAGACCTCCTAAAGACACATGGGTGCATCACAGGAAAGCCTAAAGTGGGTATAGAAATGTGCTTGTGTTTTATCCAGTAAGTTGGGAGAGGACAACACAATGGCAACAAAGAAAAACAGAACAGAAAAAGACAAAAATTGGTAATATTATAAGGGTGCCACTCACCGTTCCTATAGCACAGGCTTCCAATCCTGTACTAATTATACTAGGACATTGTTTTTGCCACTTATCTTCCTCTTTGGCTCTATGCTTAAGAGGAATACAACATATCCTAAAAATGATTTGTGGAATCACTTTTAGATTCCTTCGAAGTTTGTGGAAGAAAGAATGGCTAAGAGATGTGGTGTGACTTCTGTGAAATAATAACTCGTTCATTTGATACATTAAAAAGCACTGTAGACCCCCAAATAAATACTTGGTGTAAAGTTATGAACTGCTAAAGGCTTCCAGCTGATCATATTTTAAAGCATTCACTAGATCAATATTGAAATATCACCTTCACAATGTCAGAGCATTGCATCACCAGAAAATTATCTAATCCATGTTGTATGTATAAAGCCAAACATAAGCAAAAAACAAGATAATTTAGTACATATGAACATGGGAATGATCAAAACAAGATAACAACAGATTCCAGTGTTTGCACAAATGGGCACAGACATATCTTTTCAGAAAAAAAAAAAAAGTTTTTTAAATCTTCAAAGAGAATAAGTCAGAGTGTAAATGCTGGATCTTTTTAGACAGAAGCTTGTGCTCACCCTGGCAAAAACCTGTAGTCCACAGGAATGACAGAAAGCGAATGAGGAAGGAGGAGGCCCTCTCTGAATGCTTCCATTGGGGGACTGTCCTGTAATCTCCCTGGGCAGCCCTGGGGCTGCAGTGGCCTCCATCAGTCTCTTTGGGAAGGAACCAAGACAGAGGAGCTAAGATATTTGGCACATAGGGTGGAAATGCCAATAAGAAAAGAAACAGGGAGGCAGAAGTATGGAAAAAAGAAAAGGAATAGGAAAAATTAAAAAGGACAGAAAGGAAACCAGGGAAGATGGAAAAATCAATTAGGGAAACATCTGTTAGGTCTCAGGCCTTCTTAACCACACCCTATTTATTCAATGAAGGTGGTACCATCACTCTCATTTTCAGAGACAAACCTGAGCTGTGAAACCTATATTGAGATGATGTGGGAAAGTGTCACTTTGAGAAATGCACAATTATGTATTAAGGAAGAAAATTTAATGAGATCTGTGATGTAGTTTTCAAATTTTTGGCAAAAAAATTCGCCCCATTCTAGAGGCGTAAGTATTTCTATAGTAAAGTTAGGCAAAAGGAGGCAAACAAGGGGGGTGGGGCACGAGAGACTAAGATCAGGAATTAAGATTAACAGCAGGGTTTATGTTTTTCAGATAGAACACAGGGCAAAGTAAACTTAAAGAGTATATGCACAGTCCCTAAACTAGAATGTATTTCTCCCTGTTCTAACTAAACCTTTTGCCTTTTCTTACTCTACAGCTCCCTTTAGTACACACACCTATTCTAAATACTCTGGGGAAAAGCCATCCATGAAACACATCCAATATGCAAGTAAAAGCTTTAGGACTTTTAGCAGGGTATTACTGACAACAAATAACTGTACCAGAAGCACCATGTCTACATCTTTAAAACACCTTTATCTACTCTTCCCTCTCTTATGACAAAGAATTTTGAAGTTCCAGGAAAAAAATAACCTCTATACAACTTAAAGAACTCTGTAATTAGCTCATTCTTTCCAAATAGATACTGACATTACCCAAATGCTTATAATATTCACATGCAGGGGTATTTCCTTGGCTTTAAAAGCAATCCCCAAATTATGACTCAACTAAATTTGCAAGGCAGAGTGCTTGAAATTTAGAATTCAATCTCTTTTTGAAACAAGGTCATAAATAGTTGTTAAAAGCCCAAGTCAGCCAACACAGCTTACAACTCACAATGTAACTAAGAAGGCAACGTTATTTTAATTATCAGTTCATGGCACTATGTCTATCTCAGGAAAGATGTTTGGATGGTAAGTAGATAGATGTTTATTTTATTTTCTTACTTTTCTGTACATAGTTGACCCTTGAACAGTGGGTTTGAACTGGACACAGGTCCACTTACAGATTTTTTTAATACAGTACTGTAAATGTATTTTCTCTTTCTTACAATTTTCTTAATGTTTCTTTTCTCTAGCTTAATTTCTTATAAGAATACAGCATATAAACATATCACATGCAAAATATGTGTTAATTGACTGTTTAGGTTATCGGTCAACAGTAGGCTATTAGTAGTTAGGTTTTGGGGGAGTCAAAATTTATACATGGATTTTTGACTACTTGATGGGTCAGTACCCCCAATCCCCACAGTGTTCAAGGGCCAACTGTATTTGAAATATTTCTTAACTGAGAAAAGATAATTCACTCCATAAGTATTTATTGAAAACCTGCCAAATTAAAAAAAATCTGGTATGCACTATGGGGGGATACAAATGTTTATCATGTTCTTCCTAAATGCAAAAAAAAAAAAAAAAAGACAACCTTCTAAAGAAGGAAGACATACAAAATGTAAAGCATGTAAGACAAGAGCAATAATACAATGTGCAAAAAGAACTCAAAAAGTAAAGAAGTCAATCCAATTCTAACCAGGAATACTGTGCTGATGGTTTAAAGAAGTCACAAATTCCTCCATCCCTGTCTGCACATTCCTTTGCAGTGTGACATGACTGCTGTTCCCATCTAGAGTGGAATCTATTTTCCCACACCTGAATCTGGGCTGGCCTACTGACCTGCTTTGATCTACTATGTGCAAGAATTGCCACAATGTGATTTCTGGGCCTGCAGTTTCTGCCCTCACCTTCTTGCAGCCCTGAGACTGCCATGTAAAGAAGCCTGGGCCAGTTCCCTTGAGGATGAGAAAGGGGCAGAGCTGAGGGCCAACAACAAACTACCAGAAGGTGGGTGAGGTCATGGTAGGCCATCCATCTTCAGTTAAGCCATCAGATGAATGAACACATATGACTGACCCCAGACAAGATCAAAAGAAGAAACATCTAGCTGACCCCAGTCCAATTAGGATTCCATGATTTTTCTAACAAAACAGTGACCAGATGAAGTGTTTGTTGATTTAGTAACAAAATTTGGAGGTGTTTTGTTATGCAGCAATAGATACCCAAGGTAAATAAAAAAAAATGTCACCACCAATCATTGGGACTGAAAAGGCAAAGACACTCCTTGCTACTATTATCTAGTTAATTCTGTATATCTCCAAATGCATAGATCAATTCATAATGATTTCAAGAGCTATACTAAGCAAGAGGAATATAAGGAGAAATAAAACAGAGACCCTCCACTCAAGGAACTTAAAGATGATTTCAATAAAGTGAACAAGATTCTACCACAGAGACATACACAGGGTGTCCTATGGAGACCACAGAGAAAGGTCAACGTCATAAATCTGGGATGGTAGTAGGTAGGTGAGCAAGAGAAATCAAGAAAGGCATCTTAAAGGAGCCAGAGCAAAGTCTTGAAAGCAAAAGAATCAAAAGGGAGCACAAAGGTCAGTATGAAAGACTAGCACAATCCTAAGGGAGGATGCATGAAATATCATGGTGATTTTATGGAACTGAAAGCAGTTTCGAATAGCTGCTTTTTAAAATATGTGTAGAGAAAGTCAAGACAAGCAGCTGGAAAAGGAGACAACAGTAAGATCATACTAGGCTATCAGGTCAAACCAAGGAGTCTAGACTTTATCCCGTTGGTGATCAAGCCTCATCCAAGTGTTTAAAAGGCAGTAACATAGGCAGAATTGTGTTCCTAAAAGATTATGGTACAGTATAGAAGATACGTGAGATGGTCACATCCAGGGACAGGTAGACCAGCCTGGGTCAAGGTGAGAGACCATGAGGAGAAGGTAAGACAGAAATTCCTTGCAGGACATTTCAAGTTTGATTCATGAATGGACAGTTAAGATGCCCAGAATGTATTGGAATATACAAGTCTGAATTCTCAAGCATGAGAATAAAGCTAAGGGCATACATTTGGAAGTCATCTGTATAAGTACATGAATTAAAACTATAAGCACAGATGAAATCAATCAGGGAAAGCTTCTAGAGTGAAAAGAGGAATATCACAGAATTAGAAGTGAATGTTACTGCAGAGTTTAATGAATGTAAGGCCTATTACTCTTTGCATTCTTTTATAAGAATAATTATTCCTTGCAAGCTGGTGCAGCCACTTTGAAAACAGTATGGAGGTTCTTCAAAAAGTTGAAAATAGAGCTACCCTATGACCCAGCAATTGCACTACTAGGTATTTACTACAAAGATACAAATATGGTGATCCAAAGGGGCACCTGCACCCCAATGTTTATTGCAGCAATGTCCACAATAGCCAAACTATGGAAAGAACCCAGATGTCCACTGACAGATGAAAGGATAAAGGAGATGTGGTGTACACACACACACACACACACACACACACACACACACAATGGAATACTACTCAGCCATCAAAAAATGAATTCTTGTCATTTGCAACAACGTGTTTAGAACTAGAGGGTATTATGCAAAGCAAAATAAGTCAATCAGAGAAAGACAATTATCATATGACCTCACTCACATGTGGAATTTAAGAAACAAAACAGAGGATCATAGGGGAAGAGAGGAAAAAATAAAACAAGACGAAACCAGAGAGGGAGACAAACCATAAGAGACTTTAATCATAGGAAACAAACTGAGGGTTGCTGGAGGGGAAGGCAGTGGAGGATGAGGTAACTGGATGATGGACATTAAGGAGGGTAAGTGATGTAATGAGCACTGGGTATTATATAAGACTAATGAATCACTGAACTGTACCTCTGAAACAATAATACATTATATGTTAATTAATTGAATATAAATTTTAAAAAAAAGAATAATCATTCCTTAGGTCCTATATATTGGGGGAGGTAAAGGGAGAGAATGCAAGGCTCTGTTATAGGCCATTCACCTCCTGATGGGTCATCACTCAAGATTCCCACATTCCCTAAATCAAAGTTTGAAAATTAAATGCTTATTTAAGTCTAACTAATTTTCAAGATCCACGGACATGCCAGAGATTGTATCTGGGCTCCTTTTCTTGAAGAATTAGCCACCCTATTCACTAACCTGGCCATAATGAGCTCAAGTCAAATAGCTTAGAATTCAGTTGACTATAATGGCTGTTTTAGTCTCCATTCAATCAATTATTTACACTTCAGTCATCTCAACATTAGGCAAGTGGTATAAGGGTCTGATATTATGCATTCGGTTGCTTGGAAACCAAGATTTCTCAAATTTTCCTTTTCTGCTCCCAATTTTAACTATTGCCAAGCCAGAAATTTCTATGTATCATCTTAACATCAAAATAAATTCAGTATCTGCATTTTAAGGATCTTTAAATACCTATTTCATATGCCAGAGCAAATTTAGGGCAAAATAAGACATCAGGTTGCAGAGGTGAGTTTCCGTGTTAGGTCTCTTGTGACATACTACACCCGGACACTAGTCAGTGGGTTGCCCAGTCAATTCAACACTGACCTCAATGGGATTAGCGAACTGGTGTAGTTTCATTGCAGTCAAGGTATGGGTACTATCATCAATGAAGTAACACAGCTGTTATGGAGGCAAGATAAACACCTCAAGAATAGTGTTTCAGCCAAAGGCATTTTTATCTCAAGGCAACCCAGATGTCAGTATCTGTTAGTAAGGCCATTCTTAAGTTTGTGAAATTAAATTTCAGCTGTAACTTTCAGTTCCACTACAGTAAAAATCAATTATGTACAAAGAGGCACAGAACTGCCAAAGTTATTCAAAGTATCCTGAAGTCAAGGGCTTTTTGTTTTTAAAATGCAGGATCTCAGAAAATATACTCAACTTGTCTTATGAAATTCCTCAGTATGTAAAATAGAAGCCCTTGCAATGCCTGACAAATATAGCTGAACGCCAAGAAATCTGATGAATAAGTGAATGATTCAATAAATGAATGACTTAAAAAGTTAGACTAGTCTATCTACTTCTAGTACTAAGATTTAAAGGCCTGTAAGATAACTTGTCTCTTCGGCAGTACGGACATGATGATATCTGTCCTATACAATTTCTCAAATACAGTGTCAGTCATAACATCTAACAACTTCCCTGAGATATTCCATAAGCCATTCCATTAATATAGACTAGTGGTCCTCAAAGTGTGGAACCCCAGACCAGGAGCATTAGCATCACCTGGGATTGTAGAAGTGCAAATAATCCGGCCTCACCCCAAACCTACTGAATCAGAATCTCTGGTGGTGGGCCCCATTAATCTTTGTGGGTTGTTTTTTTTTTTTTAAGATTTTTTTTTTGAGAGAGAGAAAGCACACAAGTGGTGGGGAGGGGCAGAGGGAGAGGAACAAGTAGACACCCCACTGAGCAGGGCACCGAACACACGACTCCATTCCCGGACCCTGGGATCATGTCCTGAGCCAAAGGGAGACACTTAACCAACTGAGCCACCCAGGCCCTTCAATCCTTGTTTAACAAATCCTCCATGTGATGCTGATGCCCACTAAAGTTTGATAAGCACTGATATATACAGAAGTCCCATTGTTTTGAGTAGGTAAGAGAGGAATAAAATCTGATTCCATAACTTTATTTTTCAAATTAAATTGGAAAAAACAGTTGAAGTCGGGGAAACAGAGTAAGCGCCATTTGATGGCCCATTTGCAATTCAATAAACTAGACAAAATATGCCAATGACATAATAGAACTGTTCCTCCCCATCCGTCCTAGAAAAACACTGAAAAAGAGAAGTTACCATGGGGTATTAGCTAAGGCTGTGAAGAAAGGCCCTCTCACACCTTGCTGGTAGGAATGAAAACTGCTACAGTCCTTATGGAGGGGAATTTGACAATATCTACCAAAATCACATATGTATGTTCACCTTTTGTCCTTGCAATATTACTTCTAGGAATTTACCCTAAATATACATCTCCAACATTGTGAAAATATATATGCATTAGGATATCTACTGCAGCATTATTTCTGATTGCAAAATATCAGAAACAAATATCAACATTAGAAAACTGACTGAACAAACTGTAGTATCCAGACAAAGGATACTATATTACTATAAAGAAGAATGAGGATAATCTCTATGGAACCAATATGTAATGACATCAGAATATACTGTTAAATGAAAAAAGAAGAGTTGAAAAATATATAATGTATGTTACCTTTTGTGCATGAAAGAATGGGAAAAGAAAATATTCAGGTACCTGCATAGTTTTGCAAAAGAAATTAAAGAAGGATAAACCAGAAACTAATTACACCAGTTACCTATATGTACTAGGAACTAGGATGGGAACGGTGTGAAAGAATTGGAGTTACAACATTTCTGAGTACATCTTTCACTTTTGAATCCATATTAATGTTTTATATATTCAAATAAATAAAACCAACAAGGGATCCTAAAAAGGGAATATAACAGAAACATGAACCAACTATACGTCAAATAAAGAACATAGTCACGTCGTAGAAAGAAGGAACTAGCCCATTATCTTTTGAATGCACTACTTTGCTATACAGCCTCAGTCCAAAGACAAAATGAACCATAAACAAATACTGAACTCTAGTGATTAGGTTTCTCTTTCATGGTAATATAAGTTAGAAATTCTAAAACTACTTTGTTTTTTTGGATTGAGCTAATAGGTATATTGAGAATAATGGAAGCCGGGTTTTTCACAGATGGTGAAATGAGTTACACATACAGAAAGGATGAATGCCAGAATGAACTCTGTGCCACTGAACTGAAACTGAAAGCATCGGCGTGAATTCACGGTTTCTAATGGATGGATGGATGGGCAGATAGATGTGTACATATGTATACACACTTATCATATGCAGCGTGTATATATGTATATTTTTCTCTTCCTTCCTTTCTTTCTAGCTTTGACCTCCAAGAAGGCCTCAATGAGTACAATGAGCACACATGTTGCACCAAGATATAAATACCATTCTCCACTAAAAGGACCTAGGGTTCCTTGGTGAACTGGCTGACTCCAGTACTGAAATAGAGAAAGTACAAAAAGGCTGCACCACCATGATGTTGTGCCTGAAAGTAAGGGAATACTCAAATTATGATGGAGACATATCAAAAAGCTAAGGAGCCAGTTTGAAGGAGTATCCACTGAGCAAATCTGGGACAATTTGAACATCAAAATAAATACAGGTAGTAATAGCTTATAAACCACTAAATAAGTCCATGATGAATGTAAATGAATGAGTAAACAAATGAGCAAATACTAGAATACAATACAAAGAAACAGACAAATCTTAGTTAAGATATGTTCTATGAAATAATGTGCCCGTACTCTTCAAAAATATCAAGGTCATGAAATAACAAGTAAGAATGAGGAATGGTTCCAAATTAAAAGAAGCCAAAGAGACATGAAAACTAAGTACTATCCATACAAACGGGTCTTGGACCCAGGATGGAGAAAAATGCTATAAAAGTCATTATTGGGACAACTGACAAAATTTAAAATCAGACTGTGGACTAGATATAGTATTGATCACTGTACTAAGATTATGTAAGAAAATATCCTTGTTCTTAGGAGATATGTAGTGAGATATTTAAGGATTAGTCTACAACTAACTTTCAAATAGTTCTGAAAACAATAGTATATAAGAGGGAAAGAGCTAACAATAAAACCAATGAAGCAAATAGTTAAACCCTGACAAATATGGGTAAAGTATATACGTGGCAGTTTGTATGCTAACCACGTAACTTTTCTCTAAGTTTGACATCATTTCAAAATAAAAAATTACTTAAAATTATCAATTTATTTAAAATATAATCAAAGCAAAAAAATATAAATATTTTTTTCAAGCAAAGAAAATCTTCTTAAATCTCCTTCTGTGTTTTGAATGACTCTCCCTCCCCCTGGAATGTCACGTATTCCAGGACAGTTGAAGTAATTAAAGGGAAAAGAAGAAGAAGGGTTAGGAATAAAGATTATATGTGGAAGTAGTTGGAAAATATTTCCCCTTTCCAAAAAATACTTCTGAATTCTCTATACAATCATAGAATCAATGTCATTTTCCCTGTGTGAAATAAGTTCATCTCATAAAGTTGATATTAATACATTGTCATGTATGATTCATTCAAATGCAGAACTTTGCCTTTTTCAAAGCTCTCCACTGTCTCACAACCATGAGTTCAAGCTCATCATAATTTTCATCTTTAAAGAGCAACAAACTAAAGCAAAGACATATAGAGTTGCGCATGCATCTCAGAGTAAGTAACATAAAGCAAGCCAAAAACTGAAAATTCCAGAAGCCTGATCCAATTTCCACATCACAATTGTCTTGATTTGATTTTGTTTTTCATCAGCACATTTCTGGATACCACATATGGTAAGAGAAATAGTAACAGGAAGCCCACTTTGCTAACATATTCATGGGAATTCATTTTTACCCAAAGGAGATGAGGAGAACAATTCCAATGTTTTAATCAGAGATTTAAGCCTAATAGCACTCCAACAGCTGTTCCTTTAGCTGCTAGCAACTTCATTTGGTCATACTCAATGAAAGCTTTTGAACATAAATACAGTAAAGCTAAAACCAAAGACCATTTCCAAAGGACAAATACAGTTTTAAAAAATGACATTTCTCCACTTCAGTATTTTTCCTCCTCAGCATTCTTTCATTTAAAACTGTCACTGGTGGTGACAACCAAGACATAGTGATTGGAGGAGTCTCTCTCTCCACACCTGGAAAAAAAAAAGTTCAGTTCACTAACGAAATGGCAAGTCTTTAATTCACGCTATTCTAATAGCTACTCTGGTTCCATAAGAAAGGTCTATTTTTGCTTTTGACTGTTTGCTGTTGTTTTTCATTTTCCAACCCAAGTTCACTCACTGGCAGCAACTTCACTTTAATTACAGCTCCATTAACAGTAAGTCTGCAGGGTTGAGGCATGCATTAAATCCTGCCACAGTAGATTTACACCAGCCTTCACAACTCTAGGATGGATCATTCCCCAGAACCATTAGTAAGAATTAACAAGTAACTATGAAACTTCAGGCAACAGTCACAGAACAACAAAAAACCTGGATTTCAAACCCCTGAGCCATCATGTTTTTTGAAACCAGAATAAATTCCTACTTCTTTGATTCACAAGCTTTGCCAGAAGCTAGATTCATCTTTTGTAAAATGAATCAGAGTACATATGTTAAAATTTAAGTCTAACAGAAATAAAATGCATGCAATCCAAATCATTGGAAGGAAAATAATGAAAAAAATAAATTTAATCCATATAATAGAGGGGGGGAAAAAAAGCATTGGTACATAGTAAAAAAAATAAGTAAATTGAGAATGGAGAAGAAAAATCTATAGGGGAAATAAATCTCAATATAAAAGTCATCACAGTCAATGTAACTATTCTTTATAAAAATCACCAGCTAAATATCAATATTCAGCCAGGTTTTTTTTTTAACTCCAATAAAGTTATTTAAAAGAAACACCTCTAAAACACAATGATATGGCCCTGCTAGGGTTATTACTAAATATTGATGTTTCTAAGAAGATCATATTTATGTATCTTTCTTGACACCAACAGATACTTAGCTGCTTTCATTTCTCTTAACCCCCGGGGGGAAAAACAAAGAGCCCAAACAAGTTGACAACATTCTCCAGAAAATGAGGCGTAAAGAAATAAAACGCGATTTTTAAGAATGACTGCTTTGTTAAGGCACAAAGCCTGAGGCTATTTTTTGTTACTTAACATATAACTTCTTTCTTTTGATTAGAATATATCCTCCCCAAGAGGTTTATTAAGAAGGGATTTGGCCAAAGAAAAGAAAGCATATAATTTCACATTTGCTGCTATGAAATGTGAAAACATGTTCATTCTATGTGCTCACATGCCAAAAGAGAGGGCCAAATACTGAATCTGTATCTGACTGAAAGTCACTAAAAACCAGAAGTCTAACCTATCCAATTCATTTTATAAAGAAGGAATTGGAGGGTTCTGGTATTCAAGCTTGCTTAATAACCATGAGAGGGACAAAGTCATAATAGTATTTCTATAAACCCCAGAAAGCTAATGGTGACAGGCTCATATATTAAATTCATGGAAAGTTACAGGATAAGAACACTTCCCTTTTATGGAGCCAAATATTCTTCCCATACAGCTTCTTTGCATTTGTTCAGTCTTCTGATATGAAAAGAGGTACAACCAACTGTTTTCCATTAAGCAGCTTTGCAAATATCTGGAGACCTAATATCACACATGCATTAACTCTTCTCTGCTCTAAGCTATACCATGCTCACTACTCTGGGCACACCAGGCCAGACACACTGTAAAAAAATCATCTCATCATGGGAACTACACTATCCCACACTCAGCAATTGACAGAACCACTAGACAGAAAATTAACAGAGATACAGAAGAACTGAACAATACATAAACCAACAGGATCTAATTGACATAGAACATACCACCCAACAAGAGCAGAATACACACTGTTATCAAGAGCCCATAGATATTCACCAAGACTCATCATAATCAAACTCTCATAAACAAATGCTCACAAAACCACAACAAATTTAAAAAAACTGAAATTACACAAAGTATATTCTCTGACTATAATCATATCAAACTAGAAATCAATAACTGAAAAACAACAGGAAAATCATCTCATTGTAACTATCCCCGCCATACTTTTGAGACAAGTATTCTAACACATCTTACACTTAATGAAAAAGTGAGACTCAAAGAAGCTGCTACCTATGCAAAGTCATAAGCATTTAAGTTTAAAGTCAAAATTCTCATTCAGGAATATCTGACTCCAAGGCCTATAGTTTCCACTACACTAAGTTACCTCTCAACAAACAGAGCTTCCAGTCCAGCAGTCTCCAAACTTTTGATCACACTCACCCCTATTAGCTTAAAAAAAAAAGCCTGTACCCCAAATGTATTTTTTTATTCATATATTATCATCTACTATGTAAGTCAATATACAAAAAATAGATTTTTTTGAAAAGATTCTTGTCTAAATAAACAGGAATAGAAGTCCTAACGTTTTCTTTATGTAACAGTGCTGGCCATAGATAGCCCTTGAGGTTGAGCATTCCATCCAAAACCCCAGCTCTCTTTTATCTACTCTTAAAATATCTCCTTCCCCATCTGTACTTGTGCAGTTAGTTTTTCAATCTCAAATTACAGCACTGCACATTTATCCTTGTTCAATTACAGTGCACTGCTCCATTCTGTGAAGATATCTTTCCATCCTGGGCCTGTCATCCATCATACAACTATCGCTCCTAGCTTCAAGAAAGCTGCTACACTGATGGACCTGCCCCCAATAGCTCTATCCAAACAATGAAAATTTCCACAGCACAGGGCTAAAAGACTTACTCCTTCAGTTGACGAGACTGGTATTCCCAACGACTTGGAACATTATTTTTCAGTCACTTTCTAATTCACTTAATTGTCTTTACAATCCATACTTCACCATTTTATATAGAGGACATCATACAAGATTTTTTCAAACACCCTGGAGAAGTTTAAGTGTGATATATACCACTTTTCAGGCAGTTCACCACTGGAAGAAACTCAGAATCAGATGGTCCAAACACTCCAGTTTTCCTTGGAAAATGATGAGTTGGGACTCAGTCGTTAAGTAGTTTTCTCAGGTCACCCAGTCAGTGAGCTAAGTTAGAACCTAGCTCAGGGCTGAAATCATCTGGATTAAACTTGGTTCTCTTCACTGCATCACCAGTGGTCTAATAGAGAAAAAGTGAAGCATTAACTGAGCAGGTGTTGTGTGCCAAATATCCCACTCAGTGCTACAGACTTTCTAACCCAAACCTCCATCTCTTGGGGAAAAAAAATGCCTACAAGATCAGTTAAACAGCGTTAAGTAAATGAGCAGGGAAGGTATAAGTTAGCAGGGAACAGTGATCCACCCAACGAGGCTCACAGGTACACAGCTTGAGGAATGCAGCCAGCCAGAGATGCAGGTGTAATGTTGACAGATCCTCTGATTTCTGATACCCAGATTTCTTCTGACATATAAATGTTAGCAATTATTTCCAATTTAAAACAGTCCTAGCCAAAAAAACCACATCTGAATGGCAGGCCCACCTAATGCATGCCAGGCATTTTGCATATATCCTTTTATTAAGTTCCTACCACAACCAGGGTTTTAATGGATGAGGCACCTGTAAGTCAGAGATTAAATAAAGTTTCCTACATAGCTAACAAATGCTAGAGTCTTAATTCAAGCCCGTTTACTTAATACTGCCATCATATTGTCTCATTTAAACCTTATAACCACCCTCAGGGTTACCATTATCCATGTTCACCATTTGGGCAAAGTCAGTCAGAGAGACTAGTAGACTCTGGCCTGAATGCCGTTTTATGAAAATCATAATATTTTTGTCTTCCATTCTTAATGGAGATGAAGCACTCCCAAGTAGTGAGTCTTAAACTAAAAGTAAGATATTTCTTGACTTCCAAACTGCTTTTTGTTTAGCTTGGAGGTTGCTGTCAAGGTATCTTGTGCCTCCAAAGGGAGCCGATTTCAAATTTTATCAAACAACGCTAATTTTAAACTCTATCTGATGAAATAATCAGTAAACCCCAAGAGTAAACTCATTTCTATGTTTTACTACCAGTTTCTAACTTGGATTCTAAAGGACATGTAAATACAGTATTCTCAGTTACAAGGACTAAGAGTTCTCTCCTTGAATCTAAAAAATAGAGCCCAGAGATTAACTATTGTCTATCTTTTCTTAACCTCCACTCATTCATTAATGTCTCTCCAGCCCAGATGTGAAACATGGGATGTGAGAATATGTTGGTGTGAAAATACACACACACACCCCCCACTTACTTCAAGGGCTGACATTCCAGGGATGACTTCTATGTCCCAGTTTCCCATACCTACAAGGTAACTCAGGAATGGCTTTGCTGGCTGTCATCCAGAGCTGCAGCATCTCCTGATGAGCCTGGATGGGGCTGAGGAGTTCTCCCAGGAACACACAATGGAGGATCGAAGTGAAACAAAGCATTGAGGGAGTGATGATAGCCAAACAGGGATTTTTCTTCATAATTTGGGATCCCAATGTAAATACAAGAAGGGACCTCAGTAGTCATTTACCTCATCCCCATTCCCCCCCTTTCCCACTCTCCCTCCCCACTCTATATTCCCTATCTGGGTTCCCAGTTCTAACTCCAGTTAATTCTCTAGGAAGAAACCTTTCATCACTTTTTTTTTTTTTTCCTTCTCCCATTAGAAGTCACTTGAAGTTCATTCCGTTCCATTCTTGATGAGAAGAGGAAAATTTCATAACTGAGTTCCTATTTAATCAGTTACTCCTCCATGGACATTTGCATTTTAAGCAGGGGCTCCCAAAGATACAAAGATTTAATCTAAAGGACTTTTTTCTCATAGATTTTCCTGGTACCCTGACAGAGAAAGGGGTGTTGATCTAGAGGAAGAGCTTGAAGGACTTTAGCCACACCCCTCCCCATAATTTCCAACAGCTCCCTTCCCAATAAACACAGGACAGAATTCTTACTATGCAAACACAGCTTAATACCACCTTTGAAAAAAACATCCATTTGTTTTTGTTGTTTTTATTTGTTTGTTTTTTAAGTAAGCTCTACACCCAATGTAGGGCTTGAACTCAAGACCCCGGGACCAAGAATCACATACTCTATCAACTGAGCCAGCCAGGCACCCCAATTGTATGGGGATATCTCACAATGTTAAGTCACTTAAATGAGATAATGTATTAAAAATGTCTAGAAAGGGACGCCTGGGCGGCTCAGTCAGTTAAGCATCTGCCTTCAGCTCAGGTCATGATCCCAGGCTCTTGGGATTGAGTCCTACATCGGGCTCTTTGCTCAGCAGGGAGCCTGCTTCTTCCTATGCCTGCAGCTCCCCCTGCTTGTGGTGTATGCTCACTCTCTCTCTGATAAATAAATAAAATTTTTTTAAAAAGGTCTAGAACTGTAGCTGGTATACATAGTAAACATAAGCACTATTATTTGTTACTGTTTTTTATTGTTATGATAAAACTATTTTCCTTCACATATCCAGTGTGAGGATCCAGTGCAATTCAGATAAAATAAAGCTTTTCGTCAGACATCCCAAAGGGGAGGGGAATTAAAATATGCCACTAGGAGAAATCAAACAAAGAGGAAGGATTATAATTCACTAAAAAAAAAGAGAGGGTATCAGAAATGGCTACTTAGCTTGCTATAGTTGTCTATATACGATACATCCAGGTTTTACTTTTTCCTTTGGAAACAGTACCCAGAGGAAACTGACACTGACACTATATAGATCTCGTAAGAAAAGTAAAGTGTTTTCTCTTATAAAGTGGCCATTCATCTGAGGAACAGCAGCAGAGACTCCACACCGGGGCTTTTAATTAATGATTTATTAATAACTGTCAAAAGGGCAACATCTTAATTACTATTCATTAAACCCACTCTGCAGCCAATACAGAGTATGATCTGAATACCAGAATGTGGATATGCTGAAAATCTTCCACCAGAATCACAGAAAAGGTTACCCTCTTCTGCTACAAGAATATTAATTAAAATAGTGACCAATTTTTCTGTGTGCTAAACACTGCTATAGGGGCTTTACAAATTTTAATTCATTTAATACTTACAATTACCCTATGTCAGAGAAACTATTTTTATGCCTCTTTACACATAAATCCAGTGCACAGAGGGGTCTAAGTAGCCAAAAGTCAGAAAGTGAGTGCCAAAAATATTAGCAATCAGCACGTATATGCTGTTTGCAAAGCTCATTCAGGCATGATTATCCTTGCTGGTCTGCGTAACTGCTTGGTGAGGCAGGTATTTTTACTTCTATCCCTAATTCACAGAAGAAGAAATGGAGAGGTAACTATCTTACCTAAAAGGCACAAGTAATTACAGGGGCTGACATCAGAATCCAAGTCATCCTCAACAGCCCACCCACGCGGGTTGTACCTCCTGCCAAGACCAGACATCTCATCTCTACATGGTGTGACATGAGGGCGATGAGAGGACTGGCTGCCCCCCAAATCTTGCTCTTTTGTTGCCCCAAATTTTATACCTGGTCATTGTACAGCTTTACCACAGTGTTTACTACAGTATATAAAATGGCCTATCCATGCCTCTCTTTCTCTGACTAGCCAAGAGGCTCCTAGAAGGCAGGCTTGTGTGTTATCCATCACCTAACACACTAATTCTCAATATAAAGTGCCTAGCAACTAGTAGGTGCTAAAAAAAAAAAAAGTTGAACTGAAATGCTAATTCAGTGTGTATAAGTTTATTCAGTTACATTCTTCTTTGAGGTTTAAACAGTATTTCATGATCATTCCCTAGGAACAGTTACATTTTGTTTATAATTTAAGAATTTTCATACATTTATAGTACCAGGGAGTACTTTTGTTAATCTACACTTCAAGCAGTTTGGTACCACCCAAGGTTTTTGGTTTTTTTTTCATGAAATCATTAAATGAAGTCAGTTTTTCAAACTTCACTATAAATTTTTTTTAAAAGCTATTTTACCTTTTTAATCAACTCTTTTCCTAACCTAAATTGTGTCTATTTAACTTGTCAGGTAATCACATACATGGTTTTTTTTTTTAATCACATACATGTTTTAAGGAAACAAGAGACTATCCATTGAAAAGCCTTTTTTTTTACTTTTTAATTGTTATGTTAATCACCATACATTACATCATTAGTTTTTGATGTAGTGTTCCATGATTCATTGTTTGTGTATAACACCCAGTGCTCCATGCAGAACGTGCCCTCTTTAATACCCATCACCAGGCTAACCCATCCTCCCACCCCCCTCCCCTCCAGAACCCTCTGTTTTTCGGAGTCCATCATCTCTCATGGTTCATCTCCCCCTCCGATTTCCCCCCCTTCATTCTTCCCCTCCTGCTATCTTTTTTTCTTAACATATATTGCATTATTTGTTTCAGAGGTACAGATCTGTGATTCAACAGTCTTGCACAATTCACAGCGCTCACCATAGCACATACCCTCCCCAGTGTCTATCACCCAGCCACCCCATCCCTCCCACCCCACCCCCCACTCCAGCAACCCTCAGTTTGTTTCCTGAGATTAAGAATTCCTCATATCAGTGAGGTCATATGATACACGTCTTTCTCTGATTGACTTATTTCGCCCAGCATAACACCCTCCAGTTCCATCCACGTCGTTGCAAATGACAAGATCTCATTCCTTTTGATGGAAAAGCCTTTTTTTGATAAGCATAAAAGATGTTCAAACAAGCTCCTCAAGATATCTGAATGTAATTTAAATAGCTACCCCTAGCAGTTATTTCTTCTTTGCATGACTAAAAGTATGAACAGAATTAAAAGATAATGATCATACGCATATACTTTAACAATTACTTATTACTGAGAACCTGTGGTATTGCAAATACAACAAAAAATTTTCACCAATGTACCACAGGCAAGTCTATACATACTTACAATCTACAAAGCAGTAGCACAAAATTATTTTTCTAAGTTATGGTCCAATATCTAAATTATTATCCAATATCTGGATCCAGGCAAAAAATTCAACTTTCAACAAACTGGCCCTTTGATAAGACCAGTCACTCTACTGAATTTATGATATTGATCAGTTAGCTAATCTGAAAAATAGTACATATTAAAGAATATTAACATCTCCCCTATTTATGGGTAACTTTCTGAGTACAAATCTGTCCATCAAAATAATTAAAATTAAAAACGCCCCAATAGAAATAAATGATCAATGAGATAATATTGTACACAGATCTACCAACACAATTTAGATGGAAAATAATGAAATTCAGTATTGCCTAAGTGACAAATAATTTTTAGAAAACCAATCTGAAGGGACGCCTGGGCGGCTCAGTTGGTTAAGTGTCTGCCTTCAGCTCAGGTCATGATCCCAAGGTCCAGGGATCTAGCCCCACATTGGGCTCTCTGCTCCGTGGGGAGTCTGCTTCTCCCACTGCCCCCCCCCTTGCTCATCCTCTCTCTCTCAGATAAATAAAAATCTTTAATAACAAAAAAAAAAAGAAACCCATCTGAAGACTGAATTCTAAACTAGTCTAGTTCTTTCACAAACCGCCCCCCCAAAAAATGAAACACTGCTTCTCAGTAGACAAGTCACTTTGTTTAAAGAGCCATGGGAGATGAATAAAGTGTGACTTTGCATCCTTGCCTACATTTCTTCTCCAACCCCTCATCCCAATTTTTCACTTGAACTCCTCAAATTTTCTCTCTCAAACATCATCTGGTTGAGCTTTTATCATGTGTCCTATATTTGAACAAATACAAATCCCAGCAACTTTGATATCCGTTCACACCACACTTTAAAGCAAACTCGATTAAGGACCATGAAAGTCATGTGACTGAAGCTTCTGGGTGGAACACAAGAACTGTTTATCCAAAGACTAGGAATTTTAAACTTATCTTTGAGGGATTTTCAACTTTTTTTATCAGAAGCTAGAATGTGATCACAAGTTTTCTCTAGTCCATCTTCGCCCCTCAAAGTATGATATAATTATGATATACTTCACACAGGGAACAAATCACCATAAAATTATTAGCATCATCAGAACTCCTTTCCTTTGTACTGAGCAGTTCATTGGCCCATGAAATTAAGACTAATGTTACCTCAAAGCCACGCTGAAGTTTAAAAGTATTGCCATGGTAGTATTTTTACTGCTTTTGAAATTAAGCTTAGCTTATAACTAACAGAATATCTGCAGACACTCCAAACCAATTTAAAATTTTATATGTTGAATATGGACACTCTTAGCCCTAGTCAGAGCATGCATATGTTTTTATGTGGCATTTAAATCAAAAACTTTATCAGAATAAAAGCCTAGTACTAGAAGCCAGAACATAGAAATGGTAAAAGGAAGAGCTTATACATAGCCATACTTTACTGCCAAAAGGGTTTCAGGGCACTAAAACAGAGAACTGAAGAGATGAGCCACTTCAAATGTAATCCCAAATGAAAATATGCCAAGTTGGTCTTTTTTAACAGTACTTTTCTGCAGGTCAAAAAATTGCAGGTCTCTGTGTAGAGCAACCCAGAACCCCTTTACTCTCTTCTTGGGATGGAGCAGGCAGGGACTCTGGCTGAAGTCAATCACTGAGGGATAGTGGCCCTCAGATCATCAGGTTCAGACCACATGGATGAGTTATGTTCCATGTGTTCAAAAGCTGTGCATGGGGCTAGAAGGCCAGAGGAGGTAGATCCAGACTATGACCCAGCCACTAGGTCAGTTGGTATGAAAAATAAAGAAAAAATTCTTCAACCACCATTTGAAAAATTTCGTTTGTCCTCACTTTGGCAGTATATATACAAAACATTTCATTTGCAAGTGGTATGTTTAAATAAGCACTATTTGGGTTTTTTTAATGGTTTTAGGTAATTAAGGTACAATGTAAAACAAATTTTCCTCAAATTACTTGAAAATTACATATTCAGACTCAACTTACAGGATACATGAGTCAATCCATTATACAATACATATTTTGAAATGCCAAGTCATGCCGTTGTGTGTTGTATTAGACTCAGTTCATATCACTACTTCTCAAGCTGCATGATCAGGGAGGCAGAGCCAGAGATGTAGTAAAACCCAATGTCCCTATAGCAGAGGGGGAGCTACAAGAAAAGAAAGCCTGAACGTGTGCTCCTTGCTGTCCTCCTTCTACAGCGATTGGAGAAAGGAAGTACTACGTGCATTCTGAAAGACAAGACAATGAAACATCATCTAGATACTTATTTTACAATAAATTAGAGTCTTCTGACCTGTTGGATTGTGATTTTTCTTTTACCCTTTATAGCTTTCCACTCATGGACCCTGGCTTAAAGCCTCTTAGGTGTCCAAAGCATTTCCAGAGAAAACGGATAGTGCATGCTGATCCAATTCCTCTTCATCACCTCCCTCCCCTAAGGGGTTTTTTATAGAAAGGCAAAAAACTATTTGATCTATGAACACTGGCAGAGCACTGAACCACAGCTTCTTCCGGGATCTATTCTCTCTCACTGCTGAGATCCTATCACATCCTATAGGAGCAGCACATCTTTGTCAATAAAAGTAACAATTTTGATGGAAAATGTCCACATTACCACACCCTGTTATTTTCCTTTTTTTACTAGAACTTCATTTTTCTCTACTTATTATAGACTAAGCATCCTTATGAGAGGAAATTATACTTTTGCCACAAAACAATGTGTTCTCATACTCCTCGGCATACCATTTCTCATTCACACGCACTACTGGTTAGTGCGGTCGGTGGTGATTAAAGTCCTGTTTACCTACAACTTTATTTTCACAAAATTTTTTTTTTAAGTTTTCTTATTTTTTCTTATGAGATTCCTAGACATTATATATATTACTTTCATCATTAAATTCTATTCATTCTGAACCCTAATTTACACTTTTGGTCTAGCTACTGGCTCAGGGACATAACTCATTTATAAACAAATTAAGAGTCTCCAAAACCTCCACTGTCTAGCCAAAAGGCAAGGTTCATATCTATTGCTACATTTTCAGTTACTGCTTATCCACTCATTTGGGTAACAAAGCTTCACTGAACACAGAGGAAAAAAACAAAAAACAATCCTCATTCTCTCTTAAAGATTTTTAGGGGAAGCAGTGCAGAAACCCACAAGAGAAATACATTACAATCACCATAGTAAAGAGAGATTATGAATGATATATGAAAAAGACATAGAAAAAAGGCGATTAATTCTTTAGCAGGGCAGCAGGGGCTGGGGGTTAGGAGAAAGGAACAGCCAGAGAAGTATTAGTTTTTCCGGCCTGGTTTTCTTCTGACCAGTAAAAGGATTCTCATTTGACTCTGGATTTCTTGCCATCCTGCAGCCTGCTGGCTCTCTCCTTGGCTTAACACCTTCTAGCAACAAGTTGCTAATTAGAGTAAAGGAAAAGTCAAAGCTTAAAATGCAGAATGAATAATGACAGAAGCCTGGCTGTGTAAATTAACTGCCCAACTACTTTTCTCAGGGTTAAAAAAAAAATCTTCTTAGTCACTTATTTTATTATAAAGTTGATGTCTTCTACCTACTTGAGGCTGGGTTATCATGTACACCCCATGTCAGCCTCTTGTGAAGGTCCCCACAAATGTTCACCAAAGAAGTATCTGTTCCATTCTTTTATAGAACTAGCCCAATTCACTGCCCTCAAATTGAACCACTTTCATTCTTCAGGCTTCTAAGTTAAGTTCCTTAGAGCAACAAATCATTTCAACATATTGGTCTTTCTTTACCCCTTCCCACACATCATACACAGTGTATGCATAATCTCCAGCAGTACAACTTTCGCATGGTTCTCTTCAAGAGTATCTCAAGCTGGTAACTCTGCTTCAGAATCTGCTTCCAAGCCTTCTATTTAGCACCTTCTGCCCATCACTCTCTCTAGGCCCTATCTGTAAAATGGGAGTGGTAGCTACTTATCCCTCAGAGGACTTCTGTGGGAATTAAATGAGAAAACTGTGGGATGGTGCCTTTTCCACACAGAAAGAACTCAACTCGTGAGAATTCTTTTTTTTCCCTTTTTCCTCCTACTGGACAAACCTAACTCCATACAAGATTTCCCATAGAGTCACACAACTTCTGCTTCAGAGAGGGTCATTTTTCACTTAGAGAAAAGCTAAGTGGTTCTCGATCTAAGTTGTCAGTGAAAACCATTAATGAGAAAACACCGTGTAGCAGCACACCTTGAGACTCTACATGGTCAGAATATATTATTGGTTTTGGCATTTTAAACACATTTAGGTTCTGTTAGCTAACATCGTGTATAGATTTTCCATATCTCTGTTCACTCACCCGTAATTATCTTTTCTTGTGTTTTTTTCCATCACAGTTTTCTAATTTCAGGTAGACATCATCACCAAGGCAGGTAACAATTCCAGAGTAACTAAAACTGAGTTCAGAGACAATTATAAGGCATCTGAGGATTGTAAGCACTGTGACTGAAAGACAAAAGCTCAAGCCATCAATATAGTATCTGAGAAAACCAGGTCAAAGAACTCTCCAGATGGCATCTAGAAGGGAGGAAGAAGAGGAAGAATCAAATATAAGAAATTTAGAGGCTAGAGGTAGAAATTTAGGAGTCTCAGAAGAATACAGATGAGTGAACAGATGTAAGAAAATAACTAAAAAGTAACAGTCAAGAATTTCCAAGAACTAGGGTTAAAAATAAGACATGGGATCAAAAGAGTTGCCATTGGAAGACAGAAAAGAAGAAAGCAAGTAAGCAAGAAAGAAAACAGGCATGAAAAATAGAAAACACAAAATAAGATGGCAAAAATAAGCCTGACAGAAATGTAACCATAGGGCATCTGGATGGCTCAGCCCTGTTAAGCATCTGCCTTCGGCTCAGGTCGTGATCCCAGGGTCCTGGGATGGAGCCCTGCGTCGGGCTCCCTGCTCTGCAGAAAGCCTGCCTCTCCCTCTCCCACTCTCCCTGCTTGTGTTCCCTCTCTCGCTGTCTCTCTCTCTCTGTCAAATAAATAAATAAAAATCTTTAAAATAAAAGCAAGCTGATAAAACTGAATACCAAAAGACAGACTCTCGGATTGGGCTTTTAAAAAATCATGACTCAAACAGTCAACATTAAGGTACGCAAAATACATGTTAGAGAAGCATAAAATGGAAAAAAAACAGGATAGCAATTTTACCATCAGATAGAATAGAATTTAAAGCCAATAACATTATAAAGGACAAAGAGTAGAATTTACCTACTTATCAAAGAACTGATGCAGAACAAAATACAACAATTACAGAAATATATGTACATAAAAATATGACCACAAAATATATAAGGATACAAGTGACTGATGTACTGGGATAAACAGATAAACCAACTATTTTCATTGGCTAATTTGCTCCCCCATAGAAGTATATAGAAGATTTAAATAAATGATTAAATGATACATATAATATTAACACACTGCTCTCAGAGATGATAGAAAAAATGTAAATATATCAATTAATAACACATAAAACTTTCAAAACACAGACTATTTGTTCTTCTTAAGCACTCATGTGATATTCATAGAACTTGCTTATTCACAGACCATAATGGAATTCTCAAAAAATTACCCAAAAAACATGAAATTATATTCTCACCTCAATAAAGGTAGAAACAAATAATAAAGGATAACTAGAAGATATCTCACATATCCAAAATATAACACATGTACAAATAATAATGAATAATAACTTGTGATTTCAGGAAGATAAATTAAAGGGAACTAAAAATCCTTAGGGCACAACAAGGGAAGAACTCATGCCAAAACTTATGCACCTAAAATAATAATAGCAGGAAATTCTGAGCTTTAAATGCCTTTAATAAAAAATAATAAAGATTTTAAAAGAAGCCAATAATTTAATTCATTAAGGAAGACAAAACCAAGAGAATAAAGCCAGAAAGGAGAAGACAGGGAATGAAGATATGAGCAGAAATCAATGAACTGGAAAACAAACAAACAAACAAACAGAGCTGATTAGTAAACCAAGTAGTGTTAAAAGCGTAATAATTTAGAATTCTTTCAGGCAAGACTGATAAGAGAGAGAAGGCAAAAAAAAAAAAAAAAAAAAAAAAAAAAATGGCAGGCAAAGATCCCTGCCTCACACCATAAGAAAAGGCAAAACCTGTGAAGACAGAATAAGAAAGGAAAAATAACTACTGAACCACTGAGTGAGGGAACAGAGAGAATAAGAATTTAAAATAACTAATATCAATATTAAAGATGAGAAAATACAGGAAATACAAGTGACATCATTAAAGTGTTGAAAGGAAAAATCAAGTTAAAATTTTTTTACCCAGCAAAAACTATCTTGTGAAATAAAGACTTCTTTAGAGACAAAAGCCAAAAGAATACATCACCCACAGACCACTAAAAATAAAACAAAGGGGAATAACAAGGTAATGGAGAACTAATGGCAGAGCTCTATAAAATTGTCAGGTATAAATCTGCAACGACATGGATAGAACTGGAGGGTATTACGCTGAGCGAAATAAGTCAATCAGAGAAAGACATGTATCATATGACTTCACTGATATGAGGAATTCTTAATCTCAGGAAAGAAACTGAGGGTTGCTGGAGTCATGGGGGGTGGGAGGGATGGGGTGGCTGGGTGATGGACATTGGGGAGGGTATGTGCTACGGTGAGTGCTGTGAATTGTGTAAGACTGTTGAATCGCAGACCTGTACCTCTGAAACAAATAAAACATTATATGTTAAAAAAAAAAGAAGAAGATAGCAGGAGGGGAAGAATGAAGGGGGGGAAATCGGAGGGGGAGACGAACCATGAGAGACGATGGACTCTGAAAAACAAACTGAGGGTTCTAGAGGGGAGGGGGTTGGGAGGATGGGTTAGCCTGGTGATGGGTATTAAAGAGGGCACGTTCTGCATGGAGCACTGGGTGTTATACACAAACAATGAATCATGGAACACTCCATCAAAAACTAATGATGTAATGTATGGTGATTAACATAACATAATAATAAAAAAAAATTGTCAGGTATAAAATCAACATACATAAATCAATGGTACTCCTCTGTACTGCAATCATCAATCTGAAAATAGGAAAACAATGTACTAATTATAACAGCAACAAAGACAATATAGCTAGCAATTAACCTAACACAGGTTGTGCAAGATTCTCAAATAAAAAACATTATAACCCTACAGGACACTTAAAAGTCTGAATAAATGGGAGAGAAAAGATGCTCATGGGAAGGGATGAGTTGACATTTTGAAGATGTCAAGTTTCTCTACAATTAATTTATAACATCAGTGCACTTCTTATAAAATCCTACCAAGAATTTGAGGGAGCTTGACAACTAATTCTAAAAATATATATGAAAGAAAAATTAATAGCTAAGAAATTTGGGGGGAAGAAAATAAAGCAAAAACCATTAAAATTAGTTATGTATATATAAAGTAAGAACAGTAAAAAACTATGGAAAAAATCAAGAAGCAAAGTCAAGAAACAGTATACATGTTCTGTCTCTCTCTCTCTCTCTCTCTCTCTCACACACACACACACACACACACACACACACACACAAAAATATAGAGGAAAGAGGAGACTCAGATAAAAGGTCTAGGGTCAGTGATACAGTGTCAGTTAGTTGACCATGAAAAGATCAAGTAGATATCACCTCAAATAGCAGGCCAGATTTCATGTTCTTTCGTGTCCTTCAAATTGTTATAAAAGGATGTCATTTATTTCTAGTTTAAGTAAAAATCCTGGCAGTAATCACGTGTTACTTATTTTATAGCAATACATATGTGCAATATTTTATTCCATAACTGATATTGAAAGTCTGAATGAAAATAACATCATCCCAACTTGTTTTTAGTTAAAGTTCTAGGCAGAGCTGTTAGAAAGTCAACTTTACTCTCTCCAAGGAAGATGCTGTTATCAATATATTAGAAATGTGTGGGACACTAAATAAAAACTAGTGGATATGAAGGCTTTTTCTTCTAGATTAACTTAAAGTATGAGTCATTCTACATTTTTTTCTGGGTGGAACACTGGATATATTAAATACAATTTTGGTACAAACTTGTAAAACCATGAACTGTGATTCCTCTTCCTCATTTCTCTCTCTTACAAGAGATGTGTAACAAATTGGTTTGAAATGTTTATCTGCTCAGAATTCCAGCATAGCAAAAAAGTACCTCAACTTTTCTAGGAAAAACAGTATTATACATTTTTTTCAAAATAACTGAAAACATTATTTTCCTTATGCCTGAAATGATGCCTTATATATAGTTTTATTAAAAGAAACTTTGTGTTGCCTCATTTGAGCTAAGTCTAATGAGCTAAACTCACTTATGTAAGTTCAACAGGCACACAGAAAACTAATTTACTTTTCATTTGGAGTCAAAAAAGTAAGTTTTATGGCATTTCCCAGTGCCTTTTTAAAAATCACACATTTGGAAAAATAAAAAATATCACACATTTGGTGACTTACAGATTTAGCTTTATCATACAACTAGTAATTATTATTTCATTTTAATCATATTGAAAACAGAGACCTTTTGACCAAATCAGAAATGCAGTATTTGTGAGGTAAAGTGAGTTGTTAAATTCAAAATATGGTTGTAATTTTGCCTTTAAAAATGTATACTACAGAACACTATAATGAATGTTTGAGTGAAGAGAATAAAGCATAAAAGCCCCCACTGACAGATCTATTTTTAAACACGCACTTTCATACAACACAGGAAACACAATTATACTCAGAGTAAAATAAAATCTTTGATGAAGTCGTGCTTTTTGTATCTAGATTTCATTGTAATAACTGAAAAAGGGTTGACTGATGATGAGATGAACAGTTCACAATACTTTGCAGCTGGGTCCTCATTTACAACCTACATTGTCACCTCCTTCTAGGAGTTATCACAACTTTAACCTGAATGAAACCAAACTATCACAGGAAGCTCTTTTGAACATAATGGATACAGCAAAAGACAGACTTGAGACAATATCTGAGATCCATCAAACACAATAATTTAGAACCCTAAGAAGCTACTTGAAAGAAGCCAACAGTTCATTTTCAGAGCAGCTTTGATTCTATCTAGACACTATCTTAGTACATTTTGGAAAATGAATGTATTAAATAACACCAACAAGAAAATAGTCCAAGGGAATTCTCCTTCTCAAGTGTCTAAATAATTAATTTGCCAATGCTAAAAAATAAATATTGTGCATTTATGAGCAAGTTAAATAGGCATACTGCCCTTCCTAAAGAAGGATAAAGGCAAACTTCTTTGCCTGTCATTCATCTTTAATGATTTGGCCCCAAATTACCTTTGCTATCCAGCTTCCTATTCTTCCTAAGTACCTTAATGTAACTAAACTGAATACTTGATAGTCCTCAATCCCACTTCAATACCTTTGTACATGCATTCCCCTAATCTTGATCATGTTCCTTCCCCCAAGCACTGATCTCCATATATAAAAGTCTTGTTAATTTTCAAGGTCCAATTTAAAGGATGCCTCTCTGAGTGCCTACATGACACAATGAGTCCTAAGTGCTTTATATATATTACCTATTTAATCTTTACAATCCCATCCCAATGGTAGCTGTTAACAGCTGCTACTGATAAGTCCTTATACATGATACCGTGGGTTTTTAGTACTTACTGAACTCTCACAACATGCTAGTTTGTTATCCCCATCCTACAGATGAGGAAGGTGGTGAGAGTTAAGAACACCAGCTCTGTGGTCTGAATTTGAATCCTGGTTCCACCATTTGCAGCATTTTCCTCAAATGATAAAGGGTGTGTGTGTGTGTGTCTGTGTGTCTGTGTGTGTCTGTGTGTAACTAACAAGAGCTCTTTCAAAGAGCTGTTGTAAACACTAAATGAAATCACCCACATAAAGCATTTAGCATTGCATCTGGCACACAATGAGAACTTGCTGAGTGTTAGCTATTATTTATTTTAGTCTTTCCCCACGGTATCTTACATAGTGTTTTTGCACACTGGAGAAACAAACAAAAATACATTCGTGATTAGTGATTAAAAAGCATTCCATCTTTTCTCAAAACAAATTTATTTCACAGGTCAATTTAGAAAAGCAGCTTGTGCCCTGTTAACTTCAGATCATAATAAAACAGGAATCTGAATTTGAAGCATTTATGGATTGATCTCACTGACACATCTCTCCTCTCACCTGCAGCATGCACTCCAGGAGCAGTGGGGAGATGGTGACTGAGCTTAATCTCAGAGGGACTGGAAAAGCTCTTTGATTGCAAACACCACTGGCTGTTAGGAGGTGAAACTGTAATATTCAGCACAGCACAGAGACTATAATATTAGAAAACTGGTAAAAGAATCATCATCTACTCCTAAAAAGGCTCCTTTATAAAAGCTCAACAATTTTAAAAAATGAGCTCATACAGGTAAAAACCAAACAGAAATTTTCATTTTATCATAAAAAGGATCATATAATTCTATATCTAAATTCAATTCCACTATTTCACTTAAAATGTATGCATAAATTTGGGCAATCTCTAAAGGCAAGCTTTTCTATATTTACATTCTTCCCTGGAATTTAAGCAAAAAAGTTGAAATCCATAATGCTATTAACTATTATGCTACATTAGGCAACATGTTGAAAGAAAAAAAAATTCTACGAGCCCTCAGTTAAAACTGATCTGAATCTTTGTATAATTTGGTCATTTCAAGGACACAGTAAATGACTAAATAAAATAGTCACCGTAAATAAACATTTCAAGTTAAACCTTTCAAAACCTTCTCAGGCCTCAGCTCTGGGAAAACTGTAAGAAAGGTTGTGGGGAAACACAGGAGATCCGGTGGCCCCGAGGAGAGCCATGTCTGTGCACGGGACCCCTAAGTCTGACGGATGGTCTCGGTCCACATGCCTAGCAGCCCTGCAAGGCGGGCACTGCTCGGCCTGTTTCACAAATGAGAAAACCGTCTGAGAGAGGCACTTTTAAATAAATACAAATGTTGTTAGTGTTCTTTAATATTGTGAAGTACAAGCTATAGTTCCAAACAGAAAATGTGTACCATAAACCTGTCCTTTTGTTGTTGTTCCCCCTTCCCCTTAAACCGGTCCTTTTTAATAATGAATGGAAATAATGCTCTTGAAAAAAAAATAATAAAGGGCCAGCAAAATGGATTAATATGCTTTTTTAAACAATAAATAAGAAAAAAGTAACCTCTTTGCAAGTTCTCTACTCACATAATGACTAGTAAAAGAATAATATGAAATGCTAGAAGAATAATCCTTTATTACCACGCTTAATTAAGAAACATGGCAGAATGCTTCACGGGTAGAAGCAAATAAGAGAAGTTGGAGGAGGCTACATATATTTTAAATGTTTTCACTTTCTTGAGGTACAATTTATAATTTCCCGCGTTAATTACAACTAAAATAATAAATTACAATAAAATTTTAATTGTACAGTGTGACAGATCTTATAATTGTACACAACCTTGTAAGCTCCAGAACATCCAAGTTATAACCCTACCACCACCCTGAAAGGTTTCTCTGTACTCGTTTGCAGTCGATACGACCTCCCCAACTTCAGGCACATGCAACCATGGGTCGGCTTCCTATTGTTAGTTTTGCCAACTTCAGAATTTCATATAGAAGGGATCAGACCATATGTATTCTTTTGACTTTGATCTCTTTCACTTAGTATAATTTTTAAGTCATTAAAATCTGGCATGTATCTGCATATAATATTTTGTTCCTTTTTATTTTTGAGTAGCATTCCGTAATACAGACATACAACATTTAGCTTGTGTCCAGGTATTAATATGATTAATGCTACCATGCACATTCCCAGGAAAGTCTGTATGGACATGTTTTCATTCCTCTTTGACAAACACCAAGGAGTTAGACTGAGTTATACGGCAGATGTATGTCTAACATTATAATATTGACAGTGCCCTACTGTTTTCCAATTTGTCTTCCCACTAGCAACATATAAGGGTTCTCACTGCTCCAAATCCTCACCAACACTTGGTATTGTTAGTCTTTTTCACTTTGGCCATTCTAGTGGGTACGCAGGGCTATCTCACTGTGGGTTTAATATGCATTTCTCTGACAGCTAGTGATGATGTACATCTTTTCATATGTTCACTGGTTACCTGTATCTTCTTTTATGACATGCCTCTCCAAATCTTCTGCCCAAAGTTTAATTAGGAAGCCTATCTTCTTATTACTGTGTTGTTTTTATTACTATACAAAAAGTTTTTTATATGTTCTGAACACAAGCCCTCTATCAGATTTATGTTTTACAGATATTTTCTCCAAGTCCATGGCTTGCTTCTCTAGATGTTCTTTGAAAGATACAAAAGTTATGAATTTTGGCAAAGTCCATTTCACCACTTTTTTTTTCTTTTGTAGTTCATGGTTTTTGTGTTTGGTGCAGGACATCTCAGATTTGAAATCTAATCCAGTAACACAAGAAAAAATGCCAATGTGTTCATTTTAATTCCCACCATTCAGAATTCACACCTTTATTCAACTCACCTTTCTAGGGCCACTGTTCCATAACTACCCTGGGCTAGTAGGCACTCCTACTGAAAAAGTCACTTTCTTGTCAGTGTTTTAACACACTGCACGACTCAATAACTGGACAATTTTAGCCTTCACTTTTACATAAGGAATAAGGATAAGGGAAGCAGACTTTCAACACACACACGCAAGTCAGCCCACCCTACAGCTTATATCATATAACGTCACACAACACGTGAGGGGGTAGACACCACCCACCACCTCTGTTTTCACCTAGTGGTTATCTGGCTCTGTGGAGCCAGACTCAAACACTAGCTCCATTATTTCCTAGCTAAGTGACCTGGAAGCCACCTAACTTCTCTGTGCCTTCATTTCCTCATCTGTAGCACAGGGAAAAAGGATAATACTTACCCCAAAGGATCATTATAAATATTAATAACATGTGCTGAACACTTTGCACAGTGCCCAGCATTTGATAGGCACTATGTAAGCTCTGCCTGTATTTATTTTATAAATAGATCAAATAGACACAATACATGAAACTTACACGTCTGAGGGCAAAAAGCTATTAGTGTGGTAGACCCATGAGCTGGACCCCAGCAATCGGAGGCTCCTCACCTCTTCCCCTGGCCTTGGAATTTGCATTCAACTTGCCTTCCCTGTACTCCTGGAAGATGCTCCAAGGATGAAGCCTTGAGACAGTGATGTGGTATGGAGACCATCTGGATGGTATACATGACTGAACCCAGTTAAGACCTCTACATAAACTTTCAGGATTTGGGGGGGCAGGTGCAGAGAACTACTCATCCTGTGGCTGCCCAAGACAAGTCTCACATGCAAGTTCCCTTGCTTGTTAAACCTGCCACCTACTACTCTGGAGTGGCCTACTCTTTCTACATACAGGGGCCGGTTTCAGATTATACCCAGGAATCTCCTGAGGAGCTTGCAAACCAACACTTGCTAGAAATGAAAATTCTCAGGCCTACCTGAATCGGAAACTCTGGAGGTGGAGCCTAGCAATGCAGTTCTGAGAAACCCCCAGTGATTCTGACATCCATGAAATCTGAGAGCCAAGGAAATTAAGGAAGCTGTACTGCACAGTCTGGAGAGGTGAACCTGTTGGCTGATGGGGTGGGGTGGTTGGTAGGATTACTTTAGTGGAGAGAGGGTGGAAGCCTGGCTAAAGGGAGGCCCATCTACCTGCTGAGGTTGGTTCAAAGAGCCAGGTGACCACAAGGCACCTTGTTCTACAGGTCTCCCAGAGCCACAAAAAATGAGGAACGTGGTGACAGAGAGAATCGTCTCAGTCTCCTAGCTCATGTCACCTTCTCAAAGGGCCATTCTCACCACCTTGTTCAAAATAGTTTTCCATCACCCCAACTATTCCTCATCATTTGGTTTTCTGCATGGCATTTTTTACAACCAACTGCTTTCATTTACTTGCTGACTCTTTGTCTATCTTTATGATTAACTAAAAGGCTCCTTTAGAACAGGGAACTGATCTGTTTTGCTCATTTTCATATCTGTAGCTCTAAAATGCAGCAAAGACTCAATAAAATATTTGTATAGTGGATGAATAAATAAGTGAACTTCCAAGAACATAATGACTTTTTTGATCCTGACTTAAAAAATGTGCAGGGAATTGAGAAAGTAAAAAGAGTTTCTCTGGGACATCTTGAAAAACATCAGTCTTATGAAATCAGTGTTTTAAGATTAAAAGGAGAGCTTTAGGGAGGAATGGAAGTTGAGTATGACATGAGTAACAGGACCACCATTTGGGCACCTGCGCAAGGCACTTCATGACATCCTTCAGCTCCCTCAAAACAACCACTGAGGTGGTCCTGAAGACATTAACAATGACTTCTGAGGTTATTTTTCCAGCTTAGTTGATCAGGAAGCTGAGGCTTAAAAAAGAGAAGACACTTATCTAAAGGTGCACAGTTTGTAAACGATTAAGACAGGACTCAACGCATACTTCTCTATCCAAAGAGTCCACTGTTTCCACTATTTCTCTATCCTTAGGAAGGCCAGTGTGGAATGCTGTCTTTTACATGAATTCATTCCCTTGTTAAGAGAACTTGAGAAGTTCACAACTGAGTGAAGAAAACAGACATATCCACAGATAATAAACAATGCAACCAGCGCTACACAGGAGCTATGAGCAGAGGTTATGGGAGCTGGGAGGGGGCTGCAAAGCAACTCTTATGCAAGACTAGGAATTTGAGAATGATCTGTTTGGGCCTGAATCTGATGGCCATATCCCAACCATTCTCCATTTACTAGCAATGCTTACTCAAGAAGTAATCTTCATTAATAAAGTATGTGTCAGAGCTGTGATATGGTCTTAACTGTCCATCCTTTGAATTCTTTTTCTTTTTAGGCAATCAGCAAGTTAGAGCAGGTTTTCTACTATAAGCAAAACAAGAGAAAAAACTGAGCAATAACAACACAACACATTCATGTGTATGAAGTGACTGAAGACGTCCTTTTTGCTCTACTCTCCAACACTCTAGAGTAGATCGCATGAATTTAAATCCACAAAGAAAATCCAGGAAACGCAGTGCAGGCAACTGTTTCAACAACAGACACAATAGGCTTTAATTTTAGTTCTGGCTTTAGAGACTATGCCAAACATAAGGTAACTAGGGCCAGTTCAATGGACACAAGAGAAACAATATTTGACTTAAATGTCTATTTGGAACTGTTTTCCAGTATAGTGTAAATATTTGACTTGATGTAAGGGTTACACACTCTATGTGTAGTAATCTTGCACAGTGGGAAAATAATCTTCCTGGACCAAAAGAAAATACTGCATTTCCTTTAACACTGTAAGAACAGCTAAACTGCTGGAAGTTGTACCGTGGCATGAATCCAGTAGTGAAGAAGGTCATTTTCAGAGTTAAGGTCAACATGGAAAAATGGAAAATGGAATGATGTATCTGGGCTACACCACACTGCTGTGCACCATAACATTTTCTTACACAAATAGTCTAGCTGAAAGGAAGATGGAACACTGTTTGCAAAGATGGAAGGAGTTTCGGTGTGGGATAAAATGTTGGGAATTCCAGACAGATAAGGCAGTTTGTGCATGACATAGAACATCTGTCCATTTTTTAATGCTTCCATGCTGCTCATGAAGTTTTGAACAATTTTAAAGCTCTTTCCTAAAGCAAAGACAATTTTAGGCCAGCATTAGAGAAAATGACATTCACTAATTTGTGTTATATTAACCCTTTCATTGATCCTTTTTCCTATAAACAGATCGAGGAAACAATGTTGTAGGGAGAGAAGAAAGTCCTTAAGCTCTACAAAAATCTTTTCTAAAACAACCTAAAAGAAAATACCCTTGCCAATAAAACAGTATTTTAATATGCCCAGAAAGGAATTATCAGATACATTTCAAAACTAAAACAACATATTGACAATTTTATGGTCAATTTCAAATCGTAAACACGAACATGTCAATAGGAGCAGCTCTGAAACCATCAACAAGCCAACCTCTCTGTCTTTCAGAGTAAGTCTCCTCCAGGTATATATTGGGAAATTAAAAAGCTCATTTTCAGAAAAAAATGTTGAAAACTGTAACGTGTTTGCAGAGGTCAGTGAAAAGTGCGTTAGAATAAAGAATGTTTTAAGGTCCCACAGAACCCAACCCAAGTTCTATGCTTAAGGTGGTATTCAAAACACTTAAACCTAATGCCTCCAAAGCCCTGACTTAGCAACAGTAACCCAGCCCAGTTTATGTGAACATCCAGTATGGCAGGGCTTTATTTTCTTTAGGATATCAAATAAAGCCCTTATATTTTCATCTACAGAGCTGCCAGAAGTCTTGGTTGGTGGGCTTACAAAACAACAAACCCCAGAAAAGGCTAGGAAGAGAGACGGAAGCAGAAACAATTGGAATGGCCAAGATTCACCAAACACATCACAAGATAATGTGAACACGAAGAACTGAACAAGAGAGGGTGTTAGAACACAAAAGCTGTTATTTATATTTTAACCATATGCTGTGGAGTCAAAGATGCCATCCTTAAAACCTACTCCCCTCTCATCACACCCCAAGATACATGTTAATCAATAAAGGTTTGTTGAATAGGACACATTCAAACAGTTATCCTGTATCATAATCTTACACAAGGAAAGGCAGAAGATCCTGTTGCTTAATAATCAGACACTGGAACGTACTAATGAAATACAGTCTTTTGGGCAAAAAAGTAATATAATCAGTTCCACTGGTTTTCTGACTCTGAATATAAACCTTAATCAGTAAGAAATTTCAGCATGCAAGCCTCTGATATTTTTATTAATAAACTGAATGCATCCTACTACACGAGTTCAAAATATAAAGTTTACAAGTTTCTTAAGTTTCAGAAATATATAGAAATACTAATTTCTAGTATTTTTTCCTACATCTCCACATACCATCTTACACACCCAGTGTGGAACCACCTCTTCTAGTCCATATTTAGAATACCAATATTTAGTGAATTAGAATATTAGTTTGTGTTATATTCAAACTATAGCTAGTATAATGTCTTTGACAACTCAGAAGACATATTAATCACCTTTAGAAGCACTGAAAGTCAGTATCAGGTCATCTCTTTTAATGCTTATCTACTATACCCCTGTCATTTTACTGATAAGCAAACAAAGGCCAAGACACATATTCAATGGCCTCCCTAGTGTCACACAAGCCATACATGGCGAAACCAGGAATACACTGTGCCCAAGGTTCCCAGGGGCCTTGTATGCACAGACTCTTGGTTCTCTTCACTCTTTCATATACGTAGGGCCTCTTACTAGTCATCATCACTGCCCTGAAACCTAAGAGGGAACCGGTCAACAGAATACAGGGGATAGAACAGCACAGAAATCCACCACCAGCAGTTTTCATGGAATTGATGAAACTGCAACCCAACCTTGGAATACAAACAGTTTACCTAAAATCTTTTTTTTAAACTCAGTCTATTAATTATTTTTTTATTATGTTATGTTAGTCACCATACAGTACATTTTTTTTAAATTCAATTAGCCATCATTAGTTTCAGATGTAGAGTTCAGTAATTCATCAGTTGCATATAACACCCACTGCTCATCACATCACATGCCCACCTTAATGCCCATCACCCAATTACCCCATCCCCCCACCCACCTCCCCTCCAGCAACACTCAGTTTGTTTCCTATAGTTAAGAGTCTTTCATGGTTTGTCTCCCTCTCTAATGACTTTACATTCCATTTTCCCTCCCTTCCCCTATGATCCTCTGTGCTGTTTCTTATATTCCACATATGAGTGAAACCATATAACTGTCATTCTTTGATTGACCTATTTTGCTCAGCATAATAAACTCCAGTTCCATCCACGTCGATGTAAATGTTAAGTATTCATCCTTTCTGATGGCTTAGTAATATTCCATTGTATATATGTACCACATCTTCTTTATCCATTCATCTGTCGATGGACATCTCGGCTCTTTCCATAGTTTGGCTATTGTGGACATTGCTGCTATAAACACTGGGGTGTGTGCGCCCCTTCGGATCATTACATTTGTACCTCTGGGTTAAATACCCAGTAGTGTAATTGCTGGTCATAGGGTAGTTGTATTTTTAACTTCTTGAGGAACCTCCATACTGTTTTCCAGAGTGGCTGCACCAGCTTGCATTCCCATCCACAGTGTTAGAGGGTTCCCCTTTCTCCATATCCTTGCCAACATTTGTTGTTTCCTGACTTGTTAATTTTAGCCATTCTGACGGGTGTGAGGTGGTATCTCATTGTGATTTTGATTTGTATTTCCCTGAGTGATACTGAGCATTTTTTCATGTGTCAGTTGCCCATTTGGATGTCTTCTTTGGAGAAATATCTGTTCATGTCTTCTGTCCATTTCTTGACTGGATTCTTTGTTTTTCGGGTGTTGAGTTTGATAAGTTCTTTATAGATCTTGGATACTAACCCTTTATGGAATATGTCTTTGTCCAGCTCCTTTAGATGTAAGGTTAGCTTGTATATTGGAGACTTTTCTAGTTTCTTGAGAAAGGCTTGTATTGCTATGTACTTCCCTCTTAAGACTGCCTTTGCCAGTCTACCTAAAATCTAAGTTCAATCTGACATTCAAAGCCTTCCTACAGTAATTTAGTCAAACTACAGAATACATTTTGAACAAATCTAGGAAAGAGGATGGGGGGATGGAGGCAGTAAAAAAATTTTTTTAAGGAAAGATATTGAGGGGGCACCTGGGTGGCTCAGTCAGTAACTGTCTGCCTTTGGCTCAGGTCATGATCTCAGGGTCCTGGGATCGATCCCCAGGTCTCCCTGTTCACCGGGGAGTCTGCTTCTCCTTCTCCCTCTGCCACCCCCCCACCCCCAGCTCATGCTCTCTAACAATTAAATAAAATCTTTTTTTAAAAAAAAAAAAAGATATTGAGAATAGATTACAGAGGTAAAAAGTTCTAAAATATTGAAAGTAAATCATTATCTTAATTAAATTGATTATCCATTTTGAAAACAGTCTCCTATCTAGAATCTAACTGTGAGAGTTGAAAGAGGTCTAAAATATTAATTTGTGGTACAAAATTCTCATTTTAAACATGAGAAAACTGAGACCCAGAAGACCAGAAAAATAATTTATGTTAGGAACATCAATTCTGAAGGGATAAAGGTGGATGGTATCCATCTTGCTCTCTGAAAAATTAATTACTAAATTTTTTGTTTTATTTTGTAAAAACAAAACGTACTGCCAAAACAGAATTACTTAGAAGAAATGTGTAAAGAGTCTGCTATGTGTACATCATTAGCTATTAAGTTTGTACATTTTACCTTTTTAGGATTATTTTATTAACAGAACAGTTTCCAAGAATAAGGCTAAAGATCAGTTCAATTCTTCCTCTCATCCTCTCCTCTATAGAATCACTATCTCTATGCCATAATTCAAATTAAAACTAGACTATCAAGCAACCATAGCGTGTGTAGGCTCCTTAATAGCTTTTTAATGCTATCAATGGTCACAAATTAAATCAATTGCTACATACCTCTCTTTTCCATCGTTCTGATTAGATTTACATGCTAAATACTCAAGTTCTTAAACAATTAGAGGGTCTTAACCCTCTTACAGTCATTATGGAAAAAGGGGGCCATGACTGAGGAACTCATCTCTGGTCCAGCCCCGTCCTGACCATAAAGGGCAGGCAGACACTGGGCCTCAAAACCAAGCTCCATCTCCCAGCTCCCAAACAGGATTAGGATGATCCTCAGGCTACATCATCTTATACAGCTAACAAAGGAGATTTCTGATTTCCAGATTAACTGCTAATTAGCAGTAATTTCTTTTATTGGTACATCTTTGGCCTGCTTACTCTCTAGTTCTAGTGATGCTATGTAACCAGCAAGCTCTTAAAACAACAAAAAAAGCAAGGAGCCAGAGCATGCGCCTTTTGCTTTTCATCCACGCACCACATTCTATCCCTCCCAGTCAGTCCACTCGATGGCTCTCCTAACACTGCAACCCGGCGCACGGACTCTCCTGCAAGCTTCTCACCAAGACAGTGGTCAAAGATACCTGTGCACAACCAGAGCAGCGTCTAGTAATATCCAATGTGCACTCAATCATATTCTAGCACAGATACATTGTTTTTGGAAGACTGTTATGGAATGAAAGGTAGTATGTTAGAAATTAATGAAAAAAATTATTTCCATCCCCTTGTGATCACACCATTCATTCATCTAATAAATATTTCAGAGCCTTCCATTATAAATGGGCTGGTAACACTGTTCTATAGCTTTCTAATTAACTACTACATACTCACCCATTCATATACTGACTCATTTGCTCAAAAATATTCATTGAACTCTAGTTATATGTTAGACCCTGAGGACCTGACTAGAGGTACAGCCCCAATTCCCAAAGACAGTGATTCTGAGGCAGATTTAGATTTGAAAGTCACTTGGGAAGCTTGCTGAAAATGAACATTTTTATGTCTTACCCCAAGAGACTTGACCCCCCTAAGAAAGGGATGTGAACCAGAAGTTCACACTTTCATCAAGCGCCTCCAGGTGATTCTACTGCAGGTAGTCTAGGAACCAGACTTTAGACACTGGTTGAAGAGAAGTCAGAATATACAAAAATACTCGAGGAAGCATCTCAAAGTCCCAATCAGTGTCAATGAACAGGACTATAGGACTTCGCTGAACTGAGAAACCTGGTCACAAATCATGCAGGAGGTGGGCCTCCCAGTGCACAGTCACAAAAAGTGAAACCCAAATAAATGGGAAAGAAACAGATTTAAGTAAAAACAAAACAACAACAAAAAAAAAAAACAGGTTTAAGGTGACCTAAAAATGCTCTTTGAATATTTAACAAGGGAATCCACTCGATACGAGGCTGTTGTGCCGGTGTGCCAAAAATCAGTGTCCGGGTTCTTTAAATCTCATTTTTCCCAAACTGTTCTTCAGCGGCATGGTTCTAAAGGATAGACTATCACAATTTAGAGAGACTTACAAACATTGAATTTCATTTCTATCATGAAGCTAAAATAATTATTTATGGAAATTAATACATCATGGGATTTTAAAGACCATACAGCCCCCTTATTTAATAACTGCACAGAATGGCCTTGTGACTAGGTCCACATGACACATTTCATGAGAGGAGGACTGGGGCTGGACCCCAGGTCTCCTGGCTGCCAGCCATACCAATACCATGAGATCCTCATAGTCTCAAGTCAACATCCCAATTCATCACCGCGTCTTCTGCAAAGGCCTCATCCTGAACTCTGGTTCAATTTCATACAGTTTACACAAAAGGCATCGCGGGGAAAGAAGCAATTTAATTTTCTAGAAATTAATTAAAACATGGATTTTTATAAACAGCTGGTATTACATATCACCGTATGCTGTGCTAGAGTGAGCGTTACTTCTAAAAATAATAAAGCTTCTCTGATGGAATTGGATCTGAGATCAATTCTTAGCTGGCAACCTATATGAAGCCGTGTTTCACACAGATCTATAAAAGGGTAGCTGGCAGAATTTCATCCATTAATAGTTAGTGCCCAATATGCAATTCTCTCTTTAACTAGATAAAACCTACCCAGAACTTTTTGCTGAAAATTAAAGCTACCCATTAAAAAAAAAAAAAACCCAAAAAACAAAAAACCTGCAAACAAGCTGCTGAGACTTCTAGCTTCAACTATTATGCTGTTATTCTACTTTTTTCAGCCTGAGATTTTCCAATCTGAGTCAAATGTTTGAAGTCACAAAGGCACCCTTCATATCATTAGGCAGGACCCAGACTTGTGCATACTTACACACATAGATTAATACACACACACACACCGCAAAATAAAGTGTTCTGGCCATCTCCAGAACTAGAGATGTATTTTTAAGCTTGGCACTGTGTTTGAGAAATAGATTAATGTGCCTCCTCTACTTCCAGCCAATCAGAAGGCTCTATTTGGGGTGGGAGCATGGGGAGGTGAGAGTAGGGGGAAGAGTCACATACCTCTTGAATGCCCATGTGTCAGTAACAACACTCAGTGCTTGATCTGTTCTGGCTCACTTATACTTCAGCAACCCATGATCCTGATGATGTCATCATGTTCAAAAGAGGAAACTGAGACTCAGGGGAGCGGAAGTAACTTTCCCAGGGTCTCACAGTCACGTCTCTGATACTCAGCGACTTGGCTGTGTGCTGCAAAGATACTTTCTCAGAGGGGAATCGGTCCTGCAACCCAACAGGGCTCAGAGCTCTCGCATGTCTTGGGCACTCATCTTCACCACCAGCCAGTGGGATGGCTGGAAAAAAGAAGTGTGAGCATGAAGAGGTTGAAATACAGCAGAGGAGAGGCCAAAGCTAACCCTTTCCAGACCATCGTTGTACTACTGAGCCTCTAGAGCAGTGAAAAGAAACTATCCCCGTGTTTCACATACAAAGAACCCCACGGCCACTCTAGATGCTAAGTGTCTTTTCAGCCAAGGTCACTGGGAATGCCTATGTCAGATTTACCTGGGTTTTATCCTCTGTGTACACAGTTGTCACAGAAGGATGAAGGGGCACAGAAGGGGAATAAATACCTTTACCTTCTCAGAATGCCATCAATGCACAGCCACGGTAATTTATTATTTTAATTGATGATATTCATAGCATTACATACAAATTACACTTCCAGAATTAAAATTCCTGAGCTCCAAAGTGTATATTTGTCATGCCAATGTGACTACATTAAAACCACCTTCTAATTATGATTATTTCTAATTTTAAAAGCCAGATAACAGATGGAGTCTGCTTGCCAACACTTCATTTCTACTACTTCTCTGTCTCCAGCCGAGCTACAGTAGGCAAGAAGGCCATAGTTTCCAGTCTTCACTTTTAGAAGAGCCCTCAGCTAGGCTAGGAGTGAAGAATCCAGCAAAGTGGCTGGGGATGAAGCACCTTCTGAAAGTTCTGTCATTACTCCCCAAAGAGCAAGCTGAGATCTCTGCCTCTCACAGGCAGATAAGCTGAAGGTGGCCCTTGGGCATATCCATGCTTTGGGGTGTCCTATAGGATGAACAAGGAGCAGCAGAACTGGAGGACGGCCTGGTGGGTGCTAAGAAAAATGACAGTTGGTGTCTTGTTCCTTGAGTGTACTGAAAGAACAGTGGCCTTGGAATCTGGCAGAGTTTACAGGTGGCCTCACTTCCTCTATTTAATAGCTTGAACATGGTATTCCATGTTTAGCACTTACCTAACAGGGTAGTCAGGAGAATTAAATGAGGGGAAGTCACACAGCACATGCCTGACACAAAGCCAAGGAGAATGAAAACCATCCTAGCTCAGAGCCCTGCTCAGGGAACCAGGCAGGGAGCGGGGGAGGAGGGAGGGCAGGACCCAAAATGTTGCAGTAAAGAGAGGCCTTTTTTAAGGCCTCATCTTGCCTGGCCTCTCTCACAATTTTAAGGATTTATGAACCTATCAGGGACACAGCCAGCAAAGCCAGTCCTCTGAGGGAGAGTGGGAAAGACACATTAGAGGATGTACTTTGGAGAAGGGCTGTCAAATACCTATGGGAATCTGTAGAAAGCTATGGAAGCTTTGCCTCAGAAAACATTCATGCACACATACATTTTGCTTTTCATTTCAGGGGGGTCGACAGACTCCCGAAGAACTCCTGACTTAATGGCCTTCAATTTATTGGTGAAGACTTGCTGGTATACGCCTTGGAGTAACTGTACTAGATTGCCACTGTTTTATTGTCAAAAACAATAGCTACAACAACAAAAATATCACCCCATTTGAAAAATCCAAGCATGTGAAGCCTTTAACAAAATAACAAAAACAAAACTGGAGCAGGAAATATAAAAGATGCAGCCCAACTATGGCTTCTCTGAAGATGCCTCAGGCCCAGTGAAGCTTCTAGAAGAGGCAGCTGTATATTGTTCTCTAACCTCAAACCATCTCCTCAAGTGCCCCTCACAAAGGTCCCCCTCAACATCACTGCTGGTGCTTCCAAACCTGGCCTCACACCAGAGGAAATGTGGAAATACTCATATGAGGTGAGATTCTCCTGACATATGGAGGCAGTGAAAGGAACAGGTGCCAGGTAGAGGTCAGAACCCATCCCAGACCTGCACCTGCTGAGGCATACAAATATGGACTCCCACAGGCTCCATCTGCTGTGCATTATGGCCAGAGCCTCCTTCTGTGAACCATGACCAGAAAAATAAGAGGATCCCTCTCCCACCCCAGCAAGAGAGCCCATCAGATCAGATAAGGGAGGTCGGGTGATAAAGTCCAAAATAAAGACAAGGAGAAAAGAACAGGTTTTCTGCTCTGCTTCATCAACCAGAAAGCAGTGAGACAGATTTGTACAGTTTTCCCTAATTGTCTTTGGGTAACCCTGGGGCTTGGACATACTCCTGGGTCTGGTTTTCCATGAGGTTACACAGTGACCTCAGCTTCTCTTCACACAGAAAATTATACCCTTGATATGTGAGCCCCCTTACAGGAAACAGATTAAGAAGCAAGAAATCTACTCCTATGGCCACCAAGTTCCAAACCTAGGCCACTTTTAGAGGACTGACTTACCTTCTTCAGTCTTTGAATTTCCAAGACCAAGGTGAAGGAGCACAGAATTGAGAGACAGAAATACTCGGTTGAAGTCCTGGTTCTATCATTTGACTAGCCATCTCCCCTTTGGAAAGCTGCTGTCTTTGCTCAGCTTCCTCACCTGTGAAATAGAATTAA
This sequence comes from Halichoerus grypus, assembly GCF_964656455.1. NCBI lineage: Eukaryota > Metazoa > Chordata > Mammalia > Carnivora > Phocidae > Halichoerus > Halichoerus grypus. The sequence goes on along the minus strand of NC_135725.1, from coordinate 44,046,672 downwards.
TCTCTCCCCCATCACCACACAGGCTACTGTGCAGACAATCTTGTTACAGGGCACGTGGGGAAACTTCTTAAATGGTTCCACACAGCACAAAAATGTCAGAAACAATCAGGTGGATGGGGTGGGAGACAGTGAAGAAAGGTGGCTTGTGAAAAAAAGGAACTCACAGTCCTGTGGTTGTGATCCCCCTCATCCCACACAGCAATATTCAAGGTGGGGCTCCCAGAAGAGGATGCGGCCAACAACAGACCTGGACTGAATGCATCTGCAGGCTGCTTCTGTGATGAAACTAAAACACCCTCCCCTCCTCACCTCCTCCACCTGCTCATTCACATGCAATAATCTAATATTAAGGGAGAACCTACCAAGCTTGGTGAGACCACAGAACAACTAAAAATGCAGGAGTGAAAGAGGACCAGAATATGCATGTTCATTAAATGCAGGCCAGACCCCTCCCAACAAAAGTATGGCTGGAGGAAAAAGGACACCACCATCTGTCAGGCTAGCTCTAGCCAAGGATTACAAATGAATACAAGAACAATCTTCGTCTCAGACACGCTCTGAATACATATTCTTCATTTAACAACTGCAGACCAAAACTGCCCTTCCTCATTACCTAACATTTCTACTTGATCTGAAATTTATCAGCCAAGAAATTGGCAGTTTTCAAAGTCTGGGCCCAATACTTCATACAGCAGAAGGGATCACTGAAGATATGCACCTGGAAGTACTATAACCTTTCTCCACCAAAGGGAACCAAGCTCCTCAAAGAAATGGCTGAATCCAGGGCTGAGGCTAAGTAGGTATATGATGAGCCTGGAATATCTCATTATGACAGAAAGTAATAAAATCATGGGGAAATACAACATGGACATGAGCCAGCATGAAGGGGCTCCCACTGGCCAACTCTATGATAATTTGAGCAACAAAACAGTTGAGGTCAGTAGTGACCTATCATTCATTGGAAAACAGGATTTCGTAGCAATTCCATAGCAATAACAGATAGGAATGAAGGGAGGGTTCTTGCTTACAGAAGAATGCTGAAGGCTGACTGGTAAACATGGAAGGAGTACTGAGTTCAAAACTCATGACTGGGCACCTATCAGTAAACACTGGATCTGACAGAATCACCAATGGATGCTAAATACTGCATCAGTTTTGATGAGAAGCAGGATATTTGCATGATCTTACAGTGTGTCCTCACAGATCATTTACTAGTTGCAAGAGATTAAGAAGAAAATGGCAATTATACAGTCAAGAAACAGGACAACACCTTGGCATGATCAAAGTTATCACCACCAACGGACTTTATTTGCCTTTCAACATGACATCCTGGGAAGGATGTTGTGTCCAACGGAGAATTGGATCATGAGGAAACATCAAACAACCATAAACATAGGACCATTCTATTTTTTTTTAAGGAGGACAGATGTATTCTTAAAAACTGTCAATGACATAGGAGATAAAACAAGGCTATGGAAGAGTTTCAGACTAAAGAAAGCTAATGGGTGAAATAAAAGAAAATATCCGAGCCTAGACTACATCCTACACTGGAGGGAAAAATATTACAAAAGACATCATTGAGTTAACTGGCCAAGTTAGAATATAAATATTAGAGGTGACTTTTAAAAATTGTATCAATGTTAAATTTACTTAAGTTGATAACTGCACTGTGGTTACCTAAGAGACTATCTCAATTCTTAGGAAATGAATATTTAGGTATTTAGAGGTGAAAGGCCGTGATGTATGTAACATATCCTCAAAATGGTTCAGAAAAAGTGTATGTGTGTGTATAGAAAATAATAAAGCAAATAGGGTTAAATTTTAACAGCAGGTAAATATGGATAAAGGGTATACCGGCATTCTTTGTACTTTTTTTTTCCTGTAAGTTTGAAAGTATTTCCAAAAAAAAAGTAAAAACAAACAAAAACACATGTGTCCTCGTTACCTGATTACATTCCTCTTGAAACATTGCCATGTCTTAGTTTCCAGAACATTATTACCTTCTTGATTTCCTACTTCCTCTCTCATTTCTCCTTCCTAGGCAACTTTTTAATTAATCCCCTCATGTTCTCAGTCTATACATTAACTTATATAATAAAATCTCATCCTCATCCAAGGTTTGAACTACACATGGACACACCACCACTTAAGTCCGTATTGCCAACCACACTACTTACTAGACCACTACACCTAGATTCCCACTAGATCTTTAAACACTACTCAAAACTGACATGACATAGCTTCTAGATCTGGAGAACATTCTGAGATAGCTTGGGGCCTGATAAAAGCAACACCCAGACACCAACCTCTTATTCCTCACTCTTACTTGCCAATAAGGGGCCCACTCAAATAGAAGGGGAAATAAGAGAACCAATGCTTTACTGGGGTGCCTGGGTGGCTCAGTTGGTTGAGAATCTGCCTTCAACTCAGGTCATGATCCTGGAGTCCCAGGATGGAGTCCCGCATCGGGCTCCCGGCTCAGTGGGGAGTCTGCTTCTCCCTCTGGCCCTACCCCCTCTCGTGCTCTCTCTCTCTCTCAAATAAATAAATAAAATCTTTAAAAAAAAAAGCACCAATGCTTTATTTCATGCTTCCAAATAACAGCAAGCTAAAGAAAAATGGTTATCCAAAACCTCAAGAGAAAGGGAAGAACTGAGAAAAGAGCATGTATAATTTTACTCTGCAACATGACACCAAGTACAGTCCTCACTCAAAAACTACAACAAAAGAGCCAAATGATACCTCATGTATTGGTAAAAAAACAAATACTTTTGATTATTGTCTATAAGGAATGCTTCTGAAAAATACATACTTCATTAAAATAAATAAGCTACAAAGGAAAATTTAAAAAAAAAACCCTACAGCAACAGACGTCACACCTTTCAGTCTGTCCTCAATGTCCTAAGCCCATACCCTGACAAATGAGGGACCTACAGGTCCAGCTTAGGATCCATCATTCTTGGCCTACCACTGCTGCCTCTTACCTTTCTCATTTTGAAAATCGGGACACTGTGGGTACCCTACTTTCTCAGGGAACAAGACAGGCCCACAAGTATTATTCAATCCAAATTAATATTCTTTCATATTTTTTTAGTTGGTATCACTTTCTTTCTTCTTTGTAGAGGAATTTAAAAAAAGAAGTTGAGGACACCTATGATGCAACACAGACATCCCACAGTTAGAGGCTGAATCTGGAAACAGGAAATTTTTAACTGATTAAGTGGCCTGGGCACCCAATTCCAAATGTCCCTATTATTATGGGAACATTTTTTTTTTTTTAAGAGATGGTGCCTGCTGGCTTTATTTATTTTAAAGATTTTATTTATTTGACAGAGAGAGACACAGCGAGAGAGGGAACACAAGCAGGGGGAGTGGGAGAGGGAGAAGCAGGCTTCCCGTGGAGCAGGGAGCCCGATGCGGGGCTCGATACCAGGACTCTGGGATCATGACCTGAGCCGAAGGCAGACTCTTAACGACTGAGCCACCCAGGCGCCCCATTATGGGAACATTTTTAATCAATGTACTTTTTTAAAGATTTTATTTATTTGTCAGAGAGAGAGAGGGAGAGAGCACAAGCATGGAGAGTGGCAGGCAGAGGGAGAAGCAGGTTCCCCACTGAGCAAGGAACCTGATGCGGGACTCGATCCGAGGAGTCTGGAATCATGACCTGAGCCGAAGGCAGACACTTAACCAAATGAGCCACCCAGGCATCCCTGATCAAGGTACTTTTTAAGAGATCCTCTCCATCTTAAGAAAGCTACTGAAATTACTACCCAGCCCCTGGCAGATCTCTGACAAAGAAATTAAAGCTATCCTCCCATTTGGACATTGCAGATGGCTTATTTGCATATTATAATTCTCCTGGTTGATGATGGTTTGGGAGGATAGGGGAAGAACCAGATGGATGGACAAACTTTTTTTTTTTAATGTGTCACTCTGGCGAGTAACCAGATTAATAAGTAATCCCTAAGTAATAACCTTTCATAACAATTCATAATGCAAATTCATTAAAAGGTCACAAGGAAAAGGCCAGTTTGTGAATGCATAAAATTCCAGAATGACAAATAGACTGATCCCAGTTTTCCCAAAATTTCATTTGGGAATAATCAAAAAACACCAGAGACCATGACTCTAGAGGCAGGAATTAGTAACTTTGAGAAAATTACACAAAATAGGGACACTGGCTGTAAAAAACTAAGGAGGAAAAATTATAGAAATTAAAGGTTGGAGAGTAAAATTTTTACTGGGAAAAAGTGGAAAATAAAGTCAAAAAGTGACACAATCACTGGCATAATTCTAGTCTAAAAGTCATTCTAATTTTGCCCAAAATAATCAGATAACTGTTTGTCCTGTGTTATGCACATAATGGCTTTAATTCTCTGCCGCTTAACACATAGCGACAGGCAAAATGCACACTGAAGAAGAGGCATTTTTTACACAATTCCAGGTATTTCTGCTGTCATCAGCCAGACTCTGGCCGACTGAACCTTGAGTTACTTTAAATATCCTGGCATCAACACTTCAGACAGAGTTAAACAACAGTGATCACGATATCTCCATATTCTTATCTGATTAGCTTTGTAAAAATTCTTCGCAATATTCTGTGCCAACCAGGTACTGATCAAAGTGAGATGAAGATACAGTATACAAAGCTACCATATGATTGTAATTATAGAATATGTTATAAAAAGTAGGGAGTGAATAATGGTGTTACAAAGATCATCAAAGACAACATTCAACCCACTGGCTGAGTTAAGAGGTAAGCCTTGCACATATTTGGTGAACATAAATTAGCAAAAAAAGTAATTCTGCAACAGGTACTAAGATTCAATAATTCTAGTTCTGATCTACCTCCAAAGAAATAATCCTGGATGCTGGAAGTGTTTTATGCAAAGGCATCTGCTGTAAAATTACCTACAATGAAGAAAAATGGTAATAATCTACTCATTCACACATTGTTGATTATGGAAATAATAGTACAAGCACATTATAAAGTTACCTATAGGCATTAAAGTAAGTTTTTAAAAGGGCAGTAAGATGACACAAATTTTTACATGTTTGATACATGAAAACCATAGCCATCAAATGCAACTCTGTCAATATCTTTAAAAGCTGCAAAGCCTCTCATAAGTTACACGCTGCAAATATTTAAAGAAAATTTTCTGATAAACTACCAGGGTAAATCTGGTAAGCTTCCAAGCTAGTAACTCCCAACTATTTCAGATATAATAGCCTTCTCGGCATCTCCATCTTTCAGACCCCTCCGATCTAACCAACCCAAAACTAAAATCATCTCTACTTCCCTCAAAAACATGCTCCTTTCTCTTCCCTGATCTTCCCCACCCAACTGATGGTACCACCATCGAGCAAGTCACTCAGTCCAGAAAACCTACACTTGTCCCTCTTCTTTCACATCCAAGCTGATGAATTCCATCTTAAAAAAACTTTCTGATCTTTCCATTTCTCTGCAATTCCATACCTGGATTGCCAGCTAAAACCACTATTTTCTCATACCCAGATTCCTGCACCAACCCCCTAATGTCTACCCCTCAACCAGAACATTCAGGCTTTGCCTGGGTTCAGATCTTGATTCTGCCACTTAGGGGCTGTATGTCCATGACCCCGTGATTTATGCTCTCTGTGCTTCAATATCATCAATCAACTGGACATAATAATAGTACTGACCTCATAGGGTTCCTGTGAGTTAACAGACTAAGCAGTTAGAACAATGCCTGACACCTGAGAAGCCACCGACTTTTGCTATTATTGTTATTATAAACTTATTCCTTACTGCATCCCCAACACAAAGTGCAGTGTGTGGTACACAGTAAGTGCTCCACGAGTATTCATTCAATGGCCATTTTAGTCATACAATGATCACATGCCAATAAGATTCTGACCTGAACGTCCCCAATGCTGGATATTCTTATTTCTGCCAAGTCTTCACGATAACTTAAAATGGAGCCTCAGTTTGGCTGCATGGATCAATCTGAAAAGAAACTGGCTACAAAATTTAATTTTTTGAAATCTGAAGTTTTAAAAATCAGTTGTTTCTACTTAATTTGGGTGCTTTTTTCCTGGGATTTTTTTTTTTTAAAGATTTTATTTATTTACTTGACAGAGGGAACACAAGCAGGAGGAGTGGCAGAGGGAGAAGCAGGCTCCCCATTGAGCAGGGAGCCTGATGCAGGGCTTGATCCCATGGACCCTGGGATCATGACCTGAGCTGAAGGCAGATGCCCAACCAACTGAGCCACCCAAGTAACCCCCCCGCAGGTATTTTTTTTTAACCCTAGTATCCTGACAAATATAAAAACTGTCCAGCCATCTGTCTCATCTTCTCAGAAAACACCAAGGTACCACATCTCAGAATCAGAAGTCAGGGGAAGAAATGTTAACATTCAGTGCTGATGAGGGTGAAGTGCTGGTGGGAGTATAAAACTGGCATATTTTGCAACATATATGAAGAATTTATAAGAAATTATTCACTCTGACTAAGCAATTCCCTTCAAAAATACTCCCTAAAGAAACAATCAGAGATGTGGACAAATATCTATATGTAAATGTGTTCATGCCAATGTTCTATTGTGAAAAACTGAAAACAGGCTAAATGCCCAACAACAGAAAACTATTTAAGTAAACTGCAGTTCGCTCAACTACTCTCTTAACTGCTTAAGCAATTAACGTCTCTAGCTGTTGAAATGATAGATGATTTTCCTCTTTGTACCAGAATTTAAAGCTCAGCTCTGCTATTTACTAGATATGGGATCTTGGGCAAGTCACTATGCCACAGTTTCTCCACTTGAAGCAACAACAGAATTCTGAAGATGGACTCAGTTAATACATGTAAAACATGGAGGACAGCTCTGGACACAAAGCAGGTACTGAACGGATGACTGTTAATATTATCATCCTTTTGCACTCATCAAATTCTTCACAACGATCCTGTATCATTTTTGGAATAAAAAAAAATCAGTAAGTATCACTAAAAGTATCTAATTTCTTAAAAGAAACCAAATTAGGCAAAAATTCAATTCAATATATAAATTCACAATCCCTTATCCGGAAGCTTGGGGCTCAAAGCGTTATCAAATACAGAATTTCTCCCATTTTAGAAAGATAATGCACTGCACCACAATTCTATATAAAACCTCAAGCCAAGCCTGGGCCAACACCCTACAATCAAACACATTCACGCAAAATGAAGTAAATCCAGACTCCTTGGAACCCTCATCAGGGAAGTCAATGCAGGTAAGGTTTAACTGATAAATTATGAAATAACTTCACAGCTTCAGAGCTTTTTAAATTGCAGAACTGTGAATAAGGAGTCCTGAATCTACAGTAGCAAATACTAGCATCACAGCAGCAGTCCAAAACGACACATGGGTCAATTTATGCCACTTCAGATGCTTGGACAAAGAAATACTGACAATTTACTAAGTCCCCAACTCTGGTAGGATCCCGCCGGAGCAGGTTTATCAGTGGGGTGCTATTGATGTTTTGGACTGCATAATTCGCTACTGAGGTGTTTTGTCCTGTATAACTGTAGAATGTTTAGCAGTATCCCTTATCTCTACTAGATGCGAACAGCACCTTCGCCATCACGATAACCAAAAACATCTCGAGACATTGCCAAATGTCCCCAGGTGGGAGGGGGATTGTGGAGAACCTGGTTGAGAACCAGTGCACTAGAGCAAAAGAAGATCTACGGCTTTCCACTCCATATTCCACACCAGAACTCCCAACTGCAACTTCTGCTGGAGTGCTACTTACTTTATAAAGTCTCACCACTCTCCTCTATCTCCTACTAAACCCCAAGCCCCAGCCAAAATGAACTTCTTGCCCTTGTCCCCAAGTATGTGGTTTCACTACTCCCGGCTTCAGTTCACACTGGGTCCACCCAGAACACCTGATGCCACCTGCCTTCATGCTCACCAACACAAGATGGCCCTGACATACAACTCTCCAAACAAGGTATTTCTCACGTTAAGCATTAGGATCAGAGAGGTGAGCAAGCTACAGATGTCAAGAAACAGGACTCCAAAGGCAAGCAATGTGTCAGCTGAAAATATATATATATATTTAGCTAGTTTTGGCTAACTGTGGAATTTGGGAGACAGGGAGGAATCACACAGGTCAACATTCCCCAAACTGGTTTTTCCCTCAAACCATCTTGACAGATGTTAATAAGCACCTTGAAATATGTGATGCTCAAATAAGTCTGAAAAATTATCTTTGATGGTTTTCTGTTGCCATTGTTAAAACCACATAAGTACTTTAAACCTTTAATATGCTAATTCTTTTATGAAACTCCAAGAGAAAATAGGAAATACCACATTTCCCAAGCTTATTTGGCTTTTAAATCCTGTTTTCTTTCTGCTCCAATAACATCTGCCTTCCTAACGAGGGTTCCAAGGAGCACCAGTTGTGAAACAATGACAGAGGTCTAACATCCAGGGATAATCTTAAAACCATCTTTCAGCTATTGGTTTCTACTTCTTTCTGAACAAATCTACCTATGTGCACAATTTTATAAGCTGAAGCATTGTTCAAAAAAGCAAACTGAAAACATCTTAAACATCTGCCAATGGCACAGTGGTTAAGTAAATCATGGCATAATAATATAATAGATTACTACCCAACCATGAAACAATGAGGGAACTCTTAATGTATTGATACAGAATAATCTACAAAGTACATGAAGTGAAAATAAACAGACACAGAGTATTATATTTTGCATGCCAGCATTTGTGTAAGAAAGGAAGGAAGGGAGGGGAAGAAGACGTATACACATTTGCCAACATACGCATGGACTCTCTTTGGATGGAAACACGGGATGACAGAACACTGGTTGCCTCTCCTAAAGACCAGCCAGGCAGAGTAGAATAGATACAACAGTATCTAACCTTTTACACTACGCTGTTTTATATACTCACAAAATTAAAATAAAAAATAAGTACATAAACTATTTTTACCAGTCTCTTTAGAACAAAAATTAAAGATGTCATAATCTACTAAAACAGCAGGCTCTATTAATGAAGAGGCAATACAAGTAACTTACTGTATCAATGATATGATGCCAAAAGTGATAGCTTGTTTTTTAAATAATGAGAAAAAATTTTTTGATTAACAGTAATATTTTATTCCCCCCTCATGCTGTCATATATATTCATAATCCACCTATTCACTTTGCTCTCCATTTGTAGCCTCCTCCAACTCCCAGACCCTCAGGCTCTTCCCTCCTTCCTCCACCACTTCCCAAAAATAAAAATAAAAACACACCTCCACCAAAAAAAAAAAAAAAAAAAACAACAGCTTCTTTTATTAGTTTAGTGTATACAGAAGTCATTTTGGCAGATTTCTCCTTGTTGATTCCAATTTTTAAAAAGTATCACTACAACCAATTAGCTACAGTTGAAGTTGTAACCATGCATGTTTCCCCTCCAACGAACAAAAGGCAGCTAAAAAATGGGTCACTGATTCATTGTGGATATCACAGAAAGCCATTAAGTCTCTGTGCCAGTGTTGTATTTCTTTTTTTAAAAAACCTTAAAGCTTCCTAGTTTATATTTTTCCTAGGAACCTAAGAGCTTCATCCACTATGTGATACAGGTATATACACAACAGCTTAGTAAATAACTTTCCTCAAAACATTAAGACTGATGTGAGATAAATAGAATGATGGGTAGGTAGCTCTCCACTGCCACATTAATTAGGAGACCTGGAGAAGGCAAAATGCAGACCGCCTCATAATCCTGATTCTCACTGGGGTCCTGCCACTGAGCATAAGTTTTAACTTTCTTATTCACAGGACTACAACCTACCAAGCACTAAAGAAAGCAAAATTGTGGAAAACTATTTTTTAAACTACTAAAGTAAATTGTCAACTGATTAAAATGATTACACTGCTATTTGAGGTCTACAAGATTAGCATTAGTATTTTTCTATAGAAAAGAAATATAGAATTTTTTTAATAAGTATCTCTTTATAATGGGGTAGTGGCTTTTTTTCATTTAACTTTTGTTCTAAGTTGTTTACAATGAGCATGTATTCCTAGGGGGAATAAAAAATAAGGTGTTATAAGGGGAAATGCTACAGATGGAAAGAGTACATAGGTTTTTTTTTAAAGGTCCAATTTATTCATAGAAAATATAGCTGGTAAATTATATGGTTTGAGAACTGCTAAAAGGTATCAGAAAACACTTTCTGCAAAACAGACTTTGGGCAGGTCCTAGCCTCCGTCTACTGGAGGGTGCTCATCAGGATGTCAAACTTTGATTCTCCAAATTGAGCAAGAAACACTCAGCAGTGTTACTACCAGTCACATAGCACCTGTGGGCAGGCACCATACAGCCAGAGTAGTTAGAAAGGGCCACAGTAACAGAGGACCCTCGCAGCAGAGAGAGGAGGGCGTTCTCAGGTGAATCTGATGGGGGCTCTCCCTAATCAAGGGGCGTCACGGGCAGCTTGGCACCTCTGTAGGTCCCTGGAGGTCCAGGAAGATTGCCCCTGTACCCTGAAATGCTACTGTATAGTGATCTGGGTGCAGAAAAATTTGAACTTGTTAAGGGATCTCGTATTTTTGTCCTAGATCTGATTGTTTTTTCATCAGCCTCTCACCATCATGACAAATGCACCCTTTAAAGAACATGAGCAGAGAAGAGCAAAGACAAACCTCACCTGGGAGAAAAAGACACCAGCTTTGGGAGTAGCAGCCTCTATCGCCCACTGCCCAGGTACAGAACTTAAGCAAACTCAGTTAACTTTTCTGGGCCTCAGTTTCCCCATTCATAAAGCAGTGGTGGTGATAATAATAACAATAGAATAATAGCAATACATAGCCCACAGGGTTGTTCTATTACACAAGAACGTGCATAGTGTTTATACAACACTCCCTGACACATAGATTCTCACTGAATGTTAGTTTCCTGCCCTTTTTCCCCAGAGTTTGACCTACTACAAAAAATAGTTATCCTGTCCCAATTCCAGGGCCACTAAAGATACTGACACAGATCTTTAGTGGGCCAGCTCATTCTGCTACCTGAAATCCAGCCAAGTCAATTTCCTTGACATAGGTTTCAATCCAATCTTTCCCATTTCCTCCAACAGAGGGATCTGGCTAATGCAGTCATGTTAATTTCCAAGTCAAAAGGGGGCAAAGGTTTTTATCATTTTTCTCTTCTTGGAAACCATGCACTCTCAGCATTATACACACAAATGTACATACACACCACTGCAACCTTGTCAGGACACTGAAGAAGAACTGAATGTTTGTGATTTGCTGAGAATGATCAGCATTTTACAGCACCCAGAAAAAGAGTAGTCGGGTTAAAGAAAGAACCTTATATCCCAAAGAAATCTGTTAAGAAAGCATGTCCCCAAAAGTTGAAAAGATAGATGAGTGGCATTTTGCCCAGAGCCTTCTCAAACAGAGCCAAATAATTGAGTCTACCCACCAAAGCAGGAGAGGGAGACAAGAGTATAAAAGAAGCACAAAACCCTTTAGAAAGTGACCACACAAGATCTCCAGTATTGTTGTCAGTCATCTGGTTTACCAGGCAGCCAGCCAAATAAGGCACTGGTTATTTAGAGGCATTAACATGAGCTTTGGTCAGGGAGGGGAGAAGAAGGAAAGGGAAAGCTTTTCACGTTGCTAAAACCAAAATAAGCATTTCCAAACGCTTGATCAACAACCAACAGAGCAGTGAAATGCTAAAATAACTTCTATATAGGTATAAAAACATTTTCCTGCCATTCTTTTCCTGGTCACCACACACTGAATGCATTATGAAATGATCACTGGAAAGCCCAAGAGCCAAGCAAAGATTTTCCCCAAATTGGTAAGGTATTATGTATGACAGATTCCTTAAAAGGTCTTTAGATATTTAAAGGAAAACAAATTTGTCCTTTATTTGACACATAAAATTTTCAGAGCTTAGCACAGACAACTAAGGAAAAAAGTGCTGTCTTCCTCTGGGACGCTGAAAATTACCAAACATTCAGAACGGAAGGGAACAGACTGCTTGGGGGAGGGACAATCGTGTGGTTTCTTGCCAAGAATATAGCCATTGTTGCTATTTATCTGAACACAATATTTTGTCATTTTAATTTTCACCAACATCAGCTGGATATTTTGTAAAGACGAGCATAGTTTTCAGCAGAGCATGGATGGCATACCACTGCTTTTATGGAAATAGTGGTTGAAAATTAAGGAATTAAAACTTCACTTGGAAGGAAAATGGAAAACACTAATATTTTATTTCTTCAATTTTGAAAGCATGTAACAATGCTCCTAGTATTTCACTGTCACACAGTTCTCAGATCCTAGAGCTTGTGACATAAGAGAAGCAATGGTCACACTAAGAAAATCACTCTTGTCAATTCTTACTCTACAATGACAAGACTGTCTCAAGCACATCAAGGATAAGAGAAAAGGCAGCATGTCCTTACTCCTGCTCAGAATAAACTTAAGGCGGGTAAAATGACAGCAACAGAAAGAAGTACAGATACATGCTACAACATGAATGGAGCTTGAAAACATTATGCTGAGAGAATTCAGACCCAAAGGACCATGTATGACATGACTTCTTTCATATATGAAATGTACAGAATAGGCAAATCCAATCCATAAAGGCTAAAGTGCATGAGTGATTGTCAGGGGCCTTCAGGAAGAGGGGTAGGCTTTGGGAGGAACGGTCAGTGTGTGCTAGTGGGTATGGGGTTTCTTTTTGGGGTGATGAAAATGTTCTGAAATTGACTGTTCATGGTGGCACAAGTCTGTGAATATACTAAAAATCATTCCACCGTACACTTTAAATGAGTGAATTATATGGTCTGTGAACTGTATTTTGAAATCTGTTATTTTTACAAAAATACAATGAGATGAACACACGCTCACATTTACAAACATAAACAAAATGAAATGCATCCTCACAGACATACCCACGCACACATACCCCGACCTTATTTTCAACTGTAGGATCTCCTATCCTCTGTATTCTAGAGCTGGTGCTTCCCAAACCTGATGTACACAAAAATCACCTGAAGGCCTTATTAGAGTGCAAATTAGGACTCCTTATGTCTGGGGTGGAGCCTGAGATTCTGCGTTTATGGCAAGCTCCCAGGTTTGGCAAGGCTAAGGGGGTTTTGTGTCCTTCCCACACTACAGATGTTGTACCACATACATAGACTCCGAACATATCCTAAAGCACTGGCAAAAGCCATTGCCACAAGTCCAGCCACAAGAGTATCCCAGGAAGGGCTTTTCCTCCCTGTCCCACCAGGCACAGTACTGCAGAGAGAGAGGACAAGGCCTGGGGGCTGGCAATTCCTGTTGCCTCCTTCTGTGGGCACTGAAGATCGAAGTTAAGGCAAGGCCCCTTCTCATTCTGTTCTGACAGGGTTTAGAGAAGGCATGGCCAGTTCCCAGGGAAGGAAGACCTCAGTGACCAAGGTTAACTGGACATGTTCTGAGAGGCAGTAAAAGCTTGAGTCCATGTCTTAGGCATCCACCAGCTTCCTATGAGAATGTCAGAATGAGATCATGAGCTTAGTAACAGGGAGTTCTGGTTAGTAGTCACGGAGTCCCAGATACGACGTCCCAAACTCACTTCACACACATCTCACGTATACAACTACGATGACATGAACCTTCACGGTCTCTGATTATGCTGTAGCCGGAAGGAACTGGAGCCAGTAAAGTGCTAAATGAGCTTTCCTTTCTATTAAATTGTAGTGACCTGAGGATAAGAGAAATCTTATTCTGCTGTAGAATATATTTTAGTTTTCATGAACAATTCCAACCAAAAGCAAAAATGAAAAAAAGAAACCAAAATATACTATATGTATCATGAACCCATACTTATGCCATAAAAATTAACCTCAGAGGTTACTTTCATAATAATGAAAATGTTCAAGAAATACCAAATTTATGATCTATTTCTCTAAAAACAGCTTCAGAAACAAGTTTAGAAGATTTTAAAAAGCTACTCACCGACTTATTTCTTACAAGACAGTCAAAATCAGATGGAGTTACTCTACTTGTGCATTTCCTTACAGCAAAATAATTGCTAAACTTTATGAAATAAGACTGATAAAGCATATCTGCTATTTGCAAGGTTATATGTATTATATAAGGTCTATACTGTAAACACCAAAAACTAATTTAAAAGTTATTTTCATTTTTCATGAAATGAAATTTGTCATAATGAGTGAGCACAGTCTTAGAGAAATGGGAAAAATAGTTAACTGCCAATTTAAGAAAATATAACCTTTACTGAAAAGAAATGAAAGCCTTATTTAATACTCTGGTATTATTAACATCCTCTTTCTATTCACACAGTAATTTTTTAACTGTATTAACTTTAGTGTAAGGAGCCCAGAACCTTAAAGAAAGAGTTAACTAATTACAATGTAATCATTTGAAAAAGTGTTCCTATAACGTAAGAGAAGGCCTCCTTTTGAGAAGGCACCACCCTATTTTTATCACAATTCTACCTATAAGTCAGCAAGCTATTTTATAGAAGACAACTTAAAACAAAACAAAACTTTAGAAAATTTACTCTAGAATGGCTTTGCTTTAAAACTGTGTGAAATTTATACTCCTCTCCCTGACCAACCACCCCCCCCCCACCTGCCGCCTGCCGCCCAAATCCAAACATTATTCAACCATCACAATGCTTACACCTGGTTTCCTAAAGCATGTGCTTGAACAGTTCAAAGATTTCCCCAAAGTTCTCAGTTCCCATTTCAGGGTGCTTTCACCCTTGTTAAAGTCACCATAGTTATTCCAAATACATTAATCACTTAAACTAACCCCACAGTCAAACAAATGCTTTTTGTGTCTCCCAGTGTAAATCAAACTCCTTGAGAAGAGTAAGAGTCCTTTAACTCCCATCTTTTATTCCTCTAATGCCCTAGCAGATGCCTGTCGGCCAGAACATACTGTAAACAGGATCAAAGCCCTGTGCTCACACACAGCACTGATCTTCAGAAGCTCATTTGTTATCACTTCTATAAATCAAGAAATCAATTAAAAGGGTGAAAAGAAAGGAAACTATCAAATCATATCAAATCCACACCTGTAGAGTTAAAATTGCAGACAGGTGGGGTGCCTGGGTGGCTCAATCGGTTAAGCATCCGACTCTTGATTTTGGCTCAGGTCATGATCTCAGGGTTGTGAGATGGAGCCGTGCGTCAGGCTCCACGCTGGGCGTGGAACCTGCTTAAGATTCTCTCTCTCCCACTCCCTCTGCCCCTCCCCCACTAAAAAAACTGCACACAGGTGATAGCATAACAGAATCACCGACTTAAGAAAAATCCGATTTAGTGGTACCAAGGGTTCCACCCTAACTTACAAATAAATACTTGTGCAGTACACCTGCATCAGAAAGTACCTTTGTTAGTAGCCTGGCACGTTCAGAAACAGCAAAAGGACTCAGGGAAAAGTGCTGGTGCAGCACAGCTTGCAACAGTTGTTGCTATGGTTTCCAAGAGTCTCCCACCCACCAAGGACAGCCCAAGCAGGGATGTGCTAGGAAGCATGTGCCCTTCTCAGGCAGCAGCCTTACAGAGCTCAGCCGGAGTTCTGTAATATGACCTGTAACTTTCTTTTGGAAAACAAACTGTTTTTTCCACATGCTCAATAATGCTCCCCAAAATGCTTTCAAGTACATGTCCAGAGTTGGCCATTAGAGACTTACAAACTTGATATAGCCCAAAGACCTATCTTCATGACCCACAGATGTTTTACAAACCTTAACTGCCCTACTCAAGATCAGCCATGCTGGGCTCACCTTCCTAGGGCTACTGCTGCAGAGGCTGCCCCATTGGGAAGATTTCCAGCTTACCCCTGTCCCCCTGCAGGCTTCACTCCTCTGTCTGCCTGGCTTCTGTAGGCATTTGATTTGCTACCTTCATACCTGTCAGACTTTTATAGGTAAAGACCATGACCCAAAAGGAGTGCTCAATGGATTTGCTTAAACACAAGGCTGAACATTTTTGCTCCTTCTCTTTGGTCTCAACCCTCCCTCACAAAATCCCAGCAAATTTCATCTAAACTACTTGATGCTCAGGCTGGACAGCCTGGGTTCGCATCCTAACTCTCCTTCTTATAAACTGTGATCTTGAGGAAGCTATTCCCTCTCTGCATTCCACTGGTATGTCTATAAATGGGGATGCCACTCCAAACATCACTGGACTAAGGAGATGACTGTTCATGAAGTGCTCAGTAATGCTGAGCACTTAATAGATGGAAGCCCACTCGGGGTAAGGACGGTGCCTTCATCAGCTCTGCATCCCCCAGAGCCCCAACAGGGTGACGCAGAAGCAGCAGAAGCTGGGATATGTTTACCATGTGGATAAGGACAGTGGAAGAACAGAGCATCTTTATGTGTCAGTGGGTCTCTTAGATCTCCATCCACCAAAAGAGCTGCTTTACTAAAACTTTGTTATTTTTTACATTATTGTGAATTAAGAGCAAGGCAGCCACCTCCATAGGAATTTTAGGTGTCTTACATTAATAGCACTAAAAAGGTTTAGTTAAATTGTATTTCCGCTTGTATGTTACTGAACACAATTCATGTTTTTCCCAACCTAATTTCAACCTCAAATCCAGATGACAGCTCCTTTGCTTGGAACCTGGAATAATTTTATCTGCTTTTCTTGAAATGTCTATGTCAGGAGAAATAGTGCAGAATCACAAAAGCATGTAGAACTCTCAAACTTCAGGGCTCTGTTGCTGACAATGCTTTCCTCAGGAATGTCAAAGCAGCTTAAAATATCACTGTGCTTCATCCATCAACAGACTGTCACTTCACTTGAGAAAGTATGACTCAAAATGAAAACACTTGTTACTTCCAACCTATCTGGGTGGGGGACAGGCAAACCTGTTTATCAAAGTGTTCTTTACCAGATTTCTACAATAAGGTCTGACCATGAAGAGGGTTGCTTCCAAATTCCAAATTCAAAAAATATATATTTCTAAATATCTAACTTCTTCAGTGGTTTACATACAAGTGCAAGTCAGCCTGGCAAACACAAGGATTCCATTTTAAATTCAACAGGTAGGCTACAGGGAAAGAAAAATCCTTAATTTCTTCAGGGTAAAAAAACATTTCATATCATCAATATATCCAGCATTGAGCACATTTGGGGCAGAAGAGTATTCAATACAGCATTAAATGAACGATGTTTAACCCATGACTCTGCGTGATCAGTTTGCGATGGGACCAAGTGGCACAAACTTATTTTTCACGTAACCTCAACAGAGGCAATTCTGCTGTGGGTTGATGCAAACAGAATCACAACAGGCAAACTCTCAGAGCCTTCTGGAAGTTTTAGCCATTCCAATTCTGAAGAAACAAGTCAAAGAGCCAACTGCACGTTCTATAATCTGATGTAAATATACAGACTAAGAATAGAGAGCCTATGCAAAAAATACTTTGGAAAAGGCCATAAGAGGATTTATTTGACTTAAAGTTCAGCTAAATGTGTCCTTGTTTTAAAGAGCACAGTAAAATAGCCCTTTGCCTGGACACACAGCTTCTCTTCCTCTGTAGCAGTCCCTACAAGAGGGTGGGGATGAAAGGGCATCGGTTGGTGAGCACGCGCCTCTGGGAGCACTGTTCTTGTGGAGGTGTTTCCACCTCTCAGAGGAATTCACAGGAAGTCATCGACTGCAGATGCTCCATCTCTGAACTGCCATTTCACTGTCAGAAAAGAGGTGCCTAGATAAGAAGCGAAGCTATCCAGGACACACCTTGAATTTCACAGTTTTATTTATGTGTGGTGGTTGTGGTTATCAGCATCACGGAACACAGAACATCTAACACTAAACCCCTCTTTTACCTACCTCATGGAGAAAAATGAAAACATCAAAGAGAAAATGTTAGGTGGCACAGACTCTGGGAGAATACTGAGCTTTCGCTTCACCAAAGACACCAATTAAATCTGATAATCAACTTTC
Source organism: Halichoerus grypus (assembly GCF_964656455.1). Classification (NCBI taxonomy): domain Eukaryota; kingdom Metazoa; phylum Chordata; class Mammalia; order Carnivora; family Phocidae; genus Halichoerus; species Halichoerus grypus. Next base: position 44,028,707 of record NC_135725.1, on the reverse strand, counting down.
TAAACTGATTTTAGCTTTTTGTCTCCTAGCTCAGCCCTCTCAGGATGGCTAACGAGAAGAAACCCAACTGGTACAGCGATGGGCAATTAAGACAAGAAGACGAGCACAGTTCACATCAATCGAAAGGGAGAGCGGATGCTATTTAAGCAAAGGATGGGCTATGGTGCTCAGCTCAGGCTGCGTGTTGGTATCACTTGGGAAGCTTCTCCTTCAACTGGTCTGGAGAGGTGTGGGGTATTTTTTTTTAAGTTCCCCCAAGAGATACTAACTCAGCAGTGAGGGTTGAGAACCACTGGATCAGACTACTTGAAAAAAGAATAAGCCATTAGTGAAAGTGATCATGGAGTCAAGTGTGGAAAGTTTAGAGCAGATAAAATTATTTGATGACTTTGATGAAACCCCCAAGTCCACTTAGTGCGTGGGCCTGATATGGGGGAGTGTGTGCAGACCCAGACCGAAGCCGTGTCCTCTGCCCATTCTGGCACCAGTTTTCAAGTCATTCTGGATTCACCCAGTTTGGATGTCCGCAATACTGAGAGGTTCTTTAGGGATGTCACACACTGTGACAAACATCATGCCATGCATTTTTTGATATGCCGTCTATCATACATATTTCACTTACATGTGAACACTTACACATACACCGAACATAAGCACACACACATTTAAATGATACATGTTATGACCACAACACTGGCTCTAGTCCTCCTCGCCCAGGAGCTGCCTGGCCTAAGAAAATCATCTCTGCCGGTTCTTTTCCAGTTCTCGGGCCGCAGAGTTGCTGAACTGCCCCAGGGCAAGGTCGTTTAATTCCCTTTCCATCTCCAGCCACTTACCCCCTGCTAGGCACACGGGTGCTCAGTACTCGTTTGTTAAAGGAATTTTCCTTGAGCACAAATGACCTCCCTGGTAATCTCAAATCTGGATGAAGTCTTCCCCCATAAGCTGGTAAAGCTGAGCAAGTAAAAAAAAGAGCTAACAAGACATGAGTCGGTAGTGAGGGACGCTTTTCATCCAGGGTCAGAAACACAAGTACTTGCACAGTAACACTCATACCTCCGTCCATGTTTCAAACTCAGCCAACCTCCACCTGCAGGCTGACGACCTCTGGGGACAACTGACCCAAAGGAGTCAGGTGACCTTTCCTCAAGAAGGCTTGGAAAGCAGACCCCAGAGAACACACCTGCACCCTCAGCCAGAAGTCAGAGCTTAGCACGGCCGCTCTCAGTACGCCCTTGAAGACCATGACTTGGTAGAGGCCAGGCCTCCGGCCTGCAGTGACCTGTCCTAAGCACCAAGACTGACAAGATTACTAGCATTGACGAAGCGAGTGGTCAGTCCCTCCCTTCACAATCACTGCAGCAAGATGAGCATTTCATCCACCTGTTTCACACCGGTTAACACGGACAGCAGTTTGGCTAAGGAGAGAGAGCCAACAGGTGATTACCACTGAGCCTCACTCCCAAGGCCTCTGTCCCCAGGCCTCCTTGCAGCAGAAGCCGGTAATAGCAACAACAACACAACAATACAATACAGTAACAAAACAATAGTGATAATAAATGGCTAACACTCATCTGTTACTTATTTTTGCACAAGAACACTAAGCTAAGTGCCTAATATGGGTCAACTCAATTCGCATAAAAACCTCATGGAATACTGGTACAATTCCCATTTTATAGATTCAGAAACAGGATTGGAGAATTTAACCATCTGTGAATTTGGGTACAAGAGCAGAACCCAGGCAGTATGACTCTACATCCCACTTCTTACTATTCTTTATCCTGCCTCCACCGAAGACTGGATGAGCCAGAAGGTGGGTGGATTACACCCACCAATGAAGTGGGCAAATCACCTCACTTGAGACCTGGCTTCTCACCTGTCAAATGCGAGTGCCAGAGCAGATGATGTGTAGGGTCCCTTCCAACCAATAGTTTTGCTCACTCTATCATGCCCAGCACCAATTATAGGACCAGGAGAAACACACCCCACTGTGGCCAAAGCCCCCCCCCCAAAAAAATCAGTGATTCATTCTGGGTTGTTGTTTTTAATTGTGACAAAATATAGGTAATGTTAAATTTACCACACCAACCATTTTAAGAGTAGGGTTCATTGGCATTAAGTACACTCACACTGTTGTACAATCATCACCACCATCTGTCTCCAGAAATTTTTTCATCTTCTCCAATTGAAACTCTGTACCCACTGAACACTAACTTCCCACTCCCCTTCCCCCAGCCCGGCAACTACCATTCTACTTTTGGCCTCAATGAATCTGACCAGTCTAGGTACCTCATATGAGTGGGACCATACAGTAATTATCTTTGTAACTGGCTATTTCACTTAGCATAATGTCGTTAAAGTTTATCGTGTAGCATATGACAGGAACCTTCCTATTAAGACCAAATAATATTCCACTGTATGGCCAGACCACATATCTGTTCATCCCTTCATCTGTTGATGGATACGTAACACTTTGCCTATTGTGACTATAATGTTATTGACATGGGTATCCAGGTAACTGGGTTTTTAAGGCGGTAAAATGGATTCAATTTATGCTAAAAAATACTTAACATATCAGGAGATTTCTCATAAGCAAATCACCTTCCTGAATTGAGCCCAGCTCTCTAAGCACAGGCCCCGACACTTGGTACCACGTCATGGAAATCAGACACACACAGCACTGCTCCCTCACGAGGCCCAGGCTCCCATAGCAAGCATGGCTCTCTGCCTACGACTGAAGAATAAAATAAACACATGCTGCCTAAAGAAAATAATCTCCCAAAAAGGTACCATAATGAGAAAGATCTGAATACACTTTGCAGGGGATTTAAGGTGGAGCGTTCTTGACAGCACATTAGTTTTTAGAAAAACTGTAGGATTTCTTAATCACACTGCAGTTAGTTCAAATAAACAAATAAAAAGACAAATGATTCAGCAATAGAAGTCATTTGTTATTCTTACAAGAAATTGTTTCATTCTGGTTCACATGTTTCCTACCTGCCCTCATTCCATTTTCAAAAAAAAAAAAAAAAGGAATAAAGAGGAAAATACCACAATCAATCGTGTTCTTACCATCACTTCTAATTCTTTCACAAATCAGTAACATTTGTTTTTTACACTGCTAGATCCAAATGGGACCAGGTCACTCCCTACACGAGGGGTCAAGTCTCACCTATAAGGCAAGATCTACCTTTTCAACAGTCACCAGACCTGCCAATCTCCTGGAGGCAAGGCTAAAAGAGAGAAAGCAGCTCCGGTGCCTCGTGCCTCGAGAGCAGAATATACTACAAAACACGTGGAAAGAGAAAAGCTAAAGTCACACAAAAATGTTTTGGCAAAAATGTACCAAATCAGAGAGAGTTTTCTATGCTTCATCATAATCTAGCCAGTAAAATTAACTGACTTCAACTGTGACCTACCACAAACTCCTTAAGTAAAACAAAAGAGTTGAGATAATAACAATCAAACTGACATGCCACTGGTTGGGTTTTGAGATAAATAACCTAAAGAAAAGAAATGTTCCTGCATGTGATGCAGCATCTTGGAGAAGACAGGACCACAGAGACACAGGAACATTTCTAAAGGACCTCGTGGGCTGAAGTAGTATATAAGAAGCCAAGCCTCAAGGCAGAGGAGTGGCAGGACAGACCCAGTTTGTTTAGATAGTGCACTGAGAACAAATTCAAAGGTTATTGCAACTTCACAAAAACACTGGAAGCCCAAAGCCCCATTCCAAGTCATGATCCCATGAGTTAAGATCACTTCTGTCTCTCGCAAGCCTGATCCTGACGAAGGGTGCTGTGGTGCCAAGAGCATCCTGCCTTGAGTCCAGCGGAGAATGTCAAGGATGTCTGTCATTCTCCAGTCTCTTCCTCTTTTAAAAGTCCTACCATCCAATAACAAAGCTTGTCATTTTTCAACACTTTATATAAAGAAAGCCAATTTGGTTTTCAAAGGTTGGGAGTGTTGGAAGGAATAACCGGGTCTCATCAAGTTAAACCAGAAGGCTTTCTGCAGGGCACTTAAAATGGTGAGGCCCCAGCTTCCCTTGTCTGAAATGATCTACAAGACCTCCAGCACAAAAAGCTTGACCATTTCTCTTTTGTAACTACTAGAACTAGAATTAATTCTAACTATTTGACAGAATCAAATCCAATACAGACAGATAATTCCCTGCAGTGAAACTCACTCCCCCAATGGCCATATCCCAAGTTCTGAAGGGAGGACTCAAGTCGTCAAATAAACTGTACCACTCAAACTGATCTAAAAAAAATTACTCCTGCTTCTGCTTAAGCATTCAAGAGGACCTGAAAATTAACAATGTCAATTAACCACTCACTGGCTTCCTCCTTTATTTCTAGCAATTAAAAAAATTTTTAATTACTGTCATGGTTTATTTTAATAAATAACTTCACCTTTTCTGAAGCTTATGTGAAGATTTGATTTCTGTAACAACTAAAAAAAAGATGCTTTGGAAGGGATAAAAGGAAATACTATCCATATAGTCATTAGACAAAATAATCACACTTCCATGAACGTAGAGAACCAAATACACACACATACACACACACACACAGTTAAAACCAACATTTCAACCTTTAAAGAAAAATATGAACAAAGAGGGAAACATGAACCATTAATTATACTTGACCATTTCATAAAAAGCAGCAAACTGCTTCTAAGTCTAAAAATACCCTCTGAACATTAAGCCCTGCATTTAATTTTTCCACCTTTCACCCATTTTGCTAAATGTCCTTTGTAACAGATTGGTTCAGATTAAAGAATATGTTATCACATGAGCTTCAACAACCAAAAGGAGACAAACCTGTGCATGACAGACACACCCATCCCCACCCCCACCTGGGCCTGGGCTATCCACTGAAGATGCCAGGTGGTGCGATAAAGCTGGAGAAACAACACGCATGCAAACAAACAAAATAAACAAAATTTATAGAAATATGCTATCTATTGCCACTCCAACAATGTGTTAAAATCTTCGTATCCTAAACCCCGACCCTTAAATTCACCTGGCATTTTTTACCTACATAGACAATTTATCCCTTTCTTCCTCTGCCTTCTAACATTCACTCACCTAGGACAATGGGTAGAGATTTTTTGTAAATCCCAAATGTGTCCCCACACTGGGGAATATCATGAAACCTATCTTTAAAGTTCATTCTCTACAAAATCCAAAATAGTGGTACATACTCATTGAACCAGATACAGTGTTGAATATCAAATGGCTGCTTGTAGTTGCGAAATCAGCATACCCCTAGTAACTAAAAATGGATACCTTACAATAGGATAGAAATAGCACTCTATAGATATATCATTAGCAAAATTATGTAGCTAGATTATCCCTGTCTACAGTGTGTATGGGGCTGCTACATAATTAATGCTTTATTAAACTGTTCTCTGAAGATGTGACTGAGAAAAGATCATAATCTGAACCAGCTGTACTGTTTAATATTATCTCCCAGGGAAGAGGGAGAGAGAGAAAGAGGGAGGGGGGAGAGAATAAGAGAGAGGGAGAGTCTGTGTAGGGAGGTTATTTAAAATTCTCCCTTTGACGTTACACTCCTATCTTTGACATGGATGTTTTGTTTTGTTTTTCCCTCCTTTGTCTTACTCTATCTTTTAAGGTTAAAGAACATAGGACATTTAATTAAAAACAGAAGACTTTAAGAAAACAGAGATGCTTAAAAGGCGGTGTTTCTATTAAACATTGATCCAGTTCATCTAGGAAGGCTTTGTGCTGTAGAATAAACTCCAGTATTCATGCAATTTTAATGAAAATGCTTCTGAACCCCATTTCCTTCTTTGTGTTTGACCTTCTGTTCAGTACCCTGAATATTTCAAACATCTCTAACACCATGGCTAGGAATGCCAAATATGGGAATAGCATTTACAGGAGCCAAAAATAAGTGTTACAAGAATTTAAAAACTTATAAAGGGATAAGAAAATGTCTTACTTTTTCATTTCATAAGCTAGAAAACTGTTCAGATCAGAAAAAAATTAAAAGATACACAGTCTTAGATACTTATTCTCATTTTCTAAAGAGTTTTCTTATTATCAAAAGATAATATGTTTTAAAGAAACAACATCCACAAAATTTAAGGAAAAGAAAACTTTCAAAAGCCCACATCTAGAGATAACTAATAACATTGTGAACCTTGTACTAAACGTCCATCCAGCCACACGTTCAGACACAGGTCGTGCCCACAATTTTACATATAGGTTCTTGCTACATATGCCCCCAAATATATCAAAGGCAAGGTGCCCACACGAACAGGGACAGATTACATCATTTTTAATGGCCACATAGAACTCCACTATGTGACTGTACCAATATTTCACCACCATTAACAGAGTGATGAATTCTGAATATCTGTCTTTGCACAGGTCTCCAATTTTCCTACTTGTGGTAAGTTCCGAGAAGTGCCTTAATCAAAGGGAATCTATACCTTGACACACATTGCCTAAATGGCTTCCAGAAATGAAGAACCTGCAGGACGTGACAGTAATCCTTGGCACCACATCCTTGCCAAAGCTAGGTTTGGTCTATATTATTTTATAGTTGTACACTGCATATTTTAATCCCATTGGCCATTTCAATCATATTTAGAATTCTTTTGCTACTTAGAAGTTCTTCATTTTTGTGCAGCAAAAATCACCCCACTTTATTCTAGTCTGTGCACCTTACCAACCATATTCAGAAAGTGTTTCTCTGCCTCAAGATAACCCATATTTTCCTTTTACTACTTTACATTCTTTTACCTTCATACATTTCCAACCACCTAAAATTTGAGTATAAAGTGTGATAAAAGGATCCTGTTTATTTTCCAAATGGATAACTATCCAAACATTATTTATGAATAATCCCTTTTTTCCACTGATTTGAAATGCTGTCTTTACCATATACCAAATTACCACAACATACCTGTACTTTTTATTACTAGATCTTTTTTTTTTATTTTATTATGTTATGTTAGTCACCATACATACAAAACCATACATGGTTTTTGATGTGGTGATCCACGATCCATTGTTTTTGTATAACACCCAGTGCTCCGTGCAGTACGTGCCCTCCTTAATACCCATCACCAGGCTAACCAATCCCCCCTCCCACCTCCCCTCTAAAACCCTGTTTGTTTCTCAGAGTCCATAGTCTCTCACGGTTCATCTCTCCCTCCAATTCCCCCCCCCCTCATTTTTCCCTTCCTTCTCCTAATGTCCTCCATGCTATTCCTTATGTTCCACAAATAAGTGAAACCATATGATAATTGTCTTTCTCTGCTTGACTTATTTCACTTAGCATAATCTCCTCCACTCCCATCCATGTTGATGTAAAAGTTGGGTATTCATCCTTTCTGATGGCCGAGTAATATTCCACTGTATATATGGACCACATCTTCTTTATCCATTCATCTGTTGAAGGGCATCTCGGCTCTTTCCACAGTTTGGCTATTGTGGACATTGCTGCTGTGAACATTGGGGTGCATATGGCCCTTCTTTTCACTACATCTGTGTTTTTGGGGTAAATACCCAGGAGTGCAATTGCTGGGTCATAGGGTAGCTCTATTTTTAAATTTTTGAGGAATCTCCACACTGTTTTCCAAAGTGGCTGTACCAACTTGCATTCCCACCAACAGTGTAAGAGGGTTCCCCTTTCTCCACAACCTCTCTAACATTTGTTGTTTCTCTCCCTGTCCATTTTTGACATTCTAACTGGTGTAAGGTGGTATCTCAATGTGGTTTTGATTTGAATTTCCCTGATGGCTAATGATGATGAACATTTTTTCATGTGTCTGTTAGCCATTTGTATGTCTTCTTCAGAGAAGTATCTTTTCATATCTTCTGCCCACTTTTTGACTTAATTATTTGTTTTTTGGGTGTTGAGTTTGAGAAGTTCTTTATAGATCTTGGATACGAGCCCTTTATCTATAGTGTCATTTGCAAATATCTTCTCCCATTCTGTGGGTTGCCTCTTTGTTTTGTTGACTGTTCCCTTTGCTGTGCAGAAGCTTTTTATCTTGATGAAGTCCCAAAAGTTCATTTTTGCTTTTGCTTCACTAGCTTTTGGAGATGTATCTTGAAAGAAGCTGCTGTGGGCGATGTCAAAGAGGTTACTGCCTGTGTTCTCCTCTAGGATTTTGATGGATTCCTGTCTCACATTGAGGTCTTTCATCCCCTTTGAGTTTATCTTTGTGAATGGTGTTAGAGAATGGTCAAGTTTCATTCTTCTGCATGTGGCTGTCCAATTTTCCCAGCACCATTTATTGAAGAGACTGTCTTTTTTCCATTGCATGTTTTTTCCTGCTTTGTCGAAGATTATTTGACCGTAGAGTTGAGGGTCCATATCTGGGTTCTCTATTCTGTTCCATTGGTCTATATGTCTGTTTTTGTGCCAGTACCATGCTGTCTTGGAGATCACAGCTTTGTAATATAGCTTGAAATCGGGCAACGTGATGACCCCAGCTTTGTTTTTCTTTTTCAACATTTCCTTGGCAATTCAGGGTCTTTTCTGATTCCATACATATTTTAGGATTGTTTGTTCCAGCACTTTGAAAAATGTCATTGGAATTTTGATCGGGATGGCATTGAAGGTATAGACTGCTCTGGGTAGCATAGACATTTTAACAATGTTTATTCTTCCGATCCATGAGCATGGAATATTTTTCCATATTTTTGTGTCTTCTTCAATTTCTTTCATGAGTGTTTTGTAGTTCCTAGAGTATAGATCCTTTACCTCTTTGGTTAGGTTTATTCCGAGGTATCTTATGGTTTTTGGTGCTATTGTAAATAGAATCGTTTCTCTAATTTCTCTTTCTACAGTTGCGTTGTTAGTGTATAAAAAAGCAGCTGATTTCTGTGCATTGATTTTGTATCCTGCCACATTACTGAATTGCTGTATGAGTTCTAGTAATTTGGGGGTGGAGTCTTTTGGGTTTTCCACATAAAGTATCATGTCGTCTGCGAAAAGAGTTTGACTTCTTCTTTGCCAATTTGAATACCTTTTATTTATTTTTGTTGTCTGATTGCTGTTTCTAGGACTTCTAGTACTATGTTGAACAATAGTGGCGAGAGTGGGCATCCTTGACATGTTCCTGATCTTAAGGGAAAGGCTCTCAGCTTTTCCCCATTGAGGATGATATTCGCTGTGGGTTTTTCATAGATGGGTTTTATGAACTTGAGGAATGTTCCCTCTATCCCTATACTCTGAAGAGTTTTAATCAGCAAAGGATGTTGTATTTTGTCAAATGCTTTTTCTGCATCAATTGAGAGGACCATATGGTTCTTCTCCCTCCTCTTATTAATGTGTTCTATCATATTGATGGATTTGCGAATGCTGAACCACCCTTGCATCCCGGGGATAAATCCCACTTGGTCGTGGTGGATGATCCTTTTAATGTATTGTTGGATCCTATTAGCTAGGATTTTGTTGAGGATTTTGGAATCCATATTCATCAGGGATATCGGTCTGAAATTCTCCTTTTTTGATGGGGTCTTTGCCTGGTTTGGGGATTAAGGTAACGCTGGCCTCATAGAATGAGTTTGGAAGTTTTCCTTCTGTTTCTATTTTTTGAAACAACTTCAGTAGAATAAGTATTATTTCTTCTTTGAATGTTTGGTAGAATTCCCCAGGGAATCCATCAGGCCCTGGACTCTTGTTTTTTGGGAGGTTTTTGATCACTGCTTCAATCTCGTTACTGGTTATTGGCCTATTCAGGTTGTCAATTTCTTCCTGTTTCAGTCTTGGCAGCTTATAGGTTTCCAGGAAGGTCTCCATTTCATCCAGATTGCTCAGTTTATTGGCATATAGTTGTTGATAATAATTTCTAATAACTGTTTCTATTTCCTTGGTGTTAGTCATGATCTCTCCCCTTTCATTCATAATTTTATTATTTTGGGTCCTTTCTCTTTTCTTTTGGATAAGTCTGGCCAGTGGTTTATCGATCTTATTAATTCTTTCAAAGAACCAACTTCTAGTTTCATTGATCTGATCTACTGTGTTTCTGGTTTCTAATTCATTGATCTCTGCTTTAATTTTAATTATTTCTCTTCAAATGCGTGGCTTAGGCATCGTTTGTTGCTTTTTCTCTAGTTCTTTAAGGTGTAGAGTTAGTTGGTGAATTCGGGATTTTTCTATTTTTTTGAGTGAGGCTTGGATGGCTATGTATTTCCCCCTTAGGACCGCCTTTGCAGTATCCCATAGGTTTTGGACCAATGTGTTTTCGTTCTCATTGATTTCCATGAATTGTTTAAGTTCTTCTTTGATTTCCTGGTTGACCCAAACATTCTTGAGCAGAGTGGTCTTTAGCTTCCAAGGGTTTGAATTTCTGCCAAATTTTTTCTTGTGATTGAGTTCCAGTTTTAAAGCATTGTGGTCTGAGAATATGCAGGGAATAACCTCAATCTTTTGGTATCAATTGAGACCTGATTTGTGACCCAGTATGTGGTCTATTCTGGACAAAGTTCCATGTGCGCTTGAGAAGAATGAGTATTCTGCTGTTTTAGGGTGGAATGTTCTGTAAATATCTATGAGGTCCATCTGGCCCAATGTATCATTCAAAGCTCTTGTTTCCTTGTTGATTTTCTGCTTAGATGATCTGTCCATTGCTGAGAGTGGAGTATTGAGGTCTCCTACAATTAACGTATTGTTATCAATATGACTCTTTATTTTGGTTAACAGTTGGCTTATGTAGATGGCTGCTCCCATGTTGGGGGCATAGATATTTACAACTGTTAGATCTTGTTGGATAGACCCTTTAAGAATGGTATCATGTCCTTCTGTGTCTCTAATTACAGACTTTAGTTTAAAATCTAATCTGTCTGATGTAAGAATTGCTACCCCAGCTTTCTTTTGAGGTCCGCTGGCATGGAAGATGGATCTCCATCCCTTCACTTTCAGTCTGAATATATCTTTAGGTTCAAAATGAGTCTCTTGTAGGCAGCATATGGATGGGTCCTGTCCTTTTATCCAATCTGCAACCCTGTGCCGTTTTATGGGAGCATTTAGGCCATTCATGTTGAGAGTGATTATTGAAAGATATGAATTAATTGTCATCATGTTGCCTGCGAAGATGTTGTTTTTATAGACTGTCCCTATAAATTTCTGTTGTATATCACTCTTGGGGTCTTTCTCCTTTTATAGAACCCCCCTTAATATTTCTTGCAGGGCCGGCTTAGTGGTCACATATTCTTTCAGTTTCTGCCGGTCGTGGAAGCTCTGCATCTCTCCATCCATTCTAAATGACAGCCTTGCCGGATAAAGTATTCTTGGCTGCATGTTCTTCTCATTTAGTACCCTGAATGTGTCTTGCCAGCCCTTTCTGGCTTGCCAGGTCTCTGTGGATAGGTCTTATGTTATTCTGATGTTCCTCCCTCTGTATGTAAGGAATCTCTTCCCCCTAACTGCCCTTAAGATGGTTTCCCTGGTTCTAAGATTTGGGAGTTTTACTCTTACATGCCGGGGTGTTGGCCTGTTTTCCTTGATCTTGGGAGGGGTCCTCTCTGCCTCTAGGACGCGAGTGCTTGTTTCCTTCCCCAGATTAGGGAAGTTCTCAGCTATGGTTTGCTCAAATACATCTTCTAGTCCTCTCTCTCTCTCCACTCCCTCCGGGATTCCAATTATTCTGACATTGGAACGCTTCACGGTGTCACTTATTTCTCTGATTCTATTTTCATGGATTCTGAGTTGTTTTTCCCTGGCCTCCTCTTTTCCCTTTTTATCTATTATATTGTCTTCCAGGTCGCTTATTCTCTCTTCTGCCTCAGTTACCCTAGCTGTTAGATTATCTAGATTGGATTGGATCTCATTGATAGCATTTTTAAATTCTGCCAATTCACCTTTCATTTCTGCCCTTAGAGACTCTATGTTGTCATTAATTGATTTCTCCATTCTAGCCATCGTCTTCACAATTGCTAGCCTGAATTCCATCTCCAACATCTTGGTTATATCTGCATCCATTTGTAAATCTGCAGCATAAGTCATAATCTCTGAGTCTTTTCTATTTTGGGGGTTCCTCCTCCTAGTCATTCTGTTGATGGGTGTTTGAGGGAATGTACAGAGTCCAAATTATTGACCAGAACCCAAGCAAGATGCACCTGTTTTCTTGGGACCTTAGGGTTGCTGGCCTCTTGTTTTCCCAGCCTGTCTTCTGGGGGAGGGGCCTGCCGCACTGTTACTCAGGCAACCCTGTTTGGGCGGAGTTGCCCTGCCCCCCTGTGCCGGGGGATGGGCTCAGTGGGAATCAATTTTGGGGGCTTTTGTTCTCTGGTGCCTTTCCCTGGCAGCTTCCACATCTCTTCCGCGAGTCAGAGCAGAAGAGACCATTTCCAACCCTCTGCCTCAGAGCAGAGAGATCTCAGTCTGTTCTTCAGTGAGCTCTCCAGGCCACACCGTCTCCGTTTCTGTCCGTGCTGCTATAAGCTGCAGCGGCCTGGGTTGTGAGCCCCTCCACAGCGCTCCCAGTCCTGCCTCCAGGTCGGGGCGCATCTCTGCCCTTTGTGCTTCTAAAACCCCCAGCCACTCCCAGTTCGCCCGCGACCCCGCCGCTCCGGGTTTCCGCCCCAGGGGCTGCCCTAAACTCCTTCCCCCACCGCTACTGGTCTGTGAGTCTGTGCCCCATCCCCAGCACACGAGGCTGTCGCTCACCGGCAGTGTAGGATCCCCACGGCCAGGCACCCTTCCGCTGCCGTTTATCCTCCGATATCTGCCCGCGGAATCAGGGCTCCCCGATTCGTACCTCAAAACCAACCGCCTGCGATATTCTGTTTGTAGAGATCCAGATCTTCTTACATCTCAGGCTGGTTTCATGGGTGCTCAGAGTGGTCTGGTAGATATCCAGCTCAATTCTGGGGACCAGTTGAAATAGGGTCCCCTACTCCTCCACCATCTTTCCTTCTCTAGATCTTCTATTCTGTTCTATTGACTGAATAAATGAACTATTAAGGGATGGATTTAAAATCTACTCCAGCATTCTAAGGACTGCCACTGTCAAATTCTGCCTCCACCATTAACTAATGGCTGTTGTTACTTTGGATAAGGCACTTAACCTCTCAGTGTCTTAGTTTCCTCATCAGTAAAATGGGTATAACAGTACCTACACCATAGGATTTTTTATGGGGTTAAGCTAAATGAAAAGCACCATATACATGTTACTTAATCCTTTTCATCCCCAAAAGTAAGCAAAGAGAAACTTGATCCCTGCCTTCAAGAATTTAGAGATCAGTGAAGGAGACAGACATTTAATCAAATGGTCACAATATTAATGCATAACAACAAACCACAGAAAATGGATTAAGGGGAACCTCATCCAATCTACAGATCAGAGAAGGGGCTACCAAAAAGTAACATGTGAATTAAAGGCTAAAGGAGGAGTAGCAGTGAACTAGCCCCAAGATACTGGGAGGGTGGGCATGCAGTCCGGCCACAGTGGCCTGACCACAGAAGCCCACGTCTGCCTCTTCTGAGCATGCTGCGCCCTTAGCTGACAACTTCACAAAGCATTGGTTTCTTCTCACCCTCAACTTCTCAGTTTAAATTCACATCCTCAGAGAGACACTCCATGACCACCCACTTCTAAAACGCCAGAGATAATGTCTTTGATAAAAAAAGATAAGGATATAAATCACGTCACACAATCTTATTCGTTCAACAGAAACTATTCAAGCTGGAGATGTCCCAAGATCCTAGCTTCAGTGACACCCAAGAAACAGTTCTTTACCCTCAAAACTCTCCTCTCTGAATTAAAATATGCAAGTTTCTGTAGGGCCATCAAATGCTCTTTTTTATGTGCAAATAACAGTACCTTTTCACATTTGGAATGATCGCTGCTGGTAAGAGTTTCCAAGGTTGTACCTAATAAACAACCCTTAACCCTTCTACATGCTGAAGAAGATGTGGTCTCTCTCCACAGCACGATGTCAGACATGACCCTATTATTTCTATGTTGCACTTGTGACAATGTCTAACTATATATTTTCATGATTACTGGTCTATCTTCTGAACTACACTGTCAGTTCCATGAGGGCACGGAATGAGTATTTTATTCCCCTCTCTACACTCAGAACTTAGCACAGAGCCTGGCAGGTAATCGATGTAATGCCTACTGTTTGTAAGACAAATGGATGCCCAGAGCACAGTGTGGGGGGAAAACTGGCACTGAATCAGGGTGGGGAGGCAAGAGTCCGATCAGGCAGGCCCTTGCAGCTCACTATCTAGGATGCTGGTCTTTGCAACCAGAAGCCATTGAAAATTTTCAATACACAGAAGCAGCAAGGACATATTCAGGTTTTGAAAAGATCATTCTGGCTAAAATGTGACCTGAGAGGAGGCAGGAGGGAATGCTGGGAGACACAGATGGTCAGGGGTTAGACTAGGGTGGGAGGTGGTGGTGGTGAGCCAGGGACTGTCTGAGGAACTCCCACGGCATTCCAAAAACCAACATGACAAGTGCCAATACTTCATGGGGATAGATTTGGCCTCAGAAAACTCTACATGACTAATAACCTCAATACAAAATATGAGACTATACCGAGTAGAAATAAGTCATTGTAATCAGGGAACCTATAAAGTCAAAATGAGAGTGTAAATTGGAATAAAGTCTATTCCCCATAGAGGAGCCCCAGTTCTGAGCAATTTCCCTCATCCACGGGACATTAATTAACAACAGTGAAAACAAAGATCCCGTGTATTAGATACATCGACTATATAAACAACATTACAAGGCACAGGGGCTAAAGGCCTTTGCACTGACCTATTTGTAACTCAATAACATCACTGTTAATTACTCTTTAATAAATAAACAAGTAATAATATATCGTAAAGCTTTTTTTCCCCACAATGTTACCAAGAAGCAACCTTTGAATGCTTACTCCTCAGTCCTCATAACGTTCCTGAACAACTTACTATTGCATATCTCAAAGTTCTTTCTGGTGTGAGAAGGGAATGAGGTTCTGTATTTATTAATGGCGTTTTAGGCAGGGACAAACCCTCTATAGCCCTTGCTGCTTGCAGCATTTGGGACCTATCATCCAACCTCCCTCCGATGTCCTTGCACTGCTTCTCTCGCTGCTTACCCTCACAGCTGCCATCAGCACACGTGGCACTTCTAGCAGGGCCTGAGGCACCAAGAGCCTTGTAATAATTACCATCATGGCTGCAGAAACATCACGCAAATTACTAAGCCTCCATTTTCCCATATGTTAAGTGGTTCAGGATCGATGTGCCTTCTCCACAGAAAGATGTTCAAGCAGTATAATAAGCACATACATGCTATAAAATGCTAAGGAGTCATTCCACATTCAACAACAAAAAGGGAAAAGTTAGTGTGAGCTTCCAGTCTGAGATGAATGTTAGCGAAGCAATTATCTAAGTAGTTACTACTTAAAGAGTCAAATCATTATTTTTCCAAACTAAATACACAGGTGGCCAAGGGAGATGCATGAAAAGATGGTTCAACATCGTTCACTAGGAGGGAAACACAAACCGGAACCGGATGAGAGATCACCTCACAACTGCTAAAATGGCTGTTATCAAATAAGACAAGAAATAAATGCTGGCAAGGCTGTGGAGAAAGGGGAACCCTCGTGCACTGCTGGTGGGAATGCAAACTTCTACAGCTACTGTGGAAAACAGTATGGACGTTCCTCAAAAAGTTACAAATAGAACTACCATATCATTCAGCAATTCCACTTTTGGGTATGGAGAAAATGAAAACACTAACTCAAAAAGGTATATGTACCCCCATGTTCATTGCAGCATTATTTATAATGGTCAAGATATGGAAACAACCTAAGTTTCCATCAACAGGTAAAGAAAATGTGGCATACGTATGTGTGCACACACGCACACATACACATCAGAATATTACTCAGCCATAAAAAAGACTGAAATTTTGCCATTTGCAACAATATGGACAGACTCTGAGGGCATTATGCTAAATGAAATAAGTCAGACAGAGAAAGACAAATACTGTATGATTCACTTACATGTGGAATCTAGAACAAAACCAAAAAACCAAGCTCACTGATACACAGAACACACTGGTAGCTGTCAGAAGTGGGAGGTGGGCAAAATAGGTAAAGGAAGTCAAAAGGTACAAACTTCCAGCTATAAAATAAATAGGTCATGGAGATGTAATATACAGAATTAATATAATATTTGTATGCTATTATATTAATACAATAATATATTAACAATATATTATAGTTAATTTTTTTAAAGAGTCAAATCATAATGATCCAATTATTTGACATAATGAATAAAGAACTTTCATTTGGCAGGAAAAATTATTCAAAAGACCTTAACACTTCTTCCAAAATATAAGTAATGCTGTAGAGAAACATAACAAAATCAAACTTTAAGAACTTTTATTTATTTTTTTTTTTTTATAGATTTTATTTATTTATTTGACAGAGAGAGACACAGCGAGAGAGGGAACACAAGCAGGGGGAGTGGGAGAGGGAGAAGCAGGCTCTCCGCCGAGCAGGGAGCCCGATGCGGGGCTCGATCCCAGGACCCTGAGACCATGACCTGAGCTGAAGGCAGACGCTTAACAACTGAGCCACCCAGGCGCCTCAAACTTTAAGAACTTTTAAAGGAAAACTATTTTTTATTTGATGTACAAGTAATTTAGAACAAATCTTTTTTTATTTTTTTTTAATTTTAATTTTGTTGTTGAAGATACATAAAGGGGAAAGAGAAAGAAAGAAGTGGGGGGATGGGCAGGAGAATGTACTAATCAATTAAGTTTGGGAAACTACAAAACCACATCCTGCTTCAAGAATTCTGAACATTTGATGATGGTCAGGCTCGGGAAAGTCCTGAAGCACAGAAACATGCTTACTTTTGTCTGATCCAATATTTCTCAAACTTACATGGGCTTGGTATGAGTCTGTCCCCCATGTTCTACCTAATAATAGAATATTTAATAGAAGACTCTTTGGATAGCAGTCTCTAAAGCTGAGGAGTTGTTTGGGCTTATTTTTAAGTAATGTGTGTGGCCGTCCTCAAATCAACTTGAGACCTGAGAGTCTCCAGCAGTGGGAACCCAGTGAGATGCATAGCCGGGTTTGGGAACTACTTCACCTGCAGAGATGCTAGGCTGGGATCAGAATCATGACCAAATGGAGGAAGCAAAGGTTGAGCATCTTCAAAATGATGATGTAAGCAAAAGTGAAGTCATTTAATCTACAGAAGTAGAGATGCACACCCTTTTCCAGCCCATGGGTGCTCTATAAATTAGAAGTTCATGGTTCCAACAGTCCACTCAGGAACCAGAGCAGACTAATGCACTGATACAAATAAGAATCTATCTTGGGGGCACCTGGGTGGCTCAGTTGGTTAAATGTCTGATTCTTGATCTCAGCTCTGCCTTGATCTCAAGATCATGAGTTCAAGCCCCGTGTTGGGCTCCACACTAGGCATGGAGCCTACTTTAAAAAAAAAGGAAAAAAAAAATCCATCTTGCATTAAGAGAGTTTTTAAATCAAAATAATTTGAGTAGCTTATTAAACATATTTTAATAACCTGCACTTAAAAACTTATAAATCAGACACACACCTCACCTTCCACCAGTAATGCCCAATTATGAGACAAGTTTCCTGCAAAACCCTTCCACTCTTAAGAGAAGAACCTGAGGACACAGGATAAAATGTATAGGGGAGATGAACCATGAGAGATGATGGACTCTGAAAAACAAACTGAGGGTTCTAGAGGGGAGGAGGGTGGGAGGATGGGTTAGCCTGGTGATGGGTATTAAAGAGGGCACGTTCTGCATGGAGCACTGGGTGTTATACACAAACAATGAATCATGGAACACTACATCAAGAACTAATGATGTAATGTATGGTGATTAACATAACAATAAAAATTTTTAAAAAAAGAATGTATAGGTAACATGGTTCCATTATGTTACATTGACCTTAACTAAAAAATCATTCTTATATAGTGATATTTTTAAGATTTTTTTTTTTTTTTTATTTGACAGAGAGAGACACAGAGAGAGAGGGAACACAAGCAGGGGGAGTGGGAGAGGGAGAAGCAGGCTTCCCATGGAGCAGGGAGCCCGATGCGGGGCTCGATCCCAGGACCCTGGGATCACGACCTGAGCCGAAGGCAGTCGCTTAACGACTGAGCCACCCAGGCGCCCCATATAGTGATATTTTTAAATGCTGAAATGTATAAAAACTTAAGAGGACCAAAACCTGAAGTTTTGCAGAAGATAATAGCATCAGTTTAGCATAGGCTTCCATCAGATTACTAGGCAAGAAAACCAATTTGTTGAGACAGTCTTTGACTCCATCTCTCAACTTACAAGTTACTGTTGGCTCCAGAAATTTGAAGAGATTCTGCAGAGACTGGAAAAACAAGCTTTACTCCAGAAATGACTTCACAGCCTATTTGTCTCAGTGCTCGAAGCACTTTTCATTGAAGCCATTAAAGAGTGCCAGGCCCCAGAGAAAGCCAAACCACCCATAAAGGCACACTTGTGCCCAACCACCCTCGGTGCTCTCGTTGATCTTGCCAGATGTGTCCTCTCTGGGAGGAAGCTGAAAGTGACCTGCCGATCTCATTACTGAGACTGTGCTTCATGGTCATGGTCGTTCCAATTCTGTTCTATTTTGTTCAGGGTAGAAAGAAGGAGGTATTATCTTTCCATTCATGGCTTCCTAAACTTCACATTTTCTGTCCTCAAAAAAGAAGCCCACCAGAGGCTATTAACAGAATTCTGCATTCAAGTACAAAGGGTATCACTCGGAATCTCTTCTATCCTCTTAGGGTGTCTCCACATCACCTTGTTCTTCTTTGATGGCATGGCATTGTCTACAAGCCTTTTTCCAAGAAGCTAAGAACTGACAGGAGACTCCTGGTACATAAGGATTGGAGAATGAGACTGAATATCTTGCACCAAATTACTGAGAATATTTTGCAGAAATACTCTTCTATACTCTACATGTCCTAGCTGCCCTTCTTCCTTTATGCAAAATACAAAGCCATGACACACTCTTTCCTAAGGATAAGACTAGGGATCTGGGGCATGGGCGGGGGGGGGGGTGTAATCTTTATTTAAAAGAAATGCCAGCAAAGGTCATTAGCAACATTCTTATTTATGAGGTTCCCATACTTCTTAGAGAAACAAGAAAAGCAGCCATGCATTCAGAAGAAACCCAGGAAGCACAATTTAGTTCAGGGCTCTTTGGAGAGCAAGGCAGGCATTTTAATACTCAAGCTAAATGCCTCATGGAGCCAACACACATTGGCTTATAGTTTCAGAACTTGGCCGGAAACTGGGCTTATTCCCAATCTCACTGATATCTTAAAGATTCTTCTATTCCGGGGCGCCTGGGTGGCTTAGTCGTTAAGCGTCTGCCTTCGGCTCAGGTCATGGTCCCAGGGTCCTGGGATCAAGCCCCGCATCGGGCTCCCTGCTCAGTGGGAAGCCTGCTTCTCCCTCTCCCTCTCCCCCTGCTTGTGTTCCCTCTCTTGCTGTGTCTCTCTCTGTCAAATAAATAAATAAAATCTTTTATTAAAAAAAAAAAAAGATTCTTTTATTCCATGTTTTCCTTTTAACCTGAGGAAGTGGGGATGAGAAGAAGCAGTAAGATGATGGAATAGAAAGAAAATTAGTGATAAACATAATAACTTAAAAAGATGAGGAGGAAATGTAGAAACACAAATATTATAGCAATATAGCACAGTGCCTGGTACATAAGTTCTCAGCATATTTTAGCTACTATTTTAGCTCCTCTTTTCCAATATTTGGCTTATTACAAATGCATTTTATGGCCTGCTTCTTTCACTTAGCAATAATCATGAACATTCCTACACCAATAAATACTGTCCCATGGATAAAATGGCTATAGATACTCCATAATACAGACATACCATGATTTACTTCCCCATCTCGTATCATCTGACATTTACATTGTTTCCAATTTTTTCACAATACTCACCAAAGGGAAGAACTGTGTACCAAGTTTTGCATGCTTATGCATTTATTTTCTCTAGATAAATTCCTAAAAAAACAAATTACAAAGAAGAGACCTGTTGATCCCCTGAAATGTTACAAGAGTTTACACTCCCCCCCAGCAAATGAGAATGCATGTTCTTACACCCTGGCCAACTCAGAATGTTATCATCCTTCTCATCTATGCTGGTTTAAGCAATGAAAAATGTCACATGCTGCTATTTGATTTCCATGATTTTTATGTTTGTATCCGGGCCACTTGTAGTTCTTTCACGGATTGCCTTTCCATATTCTTTTCTAATTTTTCTACTAAGGTGTTTATCTTTATCTTACTGCTTACTCAGTGCTTTTAGATATTTCTTAGTTCGACATTTAAGACTGGAATAGGACTCAGAGTTGAGAATAACTGGCAGTTACTGGCTCTGAAACCAGCTGGTCTGGATTAAATCCCGGCTCTGCCACTGAAGCTTTATAACATTGGGCAATTTCATCTCTCTGAGCTTAAGTTTCCTCGTCATAAAATGGGAATAATAATGTGGCAACCTCATAGGGTTGTTATATATAAGTAGTTAATGATTTAAAATAGTACCCAGCCATGCTAGCCATATTTACAGTTAGGAAAGTTTATTTTAAACCTACAATTTTATGAGGGCATGTTTTAATTTAACTTTTAAATTAACTCTTAAAAATATATGATGTATTTTTAAACAGAAATTAGCAGATTAAAAATAGATGCATAGGATAACCCCTTTTAAATACATATAAATATGGATAAATAGAAAACAAACATCATTTGAAAGCTCACTATGGTACCCCAGGCACTGGGGACACAATGAAGGACAGCAGAGTCCCCTCTTTATATCCACCCTGGGGGATACCAACAAGAAAATAACAGGTGCTTGCAGTGTAGTGGCCAAGTGCTATACTTAAAAGTATATTTTCATTGCACACGGAAGGGCATGTGACCCACACCAAACGAGGCAAAGACAAATCTCTCTGAGAGAACAGCAAGCTGAGACCGTAAAGAGGAGTAGTGATTAGCCAAGCATAAAGTGGAAAAGAAGGAAGGGGGATTTCTACGAAGAGTCAGCATGGTGCAAAGGCTCAAAGGCAAGTCTGTGTGGAACAAAGCTGTAAAAGTTAAGCACACATAGAAAGAGCTGTGAGCAAAGAGACTAAACTGGTAAACAGGGGTCAAATCACACTCCACTCTCTTTAATGATACTTATGCTTTGGGCCAGAAGCCATAAGGAGCCACTGAAGAATTTTAAGCAGAGGAGCAACATTAGATTTGCTCTTTAGAAAGATCACTATAGAGACACTTAGATAATGAATCAGAGAACAAGAGCAAAGCATAAAATGCCAAAACCTAAACCCATGCCCAAGACCATATTACGTCAGCTGTGGAACTCAGCAATGGCTACGAGTTGCAGTCAAGTGACTAGTGACTTGTCTGAGGTCTCACGGGTCCTTAGAATGGGAAAATTGTAAGATCTGGAGTCTCTGAGTTTCTAAGCCTGGGCTCCTGCTGACCACATTCTATACAGCTTTACAGTGAATGGCCTTTCACCATTTTCTAAATGATTCCAAGATCTTCTCTTGAAGGACAACTCTGCCTCCCTTCTGAACATTAGGCACAGAACAGGTGACTCAGTGCTGCTCTAAGCAAGTGGCCTTTCAGGATCCATAATTAAATCCCCTGTCATGGACAGAAAATTCCTTGATAGGCCAAAAATAGCCAACTATTTAAATAGTCAAATTGTGGGAGGGGGCATGTTTTGAACAATACAGTTGGTGGAGACTTATGTCCTTAAAAACACTGATTCCCTCAATGAAGATAACATTCACTTTATTCTTCTTTCAGTTATTCTGATTTAGTGAGGGACAAAGTCTCAGTGTATTGTAAGGAAATGTGCTGCTTGTCTTACATGTGTTAATCTCCTTTTTTAACAAAAACAGAATAAACTTCAAGCTCACAGATTTACTCCAGCAAGAGTATCTAGGATTTAGGGGCGCCTGGGTGGTTCAGTCGTTAAGCGCCTGCGTTCGGCTCAGGTCATGATCCCAGGGTTCTGGGATCGAGCCCCGCATCGGGCTCCCTCTCAGCGGGAAGCCTGCTTCTCCCTCTCCCACTCCCCCTGCTTGTGTTCCCTCTCTTGCTGTGTCTCTCTCTGTCAAATAAATAAAAAATAAAATCTTAAAAAAAAAAGTGTCTAGGATTTAACATTTTTTGTATGATAATTCCTACAATTCTTTTTTTTTTTTTAAAGATTTTATTTATTTGACAGAGAGAGACACAGCGAAAGAGGGAACACAAGCAGGGGGAATGGGAGAGGGAGAAGCAGGCTTCCCGCGGAGCAGGGAGCCCGATGCGGGGCTCGATCCCAGGACCCCGGGATCATGACCTGAGCTGAAGGCAGACGCTTAATGACTGAGCCACCCAGGCACCCCATAATTCCTATACTTCTATTTATGAAAAGTGATAGTGGTTTTTCCATTTATGAAAATGATAAAATGATTCATTTTTAAAGTAAAGTCAATAATGTAAAGATGACTACAGATGCCCAAAACTCATGAAGATAAAACTGAGTAACAAATTTGGGGGACAAATTACTCCATCTTAACCATAGGGAAAGAGTCTACAAAAGTTGACTGCCTAAATTCACTTGAATCATCCATGGCAGCAACCGGGAGACACAATGACATCAGACACCAAGAATTTAGATTATAAAAAGCAAACCAACACATAGCATAAGATACCAGCATAATTCATTGCCTCATAAAAGTAGAGTAACAATCATCAAATTTAGACAAATGTACTGATAGATTTTATGATAAGCTGTTTAAGACACATCCTTCATTTAAGGTAGTTTATGTGTACATCTGAGACATAAAAAGGTGAAAGGTGAAAATTTTTTGTAAAAAATGAATAAAATGCATCTAAAATGTTCAAGTATTTTGTGATCATGTAAATTCTGTAAATAATGACAAACTTTCCCAGCTTCTGTTGGAGCTAGGAAAAAGGTGGTTTCCATGTCTACAAAGAGAAATTTAGAGAAGAGATGAATGATGAGCACTGTAAGTATCTCTCTGAAAAGTCTGGACCGGGCTTAAGGTGAAGGTAATGACCAAAAATGGTGGAAAATCAAAAGATTTTGGATTTGTGAGTTTCAAAGGGACCAAAGATGCACAGAGCATAACTGGATGAGATGAACAGGAAAGAATTTAATGACAAACAACTGTGTTTGTTAAACTTAATTTAAAGGGGAACAAGAGATATCAACTTTCATGAGTAAAATCTTGATGGTATTAGTGAGGAATATCTCCAGAAAGTACTTATGTTAGTCAGTCTACAAACATGATGGAGGAAAGCCACAGCCAACAAAGGGTTTGGATCTGTAGGTCTTGCCTAGAAGTAGCCACTTAAGCAGTTCAATAAATAATTTAAATGTGTCCAGCAAGCCACCATACGCAGCATTCACTCAACATACAGAAGCACACCAGGGTCACTTCAGTAAGCAGCAGACGCAGAGAATAAGGGTGAAAGCTGTACCCACTCTGTAATCAATTCCAACAAGATGCTCCACCTTCAGGTTACTTCATCACGAGACCATGCCTGACTGTTCTCTCCCCAGCCAAGCTGCTCAACTGACACCACATCCTTACAGGACATCTGAGGGTGCCAGACCTCATCCTTTCCAAAATATGCCTGGCTCTGTCCACCAGCTGCATTTAGAAAATCATTCAGGGCTATGGATCTGCAAATCATGTCCAAGAGCATGGAGTGTATCACAGACAAACAACACAAAGTGTGCCTCGTGCACCTGCAATCCTCAATCACTTAATGAACAACTTCTCATTACCATGTAGCTGTTTCATATGTCCATATTCAATAAGGCATTTCATTTATGTCTGTGTCACCACAGGCCTTCCCCAAGCACGGAAACAGATGTTGGGTGAACAGCCAACCACTCTACTCTCACTAGTAAAAATCCCTTAGGCTTTGATGGGGACCAGTAATTCCAAAAGCTCCTCCATGTTCTACAGTCTCTCCACTCCAAGGTCAATGAAGCTGTCACTGAACTACCAGGCTTAGAGGCTGCTCAGAAAGTAATTAACAGCCTCACTGTTTACAATTGATCGGGAAACACAAAAAGAAGCATGTGTTTCATCAGAGGAAAACATAAATATCAAAAAACCTAAACAATGAAGGGGGGGAAAATCTATAAAATATCAAATGTATTTAAAAAGGCATATGGAAGACTGAACCTTATGTAATAAGAAAAGTTGATTCAGCAAATTACACTTAAATTGTGTATTTTGTATATGTGTATGTGTGTGTATACTCACGAGCACACATGTAAACGAGTGTATTATAGGCACAAGAGATGGCAAAGACTTCTAGCTTTTTACCAACACTCAGTTCTACATTCTGGGTACACTGCTTGACTACAGTTCCCAGCCTCCTCCCTTCCTCCCTTGCACTTAGGGGTTCCACAGTTTGGCTGGAAGTTCCAGGCAATTGAACATAAACAGGAGTGACTGTTTTTTTCTATTAACTTTCTGTTGTTGCATAACAAATTATCACACACTTAGCAGCTTAAAAACTATAGCCATTTATTAGCTCACAGTTCTACAGGTCAAAAGTCTAGGCCAGCATCACCGGGTTCTCCAACGAGGATCTCACAAGGCCAAAATCAAGGTGACAGTTAGATCGGGCTCCTATCTGCAGACATTGGGAAAGAATTCTCTTCCATTCAGGTTGCTGGCAGAATCCAGTTCCTTAAGATTGTGGGTCTAAGGTCCCTGTTTCCTTGCTGGCTGCCATCTAAATGCTGCTCTTGGGGCTCCTGGGTGGCTCAGTCAATTAAACATCTGCCTTCAGCTCAGGTCATGATCTCAGAGTCCTGGGATCGAGTCCCGCATCGGGCTCCCTGCTCAGTGGGGAGCCTCCTTCTCCCTCTGCCTGCCGCTCCCCCTGCTTGTGCTCTCTTTCACTCTCTCTCCGGCAAAAAAATAAAGTCTTCAAAAAAAAAAAAAAAATTAAATAAAAAAATAAAAGCTGCTCTCTGCTCCTGGAGGCTGAGTACATTCCTCATCACATGGGGCTCCACCTTTAACAGCAACAGCACGTCTAACATCCTTCTCATGCTTCCAATCTTTCGGACTTCCCCTTCCACAACCAGCCAGAGAAAATGCTCTGCTTTTAATGGGTTCATGTGATTGGATTAATCCCAAACGTATAGTCTCCCTTTTCCCATATAAAGTAACAATTTCAGGAGGGACATCTTTTCAAGTGACAGGATGACTGGCACTCAAAGAGGAGGCGACAATACAAGAGGGAGGGTCAAGGAGGGTCTTAGTATCCTGCCTACCACACTCTCCTTCCAGCCCTGGCCCACAGAAATCTCCCACACTCCTTCCAACATAGTCTTTCCCTTTGGCAATCTTGAAAACCACATTTTAAAGATGGAAGAACCCCCCAGTCATCCTGGATCCCTGAAGGAAGTAACAGGGAAGAAGAATGAAAAGAGCTCTGAGCAATAAACATCCCTTAAGACTTCTTGCTTAAACCAAAGCATGAAGTGCTCTTGCAAAGTTCAGATTAACACAACCAAACTTACCGGTTGAAATAACATATAAAAAAAATCCATTGGATCAATGGAAACCAA
This sequence comes from Halichoerus grypus, assembly GCF_964656455.1. NCBI lineage: Eukaryota > Metazoa > Chordata > Mammalia > Carnivora > Phocidae > Halichoerus > Halichoerus grypus. The sequence continues at coordinate 44,003,058 of NC_135725.1, read as the reverse complement.
AAACATTCCACTGTGGTAACGAGCAGATGGAACTGACAAGAAGAAAACAGATGAGAAGTGTCCTAAGTTTTTGAAGGAATTTTATGGCCCAAATCGGCCATGAGCCATGAGTAGTGAAAAGCCTGTAACTGTAAAACAACCCACAAATATTAAATAAGCAGGAAGCCCACTAAAGAAGCTCTGTAGCTCCCACAGAGGTCACACTCCCTGGCCAGATAGAAGAAAGAACAAAAGAGTTCTTGATTGCAGAACCAGGGTAAAACCAAGGAACTTCCTCTGCTCTAGGGGTTGGGACTTCACAATGCTTACCCATGTGACATCACCGTATGGACAATAACTGCCAGGACTCCCATTCTTTCCTTTCCCAAATGGGAGTGTTCGCTATGGACAATATATTCCTGAACATTCAAAAGCACAGGCAGACTAGCCGCGTGTGCCTAACAAGTATTGTACTTTGATACGGAGATATTTCTTAGCATTATGGTACTGCTCCAATTAAGATCTATGGGGAAAGTTCAGTCTGAATTATAAGAAAGACATGTATATTTCTTTCAGATATCATTATTCAGAAGAGGCCACAAAATACTGCCTGGTGGTCCTTGAGGAGACCGAGCATTAAAGCAAACCTCCTAGGAGCTAGCTGGTTCTCACAAATTATAGAAAGCTCCTCCACAGTCATCCATACCATATACAATCTGACCTGGGGCTGGGGAGAAGGAGGTGAGAGCAAAACAACTAGAACATCATACTCCAAATTTAGAAGTTGTACTAAATGTAAAATCTTCATAAACAGTAAATTTATTCCCTGAAGCATCAGACAGAGCTGATGATTTAGTGTCATTTGAAAATAACTTTATCGATGGTCTGCAAGAGCACTTGACAGGGTCTTACAATCATGACATTTTAATAAGTATAGCTATAGCTCTCTTCTTAGTCTTCATTATCCATTATAGACCACATAAATCACTTTTATTTATTTTTTTAAAAGATTTTATTTATTTGACAGAGAGAGACACAGCGAGAGAGGGAACACAAGCAGGGGGAGTGGGAGAGGGAGAAGCAGGCTTCCCACAGAGCAGGGAGCCCGATGTGGGGCTCGATCCCAGGACCCTGGGATCATGACCTGAGCCGAAGGCAGACGCTTAACTGACTGAGCCACCCAGGTGCCCCTAGACCACATAAATCACTTTTAAACATTTGGAGTCCAAAGGGATTAGGGCAATAAAGAAAATCTAAACAAACAAACAAACAAAAAACTGAGAAAGGCTATCCTGTAAAATTATAATTCTTCATATTTTGTTTCTTGCTGCTTTAACATCCCCACATACACAAGCTGTGAGCAACCCACCCAGGTGACCAAGTGTACCACTGGGATAAGGCGGGCCTCACCACAAGTTCCTTTCTCTGCCTGCCCCTGACTATGACTTAGTAACATTCAAATGCACCAAAGAAATCCCCTCTGCCTTCTCTTGTGTACCCCACCCTGATTCCAATAAAAGTACTTACCCACTGGTCTTCACACTCTCTCCTGGCTCCCCACCTGCTTGGCTGAGCCCACTCCCCTGGCCCTCCTCCTATGCGGCCCCCTCAGTATGCAGTGACTCTGTCTCCCTAAATCCTGTGAGTTTAATAAACTTCATTTTCCTGAGCCTCTCCTGTGTCCCCTCTTGGTGCCACATGCAGAACAAAACAAGGGTACAAAGGATCAAAAGAATAAAAGGAAAAAAAAGAAGAGTCACGGAAATCTTCTGATTTCTTATCCTCTAGAATCTTGCCCGCCTGGCCTTAACTTTTGAAGGAAAGCACCACTCCTTTCAACTCTGGAGTTGTTTTTTTTTTTGTTTTTTTGGTTTTTTTAAAGATTTTATTTATTTATTTGACAGAGACAGACACAGTGAGAGAGGGAACACAAGCAGTGGGAGTGAGAGAGGGAGAAGCAGGCTTCCTGAGGAGCATGGAGCCCGACGTGGGGCTCGATCCCAGGACCCTGGGATCATGACCTGAGCTGAAGGCAGACGCTTAACGACTGAGCCACCCAGGCGCCCCTGGAGTTGTTCTTAAACTCCACCTCCCCCAGTTCTCCTTATTCACTTCTCAATGAGTCCTGCCCTCCTCTCTCACTTCCTCAAGCTACCAACTCCAATGAAAGCCCTGGGGTTGTGTGATGCCCTGGGAATACGACAGCAGCACAAGGGGCTTGGCAGAATGGACTCTGCTTGCAAGCTTAAGTCCTGCCCTCATGCCCCAACATTAAGTCCCTCCCTCCCACATGATATTTCTCCTCAAAACAATAACCATTTTCCCCAACCAAGTCTTGATGTCATTTTCAAGTCAATGTCAATTTCTAATTAATTTGGGAGGTACATCACAATTTTTCAAGAAGGCTGAAACCAAAACTCATTTAAATTCAATTTAAAACATTAAAGAATGGGTGCCTGGGTGGCTCAGTCAGTTAAGTGGCCAGCTCTTGATTTCGGCTCAGGACATGATCTTGGGGTTCTGGGATGGAGCCCAAGGTCGGGCTCTGCGCTCAGTGAGGAGTCTGCTTGGGGATTCTCTCTCTCCCTCTGTCCCTCCCCCTGGCACGTGCACACGCACACACTTGAGCGCTTTCTCTCTCTCAAATAAATAAATCTTAAAAAAAAAAAAAAGCTAAAGAATCACTGTGGGAGAAAAGGCTTGCAAAATGTAACTGTGTCAACAACAAAAACTTAATCAAGAAGAATCTCATTCTCAAGGGAAATCACTTCATTTCAAACCCCACCACACATCCATTTGCCAAGTGTATCAGTGAGTTAGAGCTCACTGACTACCTTTTTTTTTTTTTTTAACATGGTTCAGGTTATCCTTATTATGCAAGCATGGTACTCTCACAGACATTATCTCATTCAATCCTGACACCTCTGGAAAGGTTTTTTATATTTGATTGTCCCTAAAATTAGTTCAGAGAAGACTGCATTTTGAACAGATATTCTAAAGCCCAGTAACAGAATGGATGCAGTGATTGTTACTGTAAGAACTGCCCCATTCTCTCCTGATGACATGATCAATTTGTTACAGAGCATTTTTACTTTGATGGGGGAAAGGGCGGGATAGGAATTAGGAATTCCTTTAAGAAGCTGGTGATAGGCTAAAAACCCTCTCCCTCAGAAAAATGCACATACAAAATGTGGCATATAATTTTAGAAAATACATAGGCCCTCCACAGTCTATTGTGGACACCAGGCTAAAAATCTGACAAAGATTGCAGGTATAGAAACCCTGTGTCAACCAATAAGTCATACTTGAAATTTTGAAAGTAGCAGAGATTTTACCGCTTAAAGCAGGCAGTTAAGGAACTGAGAACCTCAAAGTTATAACGAATTATAATTTAATTAAATATATATTAAAACTAATATTAAAACTAATATATATTTAATATATATTAAATATTTAATTAAATATCTTAACAAGTTTGAAGTCTCACCAAATCAATAAATGCATAAACAGATTTATGCAACATTCTCCAGAGCAAAGCACCTATATAAAATACAGCATTTTAGGGATGCCTGCATGGCTCAGTCGGTTGAGCTTAGGTCATGATCCCGGGGTGCAGGGATTGAGTTCTGCATTGGGCTCCTTGCTCAGCAGGGAGCCTGCTTCTCCCTCTGCCTGTCACTTCCCCTGCTTGTGTTCTCTCTCTTTCTGATAAATGAATAAAATCTTTAAAAGAGGAAAGTAATAAAAATAAAAAATAAAATACAGAGTTTTAAATATGATGAAAGCATGAAAAAATCAGATAAACAGGCATAAAATACCAATGTAATTAAAATTTTCTAGTTGATGAATCTGAGTGGGACCATAATCATGCACCAGACTATATCATAACACACAACCTAACCAAATATGAGTTCTATCATTTAAAAAACAGAAGGGGGCACCTGGATGGTTCAGTTGGTTAAGCATCCCACTCTTGGTTTCAGCTCAGGTCATGATCTCATGGGTTGTGGGATCGAGCCCCGAGTCAGGCTCCATGGTCAGCGGGGAGTCTGCTTGAAGATTCTCTCCCTCTGCCCTTCCCCACTATTCACACTCTCTCTAAAATAAATCAATCCTTAAAAAAAAACAAAAAATAGAAGATATATAGTCTACAATAGGTATATATCCTAACCAAACTCATTGAAAGAAAGAAAGCACATCTCATTCAATGCAACAAAGTTGTTATTTAGAGACTGAATTGTCCTTTTAATGTTAAATTAAAGACAATATTTAGAAAAACATTGTGGTGAATCCTTTCATGAAAATAATGGCTGTTGGGGCGCCTGGGTGGCTCAGTCGTTAAGCGTCTGCCTTCGGCTCAGGTCATGATCCCAGGGTCCTGGGATCGAGCCCCGCATCGGGCTCCCTGCTCCACAGGAGGCCTGCTTCTCCCTCTCCCATTCCCCATGCTTGTGTTCCCTCTCTCGCTGTGTCTCTCTCTGTCACATAAATAAATAAATCTTTAAAAAAAAAGAAAAGAATGTCTGTTAATGGGTTGTACTATGTTTCCTCTGCTTCCAAAAACTTTATATGTTGAAATCCTAAACCCCAATACCTCAGAATGTGATCTTATTTGGAAATAGGGTCATTGCAGATGTAATGACTTAAGCTGAGATCATACTGTTGTAGGGTGGGCCTCCAATCCAATATGACTGGTGTCCCTAGAGAAAGGGGAAATTTAGACACAGACAGGGAGAAAACCATGCTAACTGGAAGACAGAGATCAGGGTGAGGTGTAAACAAACCAAGAAAAGCCAAAGATTGCCAGCAAACTACTAGAAGCTAGGAAAGAAGCCTGACTCCTGCCTAGGGCCTTGAGAGGGAACATGGCCTTACTATCACCTTCATCAAGGCTCCAAAAGGGTGAGACAATAAATTTCTGTTGTTTAAGGCACTCAATTTGATACTTTGTTATGGCAGCTCTAGAGAACTAACACAAGGACCTACTAAATTTTACTCTGTAACAAACTTTCCCCTGTTACTATAAAGCAAGGTATGTCCACAATAAATGCTTGATAAAGTAAAAAAATAATAATAATTAAGTATAGATTTTATAAAAACAGCATGTTAATTGGAACCAGACAGCTATTTTTAACTGATATGCTTCCAATTTAAACCAAGTGAAAAAACTTGACATTATTCATGCTCAAATGAAATCTCAATATGAGTAAAATTCATAGAAGTAGAATAATACATGTTCATTTGCCCTATTTCACAGTAAAAAAAAGAGCACGCTATTTATTGTAATTGCATCATAAATTATATCTATAAGCAATAAAGTAATAAGGCATATTAAAGTAAAATGAAGATCAATGTTTGCTGTTAATATATTCTCAAGCTGAAAGGCTTTTCCACTCTAATTGTCCTTAGCAAAAGCATTTTTTTCACCTCCAAATATCAGAGATATTAAAAATAACTGTCAGCAACAAGGTAGAAATAATCAGTTCTAAACGAAGAGAACAGTCTTGACACATCTCATTAGAGATTTCAAATTAGTGGGCAAACACCAAAGGTATAGTGCTTTATTAATAAAAATATCATCCTGCACTAATGTAGGCAAAACACTCAATTTCATAGAAACAAATGTTTGCCTAAAGAGGGGCCTTCCACTTAAGAACATTGGCCATATAATCCAGCGTATCTGTTCTCAAAAGGAAATAATTCTAGGTGTAAAGCTTACTTTGTAGATAAGATCACGTTCATGGAGCTGGGAAAATGGCTTAAAAAATAGGACATGGCGGGCGCGCCTGGGTGGCTCAGTCGTTAAGCGTCTGCCTTCGGCTCAGGTCATGGTCCCAGGGTCCTGGGATCGAGCCCCACATCGGGCTCCCTGTTCTGCGGGAGGCCTGCTTCTCCCTCTCCCGCTCCCCCTGCTTGTGTTCCCTCTCTCGCTCTTTCTCTGTCAGATAAATAAATAAAATCTTTAAAAAAAAAAAAAAAATAGGACATGGCTATGTCCCCTAATATCTTCGTCACAGGCAAACATTAGCACTGGCTTTACACACCCTTCAAATACAAATACATGTGCGGGAAGGATAACCTTTGCCTGGGGCTTTCTAAGATTATGCTCCATTAAGTTATGGATAAGATATTGTGTGTTCTTTCACCTCTAAAATGAAAGGCTTTTCAGTAAAAAGAAAATGACTCAGTGATTCATCATCTGAATCAGGTGTGAGAAATACTAATCTTGTCACAAGCAGACCTCCTCCAACAATCTAAGAAGTCCTTTCATACCACAATTCTAGTTTCTAGATCCAATTCTAAACTTCAGTGTTACATACAACTTCAGGATTTGGCTGAAATGAAGCCATCTGATTGTTTTTTGTTAAAGCAGCAAAACTAAAAAGCCTAGCTTCCGTAATTTCCTCATGTGTCATCATTACTAATATAAGGGACAGTATTTTATACTACTAAAATTATCCTTAACGTTAATAGCATTTATTGAACAGTTTTTATGTGTGTTCTACAAACTCATTTATACTCACATCAATTCTAGGAAATGGATATTAACCCCATTTAGCAAGGACACGTTCAAAAGTTTAATAACTTGCTCAAGATCACTGACAGCTGAGGTGGGGTCAAGCCTTAGCCTTTGCCAAGGTTCCTAACTGCCTTTTAGGGCACCAAGATTTGCAAAGGAAGTCTTCAGAATCAAAGTAAAGAAGGGATGTGGTGTTGGTAAATTCAGTGCTCAGGTCTGCTTTAGAAAAGTGACAAGTACCTGAATTAAAAAGGTCAGTGACTTCAAAGAAGTCCTGCCTGAGAATTCATGGTAGCACATGTGTTGTACGGTAAACCTAAAGGAATTCGAACTGTCAAGTTATTAGAGGCCTTCCATATTACACCAACAATATTTTTACAAATATATTTACAAACATCAGAGAGGACTCAGAAAGCTCCAACTGGAAAAGCAAAACTAATTACATTAATGCGTATTTTTACTGAAATCATCTTAGTTTTCTGTATTTCCCAAACTAACAGATAAAACTGATTCTACAAAGGCAAGTCTATGGTGATAGAGATGCATGTGGATGCACACCAGATGTATTTCATGCTGCATCTGTCCCCCTAACTTATCCAAGATTCTGTAAAACACAACCCTCACCTTTTCTGGATGTGGTTTAAAATAGGGTTGTTATTGTGGTAGCCTGGGAAAAACCTCACTACTTCTGAGAAATTATGAGAAAACTCACTATTAATCAAGACTAATCTATGAAAAAATATTTAAGGCTAAATAATAAGAAATAATTAAAGAAATCAACAAAGTCCTTAACTAAAGATCCCTTAAGCTAGAACTGTTTCAGAAGGTTTAAAAAAAAAAAAATAGTAACCATCCTCATTACATAAGAAATGGGTCACAGTATAAGTATGCACTTATCTTTCCCTATGGAAAATTCTTCAACAGAGCCCAAGGAAATTTCAAGTATTAGAATCTGAATTAAGTAACTTGTAATCACAGCTTATTAACCCCACAGAGAAATATGGGCACATTCGAGATATAAAAGGCTCACTAAAAATAATACTTAGAAATAAATAACGATTTGATTATGTTAAGGCTATAAAACTCATGGGAAATGCTTAAAGACACACAAACTGCTGGTCAAGCCTTGGCCTCAAAGGAGTCTCACCACGGAGTTCTCCAAGGAAAAGTTAACGCATGAGCTTCCCAGAAGGAAGCCCCATCGTCCCACTGCTCTGGAGCCATGGAAGGAGAGATTCAGAAACCACAGTGGAAGAGCGCAGACCGCGGGCATCACCGCAGTCACCCCCAGCGCGGGCCACCGCTCGTGCCAGCACATCCCAGGACAGCTGGGGGCACCAACACCGCAAGGTCACCGGGTAAGAGACGACTTTACATAATCTTCCGCCGCGCCGCTGGAGCACCTGCACGCCGGGGCGACCGTGCAGCCGCGGTCCCCTCCCAGCCGCTCCCGCGCGGGGCGGGGCGGGAGCGGCGCGTGGGGCGACGAGGCGGGACGCCAGGGACTCGCGGGCGTCCGCAACGCCTCACCCAGCCGGAGGTGGGGGACGGAGGGCGGGCTCCCAGCCCCCGGATGCCCCGGGCCGCTGCCGCGGCGGGCGGGGCGGGCGATGCGGAGCGCGGCGAGGGCGAGCTGGGCACAGGCCGGGGTCCCCGCGCTCCCCGCTGGCTGCAGGCGCCGAGCGCGCCCCTCGCGGCTCCGTCCGGGACCGCCCCGCGGCGCACCTGTCACGCGCCTTACCTGAGTGGCTTTGTGGAATTGCTTCTTGAGCCCGGCCACCGACATGGTGCGGGAGGACGCGCGGGCGGCTGCGGCTGCGGGTGCGGGTGCCCGAAAGAGGCGGCGGCGGAGCGGGACAGGAGGGCCGAGCGGGGCGGCGCGCTCGCCGGGCGGCCGCTCGTCGTGCCGCCGCCGGGGCTGTGGGCGCGGGGGCGCGGAGAGGCGCGGGACGCGGGCTCGTGCGGAGAGACACCCTGACGTCAGGGGCGGGTGATGCGGCCTCTTAAAGGGGACGCGGGAAGCCCCGCCCGGGGCGCGGGGCTGGCGGGGCAGGTGCTGCGGCAAGCGCTACCTGGGCGCCTACCGCGGAGCTCTGGCTGCATGGCAGCCGCGTGGGCGGGCCGCCTGGTTAGAGCGCCAAGGGCGGTCCCTCTGCCCGGGAGTGTGGTTTGTGCCCCCGCGCACTGCGGGCCGGTCGCTGCAGCCTGGCAGGCCGGGCACCGGCACGACTCAGGTGACTTGCTGGGCTTCCAGGTAGCCGCAGCGGCACTGCCTGAAGCTGGCCCGTCCGCCCTTTGAGCCTGGCCTTTCTTCAGCCTGGGAAGGAGGCGTTCTGTCTGGGGTAATGAATAAGTCATTGCTCCTTCTCTGCCTTGCGCCCACTTAGTTGGTCACAAAAAACATTTCAGCCCTGGTTCCTGGTTTCAACATCTCTTAAGCCTCCAAAACGTTAGGGAAAGCTAACAACTTATTTTATTTTATTTTATTTGGTCTGATGACAATTTAAAAAGAAGGGAAAAATTTTTAAACCTTAAAGCTGGCCAGGTAAATAGAATTGAATGTGGGATTTTACTACAGTAATAGCATTTTAATCCTGATTACACATGCGGAAAAGCCCGGAATACGAACTCGCCATTCACTTATAATAGTGGTTTTAGGATTTTCAATCTAAGCATTACGCATGAAAAAGCATAATACTAAATCGTGCAAGTACTACATATGTAACAAAATATACGCGGCTGGGCTAAAGCCAAATACTGATGCAATTAGATTAATTTGTAGGAGAGCAGCGCTGCATGGCTTCTGTGTTCTTGGTGCCCAGCCACTTCTCCTGGGTTTTCTTGGACTGAGAAGCCCATAAAAAAGAACTTGAACGCTGTCCCTACATGGGGACCGAAGTTGTAAGGAGAAGGCAGAGTGACAAGCCAGGGTAAGTGGGTGAATAAGAGAACCCATGGCAGAATAGGAGTGCTGGGAATACCTTTCTTTTTTTTTTTTTTTTTTTTTTTAAGATTTTTATTTATTTATTTGACAGAGAGAGAGACACAGCGAGAGAGGGAACACAAGCAGGGGGAGTGGGAGAGGGAGAAGCAGGCTTCCCACCGAGCAGGGAGCGCGATGTGGGGGGCTCGATCCCAGGACCCTGAGATCATGACCTGAGCCGAAGGCAGACGCTTAACGGCTGAGCCACCCAGGCGCCCCTGGGAATACCTTTCATTACCCCCACAACCCCTGCTCCTCGCTACCCTAGACTCCATGGCCCATGTGTGTTTTATTTTTTGTCATTAAATGTCCATGAAGTACGTTGCCTGTTTCATTCCTACAAAAAGCCTAACTGGAGTTTGGGTAAATGTATCTTCTTCTTGGCAGGTCTCACAGAAGCAGTGAGCAGACTCACCCCCAGGCCTGATGATCCAAGGGAATGGTGGCTCCACACGGGGACCATACATACCCTGGCCTCTAAACCTGCATATTTCTTACCAGCTAGAGAGGGTGAAGAGTAGGCTCTGGGGATCCCTAGGAGATTCGAACAGAATGCCAGACAGACATCAGACAGGGAAAGACAAAAGTCCTGCCAAGAAATAGGTGGGACTATTGATCCATCAGAGTTCAGGACAACCTTGAAGGTGACTCTACTGAGGCCCCATGAGGTAGCACATTTACTCACATCTATAAGGCCCACCATGGGGATTCCCAGATTCTTGACTTTAGGAAATTCTACAATAGTTTGTACTTTCTGCATTTGGGGGTGGGGTTCTAGATAAGAGAAATTTGGGGGTTAATGTTACAATGACTGCTTTTGTACTCTGTTTAGTGAAGGCTGCACGCACATGCGCACGCGCACACACACGCACGCACGCGCTCACGAAAAGAATGCATAAAATGCTAATAATGGTTGTGCTGGTGGAGCAGTTCTCAAACTTTAGCTGGGATCGGAATCCCCTGGAGGACTTGTTAAAGCATAAATTCCCACAGTCCTAGTTTCCCATTCACTAGTTCTGGGTGGGGCCCAAGAACGTGCATTTCTAACAAGTTCCCCTCCGCTCTGGTGACCACACTGAAAACCAGGGGGCTAGAATAGAGATACTAGGAATGAACTTTTGTCTCTCTTCTCCCAAGTTTTAAAATGATTTCTCATTACTTGTATAATAGAAAAAAGTATTTTTACAGCTCATTTTTCCTGCCTGCTCCCTGATCTGAACAATGGAACGTTTTCGTAGAAGAATGGGCCTTGGTGAAGCTGCTAAGAGAGAGAGCAACCACTCTCCAAAGCAAAGGGGCCTGGGGTTTATGAGCTCGGGTCTTTAACTGTGACAGGTGTGAAATGAGGACCTGAAGAATCTCCTCAGGACTCCGGATACTTACCTGAAACACAAATTAAATGAAACAAGTCTCTCTCTTTCCCTGGTTCGCTTATCCTGCTATATATCAAAGGAACTACCTTGGCAGAAAGGACTTTAAATCCTTTTGAAACTGTGGCTAATTCTGCCAGGCATCCCCTGGATCTTGTGTAAATCCACGATTTCTATTGAAGCCACAGTGTATACCTATAAAGACTTTTGAGATGTTACTTTCGAGAGAAATTTGAACTCCTCCTACTAGCAGGCAACAGGGTAGGAGGCATTGGGGGAGGGTAAGGTGAGATGCCAAGATATGTATGGACTGTACTTTGAACCCCAGGAGCTTCCAGGCACGTGATTCAGAAGACCCTTCCAGACATTTGCTGTAACTTGAATGCAGAGGGACGAATGTGCCAGACATTGGAAAATGTCCAACATGAGTGCCCTCTTTGGTTGCAAAGAAGCTGTGACACAGGCTTCCTGGAGAAATGCAGAAGCACAACGCAGGGAAAGGGGAATCAAAGGTCAACGAGGAAGAACTTTGTTTCATAAAAGGTTGTTATAATTCAGCATGCCGCCCTCTCCTCCCCTGAGATCAAATTAACGTAAAATGGTAAATAAACCTAGATGGCTCGGGAAAGGTCCAATTAAATGAAACCCCCACAGCACCTCACTAATTGGACAGGAAATTCATGGTCAGCAATAATTCCATCACATCACTTATGCACTACTTCTCCTTGCATTATGCCAAAGCTTTTGGCAAATACCAGACCTCTAGTTTGCACAGAGCTGCTGCATCCCTGGCGCCTTTCAGCGGGCCCCTCGTTCCAAGGTGGCAAAGGATAAGCCAAAGCTCTCATCTTTTTCCCCTCAGCCCCTGACATGTCTCGTCCCACCCACACAAGGGCAAACTGCTCCTGATTTTATGTGTAAGCTCACCGAGTGCAAGAAACATAGCAAAACAAAGGCGTTAAATCCTGCCCGTTTTATTTTACAGATGAGAAAACAGAAGCCATTAATGAGAAGAAGTGACTTCCTCGTCCATCATTCACTTTTTCAACTCTAGCCTCCAGCCTCAAGTCAGGGCAGAGCCTCCAGTCAGTGTTAATAAATACCGATGGGGATGAAAAATGGAACAATGTATCACTGTCGTTGATGATGTATCCTTGCCACATTGGGTCTGATGTTCAAGAGCCCGGTATTAAAACATGGATTGTGCAGGACCCAGACAGCTGTCCTGGGGTGAATAGCATTTTAACATAAGATTTGGGGCCTTTGGATGCTGCCAGTAGCATTGGGCCCCCACTCAGTCTGGATGGGACTAACAAGCCCTTTCCTGCAGCTGGGAAATCAAGGGAGGACACCTTCCATGGCCTGGCTTCCCCGTTTGTCACCTACACCCACCCTACAACAAATGGACAGAGAGAAGCACACTTTTTTTTGTCCCTTGAAGGTGGAATGCATAGGTCTTTCCCCCTCTGCACCCCCCACCCCATTTCCTTAGTCCTCTTCAAAGCACAGGGGCCTCTTCCTGCAAAAACTTCATTTGACTAAACCCTGTTAACCCAACCTCAGGAAAAGGAGGAGGGGATTTAAGCAGGTGGGTGGTTCACCTTAGGCTCTTACACCTGCGCCCCTTTTGTTACTTACATCCCAGCTGGAAATGCTTCCAACTTCCCTAGAAAAATCCTGCCAGCCCCAGTGCCCAGCTCCAGTGCCACTCCTCTGAAGTGTTTCCCCAACCTTCGGACCCCATGGCCTCTCTTCCTTTGTGGAATCCTGAATGATTGTATGCCTCTGCGTGAACTTGGTCTAACATGAATTGAAATATAAGATTCTTAAGTCGTTGAACGCAGGGTCTTATCTTTGTTTTTACAACTCTAGCAGATAGTATAGCCACCCACTAGATATGGGCCAATCGAAATTTTGAAAGCCTGATGAAATTTTAAAAACTAGATCCAGCAGAGGGCCAGAAAGCCTGGCACTGGCTGAACTTCTCTCCATCTGCGCACCCTGTCCAGTGGTTATCACTGCTACTCCCCGGCTGTTTCCCAGCCTGCATCTCCAGGTTCCTGTCAATCCTGAGAGTCCCTGATGGCCTTCCCATAAACGTCCCTTTGTTCCTTCAGCCACTGCTGCTTCCTGTGACTTGCAGTCAACAAACCCTAAGTGATCTATCCCCTCTACCCCCACCCAAGCCCTATAATAATATTCTAATCCCAGTTCCATTTCTTGTTCAGATCTAGCAACTCAAATACAGCAATTAAGCAACTCAAATACAGCAATTAAGCAACTGCGGTTCCTGCTAAGCTCTGCATTGGCCTTCCTTCTCCTACGAAAGTGGGCAGATTGAGTAGCAAGTGTCAGTTCTCCCTGTAAGACATTGACATTCTGATTTACAAATCAAACCTTCGGTTTACTTGACAGGATGTGTCAGGCAGCCAGGGCCTGAACCTCCCAGGGCCCTTGGGAATTGGCAGCTAAATGCTGGTAAATAAATGCCAAGCAACTAGACTCTAAGACAGCAGTGCCCACTCCTGAATGAGAACGACCTTAATTAAGTGTAAATTGTGAGGGCATCCTTACCATTGGCTTATTTTTTTCTCTTCCTGGATGGATATTATCATTAGAGATTCCGAAGGCATGCTGTTAACCCTGAACATTGGATCTGGGTACTCAGCCTATTAAAGACTTGTGTCAAAGAGGCTAGGTTCTATTTTATTTTATTTTATTTTATTTTTAAAGATTTCATTTATTTATTTGACAGAGAGAGCGAGAGAGCACAAGCAAGGAGAGCAGCAGAAGGAGAGGGAGAAGCAGGCTCCCCGCTGAGCAGGGATGCGGGACTAGATCCCAGGATCCTGGGATCACGACCCAAGCCGAAGGCAGACCCTTAACCAACTGGGCCACCCAGGCGCCCCATGTCTAGGTTCTATTTTAGTAGCTGGTTAGCCACGCAGAGAAAAGCTGCCCCTTAGTCACAGTATGCCTCCTACTCTGTCATCTCAAGAATGCATTCTCTGGATGACAGAGAAGTCCAGGTGAAAAAGGAAAGATAATTTTGTTCAGCAAACACCTGTCAACAGTATGAAGAACGCAGAGTACAGTCTTCCAAAATTCTGTCAGCATCAGCTTCATGTACGAAAAAAAGTAATGTATTCTACTTTATATTTTTAATATATTTTATATTGGTTATTATTTATTATATCATAATATATATTTTTAATAAGACAAAAATATACTTTAAAAGGGGTAAAAGAATAGATAACTTACATTTTTAAATAAATCATTTACCCTTGGAGCCTTTTTTTTTTTTTTTTGGCCTTTTAAAAACTTATTGGTGGTTTTATTAAATGTGCACAACTTATATTATCTCTGGCCTGCACATATAACTTGACTTCAGTAACAGGTCAGATATAAAGCACTATTTTAAAATAGCATTTCAAACATTTAAGTTAACAGTAAAACACCACTGTCTCAAGAATACCGATTTTCTCTCAAGATCCAGTCACAGGAAGTTTGCCAAATAGGGAATTCCTTAGAACAAAGATCTTGAAATGCTTTTCTTTTCCTGTAAATAGAGTTGAGTTGAATGAGGGGGAACCTTTTGACGGCAACTTTTAAGATGCCCTTAACTCTGAAGGTGAACTACAGAGGGGAGGACATCCCATCACAGTCTGCAAGCATAAGACCGTGGAACACACGTAATAGTAAGGAAACTCTGCTCTGTCAAGGCAGAGCTACCTGCAGAGAGGACATGGGAGGAACGAAGACAGATGTCCCCATTGCATTTCCCCTGTCCCCCCCACACACCCACCATGAGAAGTCGTGAGATGAGGAGAGAATCTGTCATTAGGTCAGAGGACAGCAAAATTAGCTTTTTTTTTAAGCCAGGGAGATCCAGACATGTTCAAGAAAAAGGGAAGGAGCCACTTAAATGGCAAGTGAGTCATCCCGGAGATTTAAAGACTCACTGAGCCCCGTAAATGAAGGATGCAGGAGGGAGGGGAAGAAAGGCCAAATGGAGAGGTCACCTGGTAAAATAGGAGGAATGTCTCCTCCCCTGGACAGAGTAGTGGTGGGAAGGTGTGGAGGGATAAAGCAGGGGGGAGAGCAGTTGGTGGAAGCAAGGGAGATGCCTCATGGCCCATATCCTCAGACCGTGAGCACACAGCATTGAGGGCCTCACCCTCTCTGGCTACTTCGCCACTTGTCCAGCCTGGAGGCCCCCAGCACCCCTTGCAGTCCCCTGATACCCTCATTCTCTGCGCTCAAAGTCAGTCCCCTGTATGTTCCTGCCTCTGACTAGCTCTTTGCATGCACTGTTCTCTGGCCCAGAAATACTTGTCTTTAGCTTTATACCCGCCTAACTCCCTGCACATCATTCAGATATCAATTCAAAAGGCTTCCCTGGCCTCCCAGCAGGCCCAAATCTC
This sequence comes from Halichoerus grypus, assembly GCF_964656455.1. Lineage (NCBI taxonomy): Eukaryota > Metazoa > Chordata > Mammalia > Carnivora > Phocidae > Halichoerus > Halichoerus grypus. Next base: position 43,987,782 of record NC_135725.1, on the reverse strand, counting down.
ACCATGACTGCCCTTTAGAACTAAGTACCATGCTCCTCGGATGCACTTAACGTGGCAGTGATTTTGAACATATTTATGTGATCTTTGTGTCTGTCTCCTCCCTTCCCACATTACTCTGCAAACCCCATCAGGGCGTGCCCGGTGGGGATTTGTGCACCACTGCGTGCCCCGCGTGCTCCTGAGGGCCCAGCATACAGGAGGTGCTCCACAGGACCTTTCATGAGTGAATGAAGGAACAAATGAATGAAGGAAGAGTGGGTAGAGAAGTTTTGGGAAATTTAGTAAGACTTAAAAGACATTTAAGGTGGGGGCGCCTGGGTGGCTCAGATGGTTAAGCGTCTGCCTTCAGCTCAGGTCATCATCTCAGGGTCCTGGGATCGAGCCCCACATCGGGCTCCCTGCTTGGCGGGGAGCCTGCTTCTCCCTCTCACTCTACTGTTCTCCCTGCTTGTGCTCTCTTGCTCTCTCTGTCAAGTAAAAAAAAAAAAAAAAAAGACATTTAAGGTGTTTCTGAGGAACAGTGATCGCCTAGTTTTGTACGCCCAGCTGAACGTGATACGGGACCGCACAAATCAGCAAGAACGCTGCTTAGTAGCCAGCCCATGAAGACTGGTGAATGTATGAGTAAGTACACAATAATAAGGAAAATGTGTGTGAAAGAATTTCAATCTAAAATGGAACCAGAGGATATAAAATGGAAAATCTCACCTATGTGCCTTTAGGGAAAGAAAATTCAAGGACTGAGAGACTGATTTCCCATAAATGTCTGATTAACGGAAAACTGATCATGTTGGAATGTTCTGAAATGGTAGGGAATTGGTCGGGGGGTTGCCTCGTAATAACCTTGGGAAGTTTTGTTTATGGTTTCCAGAGGCATGAACAAGAAATCACCCAGGTCGGGCTGGTCTCACAAAATTGGCTGAATTGAACTTTCTTTGTATGACTGGACTGGTTTTGTCTGGTCAGAGAATTTTTCAAAGCCAGTCTGCATTTGTTTTTTATTTTAACAGACTAACTGAACTCACCCCTCTTTACATTCTCTGCCCATAAATACAGCCTATCCCAAACCCTCAGTGGACTTGCCTGTAGTTGGCTACAGTCTATGTGTTGGGAATTGAAATTCCTCTGCTATTCCCGAATAATTCATCTTCTTGAGAATTTTGAGCTTGCCTCAGTTTACCTCTTTTTTTAGGTTGACATGTGTTAGGAACCCAAGGAAGGGAGGAGTCCTGGTGAAAAGGCTTCATGGGGGTGAGGCTGGGGTGAGACAAGGATCCTGAAATTAACTTTCAATCAGTCTCAAATCTCATCACTCAGGGAGTCTCAGGATCCAACAACAGGTATACATTCAAGCCCGAGCCCAGGCATACAAGAAAAGAACTTTCAAATTCAGAATGAAGTTGAGAAAAGAACCTGAAACCAGTAAGACATTGCAAGAGTCTCAGGTGTTCCCGCATGAGGGAAGGGCATTTATGATAGCACAACCTATGGTTTATCTGCACATGACACAAAGCCCCCACCCTTTCAAGGCTTCTTCTGAGGCTGCCCTTATTACTTCCCCCCCCCCCCAGATCTTCCCCAAGTGTCCAATCCCATAGAGCTCAAACTGTAGCCTCCAGACTAGCAACAGAAGCGGCATCTGAAAATTTGTTGGGTTAGCAAATTATTGACGCCCTCCCTCTGACCCGCTGGTTGAACAACTCTGGGATGGGGCCCTGCGATCTGATTTAACCAGCCCTCCGGGTCCTTGCGATGCTCCAGGCTGAGTGCTGGTCTCCCACCAGCTGCAGTGGGAGTGCTGAGAGGGGTGGGAGTCTCGGGAATTCCCCTCAGGCCAGGAGGCGCACATAGCCACCCAGAAGTTTCCCCCTTTAGGAGCCCATTGCATCCTCACAATGGGCAGGTTATTTTTACTTCTATTCTACAAGAAAAACAATTGAGGCAAAATTATTAAGCAGTCTGGGTAGAGATTTGAGGCCTTTATCAGTTTGCTAGGGCTGCTGTAACAAATTATCCCAAAGTGGGTGGCTTGAAACAACAGAAATCCCCTCTCTCCCAGTTCTAGAGGCTAGACAGCCCGACTCAAGGAGTCAGCAGGGTTCATTCCTTCTGAGGGCTGTGAGGGAGAATCTGTTCTGTGCCCTCCATTGGCTTCTGATGACAGCCAGCAATCCTTGGTTTCTGGATGCTTCACTCCAGTCTCCAACTCTGTCTTCCCACAGTGTTTTCCAGACTGTGTGAGTCTGTGTTTAAATTTTGCTCTGATAAGGACACCAGTCATTATGAGTTAAGCTCCCACTCTATCCCAGTATGGTCTCATCTTAATTGAGCTCATTGCATCTGCAACGAACCTATTTCTAAGTAAAGTCACATTCTGAGGTACTGGGGATTAGGATTTCCACAGTTTGGGGGGGGCCCGACTCAGGAATCATGTCGAGAACACTCCTCAGTCCTCAGCATCCTTCCCTTCCCCTACACCAGGAATACAGGGTACTTGGCAGATTTGCTCATCTGATGCCACTGGCCTAGAAACTCACAAAGAGGGCTCCCTTACTCCCCTCACAGTGCGTGTCCCCAAAGCAGCAATGTTTATAAACATCAACAAGGTATTTTCTGGGACCCTTCTTTCCCATTCCATATCTGGTCCACTTAAACACAATCGTTTCCTCCTTTCTCTTAGATCAATATCTACCTATTTAAAGACATAGTTTAAAGAGAAGGACATAATATCCATCATCCATCCCACATTACTCTGTGCTCCCTCTGGCTGTAGCGTGTAAAACAACCAAGCCAGGTAGCAGGGGAGACTCATCAGACCTAGAAGAAGGGAATCTAAATTCAGAAGACTATAAATTCAGAACCACGCTGGAGTTTTGAATAAGCCTTTTTGGACTCACAGATCTTCCCCATGCCCCCAACACACACACACACACACACAAACTGAAGATGTTTGTAATCTACTTACGGGCAACTCAGACCTTTAGGCATTAAACAAACAGGAAGGGAGGTGGAGTTTGTGATTCAGTATCTACGAGCTCACCTCTCACACCGGCCTTACGGAAGCTCTGTTAGCCAGAGGTGCACCTTGTACTTCAGCGATGTCTGTTTAAGAAGGTGGGGGAATGGAATGGGGTGATGGGTATCAAGGAGGGCACGTGTTGTGATGAGCACTGGATGTTACATGCAACTAATGAATCGTTGAACACTACATCAAAAACTAATGATGTATTATATGTTGGCTAATTGAACATAATTAAAAAAAGAAGAAGAATTGTGCTAGCCAAGGGGCGCCTGGGTGGCTCAGTCTGTTGAGCATCCGACTCTTGGTTTAGGCTCAGGTCATGGTTTCAGGGTCCTGGGATCGCGCCGCATGTTGGGCTCCCTGCTCAGCTCGGAATCTGCTTGTCTCCCTCTCCCTCCACCTCTCCCCCCTCGCATTCTCTCCTCTCTCTCAAATAAATCTAAAAAAATAATAATAATTGTGCTAGCCAAAAAATGATGGAGCATTCAGACCTACATTTTATCTTGAAATTCTTTTAAGTACAAGTAAACCTTGAGAGATCAACACTGGACAATATTTTAAAAGCTCCAGATATTTCCGTGACTTCAATTAAAGTGCCAAAGAAGCTAAATGAAAGGATCACCCCAAAATAAATACCACTTCTAATTTCCTCCATTTCACTGAACATAAACAATCATCAAATTTTCAGTTAGATTCAGGGAGAGGTATTCATATGTCTCCTGTAATCAAATCGTTCTCTCTCATTTAGCTTCCATTTGTCTAATATTTTGTATTATGTAAACAACCAAAGATGAACTTTTAAAACTTTCTAAACCTCTTTTAATACTTTGAAAATGATCATTCTGGTTGGTCATTGCAAGAACGCTAACAGATTAATTTCTCTCACCATATTTTATAGTGACAAGTTACTTAAAAACTCCTTATCTAGCATAAACTGTTATTCAAGATGAATGTTAGCTATTTTAAGAAAAATTTCCAAAACAAACCCAAGACCCAACAGGAAAATGTACAAAGAATATGAGCTTACTGAAGTTATATAAATAATTCTTATGTGTATGAAAAAAAACCCAGTTTCACAAGAAATGGTATTAAAATAATTCCAATTTCACTGTATTGGCCAAGATTTTAAATATAATATTTACTTTGATGAAGACATTATTCTTTTGTCTTTCCCAGAATCCAGTTTGACACTACATTATCAACTTAAAAACTGTACCTTTAACTTTGTATCCAAAAAGCATCTTACTTAAATAGAAATTCAGGCAATTGGCCATTGGGGAAATGCAAATCAATACTATAATAAGATAACACTTCACACCTACTAGTCTGGCCATTATCAAAAAGATAAAGGCAACTCTTTGGAGACAAGAGAGTGGATTAGTGGTTACCTTGGGCTGGAGGTGGGAGGCCGCTAGAGGGATTGGGGCTGATGGCTAAAGAGAAGGGTTTCATTTGGGGGTAACAAAAAAGCTCTAAAACAGACCATGGTGAAGGATGCACGACTGGTTCCAAATCCTGGATTTGCCATTTTGTGGCTAGGAGTAGCTCTCCCACTCACAGTGTTCTCTGAAATGGTCCTCGATAGCTTCCTCAAAACCCCATTCCTTCTCCAACTCTCAACTCCAAATAAAACTCTCAACACCCAGCCTGCTGTGTCCTTTCACATGGTTCTTTTCCATCTGCCCCTATTCTTTTGTCTTTCCCAGAATCCAATTTGTGGATTCCCCCTGCCTGATGCTACAGCATAGAGACCTAGGACCTGAGCTAGCACAGACAGAACTCCCCTTAAAGAGGATGGGAAAAAGCCAACAAGGAAAATCCCCTCTGGCTAGCAAGCTCCAGGAGGGCTATAAGCCCTCACATGTTTGTAATTTGGAAGTCCAGTTTCCAAAAGAGAGTCAGGAGGTTCGTATCATTCTTTTTGCCTGGATATCCATCCTGCCCTCCTCTTGTCTCTCTTCCCCTTCCAGCTTCTGTCCATTGAAATCAGCCTGCATTCAGGCGATACGCAAATGCCTTCCCTTATCAGCTCAGTGGGGGATGAGTCCAAGTTCTCAGACCCAGCAAAGTCTGGTTTGAGCCAGTTAACTCACTCTCAGCGTTCTTAGTGTAGTCAAGGGAAGGCAGGGCAAGGTATGAGTCAAGGTCAAAACACACATTCTAAAGTAGAAGCTAGTAAGAATCAATCAACATAAAATATTAATAGTTACCATTTGAGCATCTTTCTGTGTATGACATTTTATAGACATTACCTCATTTAATCGTCATACACCTGCATGCTGTAGGGATTCTTATCCCCATTTTATGGATGAGGACATGGCAATTTGGACAGATCAAGTAATTTTGCCCAGGGTTGCAATTTGGAAAGAAGTGGAAGAATTCAAACCTACATCAACAATGTGTGTCCAGCTCTGTGTGTCTCTTAAGGGCTCTTCTTCCACCAGCTTTGCTTCTGCCCCAGGACACAGGCTTGACTTCAGAACAATGTCCAGGACACAACGCCGCAACCTGGAAAAGGAAATCTTTTCAGGGGCTAAACCAATAAAGTACAAGAATGAAGCTTTCTCGTGCTTTGCGTGATGAAGATTAGAATTTGAGGAAGGTCAAGTTGGGGAGGCTCATATGTCCTTCAGGGGATTTTCACTTGACCTTCCTTAAAGATAGGCTTTTGTGAAGAACAGACAGTTGCTGATGTGGACTAAGCCATCCTCTTCGTATTGATTCCATTCCTCCCCACCCAAGTTTGTCTACACCAAAGCGTGGACCACTTTCAGATGTCTTCTTTTTCCAACCCACATTCCTTGGCCCCGGTTATAGAGGATTCTCCAGTTGTAATTTATTTTTCTTTTCTGAACATTTGGGCTGCTTTCGGTTTGGAGCTGTTATGCATAATGCCACCGAGAACATTCTTGTCTGTGGCACTCTTAGCATTCATATGCAAACATACCTGTTGAGTATTCACCCAGGAAGAGAATTGCTCAGTCACAGTAGAATTGCTCATACACATAGGGTATGCTCAGTTTTATCAAACAATGCCAAATCGTTTTTTGCCAAATGGTTGTTCCAATTTATGTGTTCACCAGCAGCATTTGACAGCTTCCTTTGCTCCATATCCTCACTGGACCTAGTATTGTCAGTCCTTTTAACTAGCTGTTTTGGTCGATACTCAGTGGTATCTCATGATTTTAATTTACATTCCCTGTATTATTAATGAAGTTGTGAGCATCTTTTTATATTTTTATTGGCCACTGAAATATTCTCTTTCATGAAATGCCGTTTAAATCTATTGCCCATAATGGATTGTCTTTTTTTTTTTATTGATTTGTAGACAATCTCAATATATTCTAGAATCAATCCCTTTGTTATATATGTCACAGGTAATTTTTCTCTATTCCATTAGTCTATTTGTCTTTGTTCAGAAATGAGACTGGCCTGAAACTGTCCTTTTTCATAGTGTCCTTGTCAGGTTTGGGTATCAGGGTTATGCTAATATCATAAATCATGTTCAGTATGTTCCCTTTTGTCCTAATCTCTGAAAGAATTTATATAATATTAGTGGCATTTCTTTCTTAAATGATTGGTAGAATGCACTACTAGGGTCACAAGACCAAAGTTTACCTTGTGGGAGGTTTTAAATGATAGAGTTGATATTTCCAATATTTACAGAACTATTTCTTTTATATCAGATTTATTGTTTTCCGTGGAATTTGTAAATTTCACCTACTTTTTTTAAAGATTTTATTTATTAATTTTTTTAGCGTGAGAGAGAGAGAGAACGCAAGCGGGGGGCAGGGAGAGGGACAAGCACACTCCGCACCCAGTATGGAGCCCAAAATGGGGCTCGATCTCACGACCCTGAGATCACGACCTGAGCCGAAGAGTCAGATGCTTAACTAATTGAAACACCCAGTGCCCCAATTTTATCTACATTTTTAAATATACTGACATCATGTTGGTCCTTATATTCCATATATTTAATGTCGATAAGTTCTATAATGATGTTGCTTTCTTCATTCCTGACATTGGTCTTGTTCATCTTTTCTCTCTCCCCTTTTTTTTTCCTCTTGATCTGTCTGAGCAGGAGTTTTTCAGAGTTTCTCCAAAGAAACAATTTTTGGTTTATTGATTTGCTCTATTACATTAATTTTTGATCTTATTCTTTCCTTCCTTCTACTTTAAGGTGGTAATTCCTTTCTAATTTCGTGTCATAAATGGTTAGCTCACTGATATCCAGCTATCCTCATTTACAGAGTTACAAATTTCCCTTTAAGCGTGGTTTTAACTGTATCCCACAGATTTCAATATGTAATAATTTAATTATTCCGTCCAAACTATTTTCTAATTCCTATTATAATTTCCACCTTGTTCCATGGGTGATTTAGAAGTATATTGCACCATTTTATAAATATCTCTTTATAATTGACTTCTACCTTAATTCCATGGTGGACACAAAACATACTCTGTTTCATCAGAATCTTTTGAAATTGTTGAGATTTGTGTCAGGTTTCAGAATATAGTCAATTTTTGTAAATGTGCTGTGTGTTTTTGAAGATCATGTATATTCTGCTGTTGCAGAGTCCAATACTCCATGTATGTCTACTGGCTGTTTGCTAACTAGGTTGTTAAATCTTCTAATTGATTTTTGTCTATCTTACCAACAACTGAAAATGTTGTGTTAAAATTTCCTACTATGAATATGAATATTTCTTCTTGAACTTCCTCTTTATTTAAGGCTATATTATTAGTGGTATATAATTTAGCTTTATTGTACACTTCTGGTGAGTAAAATCCTTTATTCTATTAACTATGCCCTTTATTTCAAATGCTTTTTTAAGTGAAAAATGCTTTATCTGATATTAATATAGAAAAAAGATGACTATCCCACATTAGCTTTCTTTTGGTTAGTCTTTGTACTTCAACCTTTTCATAGTCTCACGTTTTAGGTGTATCTTTATAAACCTTATATATTTTCAATCTAGTCTGAAATTTCTTTTATCTTAATTTGATCACTTAGTCTACTTACATGTAATATAATTTCTGATGTATTTGGTTTAAAACTATAATTTTACTCTATGTCCTCTATTTGTTCCATCTGCTTTGTCTTCCTCTTTTCTGATTTTCTTAACTTGCTTGGATTGATTTGGTGTTTGTTATTAGATTTTTTCCTACTATCAGTTTCAAGGTTATATAAGTCTTTTTAGTATTCTTTTTAATGGTTACCTGTGAATTTAAAACATGCATTCTTGACTTACTAGCATGCAGTACTTGTCCTGCCCTTCTCTTGGACAAAGCAACAACTAGAATACTTCAACGCCATTTACCAGTCTCCAGACTTAGGCCTAGAAGACATTTTTATTATTGTTTTATACAGCCAATATTCATTCAGATTTATTCATAAAGTCCCTTTCTATTGCTCTTCCTTTCTTCCTGCTTCTCCTGCCTTCCACCTGGGAACATTTTTATGCTGCCTAAAAAATATCCTCTAGAATTTTCTTATGATTAGGTATACTGGTGATAAATCCTCTATGTTTTGTTCATCTGAAAATGTTCATTTTGCTTGCATTCTCTAAGGATGAAAATAGAATTTTAAGTTGGCAGTTATTTTCTTTCGCTACTTTATTATAGTTTTTCATTTTCCTCTGGCTCCCTTTATTTCTTAAATAAAGTCAGCCCACAGTCAGATTTGTGTAATAGAAGGCAATATGTCTTCATCCTCCCCACCCCTGGCTGCTTCTAAGATTTTTCTCTTTGTCATTTGTTTTCAGCAGTTTAACTGCGATGTGCATAGGTATGGAGTTCCTTTTATTTATTTTATTTATAGTTTGTAGGACTTCTTTATCTGTGCCTTGATGTTTTCACCGGTGATAAATTTCTTAGTCATTATATCTTCAATTATTCCTTCTATGACATTCTTTCTGGAACTACAGTTACTCCTCTCTTAGACCTTTTCACTATATTCTCTATGTATTTTACCTTTTCCTTCATATTTTTCACCTTTTGTCTTTCTGTGCTTCATTCTTGTTTATCTTTCACTAGCCAGGTACTCAAATTTCATTCTTTAGTTGTTTGAGCTAGTATATAAAAATATAATCGACTTTTTGTGTACTGAGCTTTTATTCAATGACCTTGATAAATTTATTTATTAATTATAATAGTTTACCTAAAGATTCTTTTGGATTTTCTTCATGAATGCACACATGTGGTGTGTAACTGGCAGTTACATCTCCCTTTCCAATGTTTTATTTCTTTTTCTTCACTTAACTACCCTGACAAGGGCCTTCAGTGAAATGGTGAATAGCAGTGGTAAGTGAAGGCATCCTTTCTTTTCCCCCTGATCTCAGGGGAAAATTTTTAATATTTCCTCATGAAGTCCTGTATTTTCTAGTTCTTACTTTGTAGGTACCTCTTATTCTATTTTTAAAATTCCCATCTTTTGCCAGTTTGCTAAGAGTTTATTATGAACATGATTGAATTCTATCAAAATATTTTGACTGCATCTATTGAAACAATAATTTTTTCTTTTATTCTGTGGCAACTGATTTTCAAATATCTAAATAAACTTTCATTCCTGGGAAACAAACAACTTGGTCATATTGTGTATATACTTTTTGCATATGGATGGATTAGATTCACTAATATTTTATTTTGGAGTTTTGCATCTCTGTTCCTAAGAGTAATTGGCCTATCATTTGCCTCTCTTGTAATATCCTTTTCAGGATTTTTGTTTGATTCTTTCAGACATTTGAAGGCACAGCATTCTATAATCATCTTGGCACAATTTTAGGACTAGAGATGATTCCAAACTGACTGCATTTCCTGAGGGTACCAGGCTGATCCCTGTTTGCCCTTATTTCTAGGTGGTGACCTTCTAGATGTCAACCTAAAACCTGGGTTTACCCACCACCATCATTCTGGTAGGCTTTAGGCTTCAAATTTTGTCTTCCTCAACTCTGGAAGCTTTAAAAAGTATTGCTTAACTCTCAGCCTGTTGGCCGCCTTTTCTAAAATTTGCAAAGCTCCCCGAGGAAAAGCGGCTCCCAAAACTATGTTCACCTCTCTAGATTTCTATCATTTTCCAGGATTATAGTCTGGCAGTTTTTCATTGTCTTGAGTCTCCAATGCCTTGAGGAGGATTTATAAAAATATCTTGTTCAACTTATCATGATGAGCACTGCATAATGTATAGAATTGTTGAATCATTATATTGGACACCTGAAACTAATATAGCACTGCATATTAATTATACGTGAATTAAAAAAATTTTTGTTCTAGTACTACTAGTTGAGTTGGCCTTAGCAAAAGTTTGACCCAATTTTTTGTGCACCATCACTGGAATCAAACGTCCCAGGTTGTTTTTAAGTAATCAGCGACTGCATACAAATAAGGTTCTAAGATTTACTGGTGGCCACCAAAATGTTCACTTCACAAAGAAAGAACTGCCTTTCTCCTGCATAATGCAAGGGGCAGTAGATTCAAAGCAAAGTTCAAAAAAATACAAAATGTCATTGATTATAGGACTGAAAAAGAATTTATCTATTGAATAATTTTATTCATGAAGCAGTTTTCTTAACGGAGAAATCAGTTTCTTCATTGCTGGAGAGGAATCAAGAAGTGTGTCTATGGTGGCTAGAGACAATATTAAAGATTTAGAATTTTTTAAAAGAAGACATTAGATTGACATTTATGTAGGCACAGTGTAACTAGGCTGGGATTGAATGATTAAACTACTACCATTAATACTATCATTAAAATAATCAACCCCTGGGGCGCCTGGGTGGCTCAGCCATTAAGCGTCTGCCTTCGGCTCAGGTCATGGTCCCAGGGTCCTGGGATCGAGCCCCACATCGGGCTCCCTGCTCGGCGGGAAGCCTGCTTCTCCCTCTCCCACTCCCCCTGCTTGTGTTCCCTCTCTCGCTGTGTCTCTCTCTGCCAAATAAATAAAATCTTTTAAAAAATTTTTTAAAAATAAAAAAATAATAAAATAATCAACCCCTTAACAAATGTCCACATTAACCTGGTGGGCACTGGCGCTCAACCCGCTCTTGTGTTTAAAAAAAAAAAAAGAGGGGGGGCGCCTGGGTGGCTCAGTCATTAAGTGTCTGCCTCCCACTCAGGTCATGACCCCAGGGTCCTGGGATCGAGCCCCGCATCGGGCTCCCTGCTCAGCGGGAAGCCTGCTTCTCCCTCTCCCACTCCCCCTGCTTGTGTTTCCTCTCTCGCTGTGTCTCTCTCTGTCAGATAAATAAAATCTTTAATAAAAAATTAATTAATTAGTTAATTAATTTTAAAAAGTTAATGGATCAGACTCAGAGTAAGAAATAACATCCCCTACCTCATCCTCAGCCAGGAAAAATTAGAGAATAGATCTGGCAAATAACCACATGCAACAAAATGCCCTTTTGTTTGGATTTAGTCTTATTTCTGCATCTTCAAACAGGTGTTTCCTTTTAATAAGATGTTCTCTAGAAAGAGGAGACAACTAACAGCCAGTGTGCAAACAGGGAGTGTTAAAAATAAGCTTCCAAGGAATCGCTTGGGAAGACTCCCTGTCTGATGATCTATAACGCATGCGATTCGCCTCCATTCCTGCAGAGAAGCAGAGACAAGGTTCTCGCTGCCTAATAAATACATTCATAGGAAATATCACCAAATCCGTACCAATCTCAAGAGTCAAAAATAAGGCTTTAAAACAATATTAGGAACAACCCAAGAAATATAGAACCAAAGTACGTAGTCTCTTCAGAAGGGAGCAGTGCAGTGACTGGCTTCCCAACATTACGGCAGGTTGTGACAACAAAAATGTTTGAATTTTCCCAGAGCTCTAATGCTGTGGGATAAAAATATCTGTTCCACAGCAGGGACCAACACAGAAAAATCATATCTTAGGAGGTAGTTGGAGAACATATGCTTTAATCTATTCATTCGTGTTTTATCATCAGTATCAGTGAATATTTATGGAGTTCTCAGAAAGCATTTAGCCGTGCACGCAAACACTTGCAGTAGAAAACACGGAGATGGTTCAGTCCTTTCCCCCAGGACATTCCATTCAAAAAGAGGAAGATGTATATTCTCTTTCTACAGGCAGATATCACTTTTATTTTTCTTTCTCCAACCTGGGGATTCTTAGCATCCACCCTCTAAATGAAGATTAAATGGGTGGGATTTAAATGTGTTTTTGCAGAAATGGGGAAGAAAGCCAGCTCGAGGACTATGTACAAAGATGTTGTTCCAACTAAAGGGAATTGAAGACATCATGACTTGCAGAACAAGATCTACATGCAACCAGGGTCCATGAAATCAGGCCAGGTCACATCCATGAGAAGATATGCTCTTTTCCTCTCTTCCTGAAGTGCGAGGCCCTCTCAGTTTGTCTTTTGTTTTTATAGACCCATGAGTTCAGAAAAATCTTTCTCTATTGTAGGAAAGGCTACTGGCAAGTCTGATGATAAATGGCAATTGATCCCCGGCCTCAGTGTGGGAAGTACAAGGAGCAGAGTGGCAGGGGCCGATCCAGGGTGCATAGAATCTAAAACGTCAACAATTATGGAGCCCTCTTTAAGAAAAAAATACAAAATGACAAATACAATATTAAGGAGAGGGCCTTGGTGCAGCAGGGTCCTGACACTTGAACTTCCTTATCTTTAAAATACATGCACCTTTGCTGTGTGTCTCAAGAGGGCAGCCTCCCCTCAACCCCTGGTGACCGTTCCCCTTAGGGGAGAACAGCCAGACTGGCCAGATCTTCTGATAGTTTAAGAATAGCAATACCCAAAAAACAAATAATCAAGTCAAAAAATGGGCAGAAGACATGAACAGACACTTCTCCAAAGAAGACATACAAATGGCTAACAGACACATGAAAAAATGTTCATCATCATTAGCCATCAGGGAAATCCAAATCAAAACCACATTGAGATACCACCTTACGCCAGTTAGAATGGCAAAATTGACAGGGCAAGAAACAACAAATGTTGGAGAGGTTGTGGACAAAGGAGAACCCTCTTACACTGTTGGTGGGAATGCAAGGTGGTACAGCCACTTTGGAAAACAGTGTGGAGGTGCCTCAGAAAATTAAAAATAGAGCTACCCTATGACCCAGCAGTTGCACTACTGGGTATTTATCCCAAAGACACAAATGTATAAAAAGAAGGGCCATATGCATCCCAATGTTCATAGCGGCAATGTCCGCAATAGCCAAACTGTGGAAAGAGCCGAGATGCCCTTCAACAGATGAATGGATAACGAAGATGTGGTCCATATATACAATGGAATATTACTCAGCCATCAGAAAGGATGAATACCCAACTTTTACATCAACATGGATGGGACTGGAGGAGATTATGCTAAGTGAAATAAGTCAAGCAGAGAAAGACAATTATCATATGGTTTCACTTATTTGTGGAACATAAGGAATAGCATGGAGGACATTAGGAGAAGGAAGGGAAAAATGAGGGGGGGGGGATTGGAGGGAGAGATGAACCGTGAGAGACTATGGACTCTGAGAAACAAACAGGGTTTTAGAGGGGAGGTGGGAGGGGGGATTGATTAGCCCGGTGATGGGTATTAAGGAGGGCACGTACTGCATGGAGCACTGGGTGTTATACGAAAACAACGGATCGTGGATCACCACATCAAAAACCAGTGATGTATGGTGACTAACATAACATAATAAAATAAAATTTAAAAAAAAAGAATAGCCAGAAATCTGGAGGTTTGTGGGAAATTTCCCCCATTTTTAAATATTGACAAGAAAAATTTTTAAACTTAAAAATTAAAAAAAAAAAAACCCTTTTTAAACTCAGCCTTTGGTCACCACATTGGCAACACTGGAGATTGAGTTATGCAGTAACTGAGATCCAAGGAAGATGGTTGCGCCAGTTATTCAGCTGTACTCCTGGATGTACGCCTGGGAGGAGGCGGAGGGGATGGCTGACTTAACTGGAGTCGTGGTTCTCACAGAAGCCACGAACTTGGAAGGATGTGGGGTGAGGAGCTTGAGAAGAGGGTACACACATAAAGAAAATGTGAGAACAGAGCAGCAGAAGGAGGTGGCAGATTGAATGTAGGAGGAGAAAGAAACACTACTTCCAGGCCCCTTCTTTCAGAAACAGCTAGGAGTGTGGCCCCTCACACAGGGGTTTGATCGCTGGGAAGGCTTTAAGGCAGCTTTTCTGATGGTGTGGTGCACAGACCATCTGATTCTGGAATACCTGGCGTGCCTGCAAGAATGCAGGTATCTGGGCCCAACCCCAGAGAGTCACATGTAAGTTCCTGTGAGTGGGGCCCAGGGATGCTCACTTGAACAAGCACCAGGTGACTCGTGGGCAACATGACATTTGAGAAACACCAGAGAGGTCCTTTAAAAAAATCTGGATAGGGCGCCTGGGTGGCTCAGTCGTTAAGCATCTGCCTTCGGCTCAGGTCATGATCCCAGGGTCCTGGGATCGAGTCCCACATCGGGCTCCCTGCTCAGCAGGAAGCCTGCTTCTCCCTCTCCCACTCCCCCTGCTTGTGTTCCTGCTCTCGCTATCTCTCTCTGTCAAATAAATAAATAAAATCTTTAAAAAAAAAAAAAAAAAAAAAAAAAAAAAATCTGGATAAGAGCTGCCTATGGGAATGGATGCACATAGAAGCTTCCAGAACTCTAATAATCTGAATTGGTACTCCTGGAATGTATTAGTCAGTTGTTCTCCAGTCATTCGTTGCCTTCTCCCTGGCCTGCACACTTCGGATGCTGAACCTGAATGGCTCTCCTAGCTGCCAAGCAGAATGACCACTGACAATTTAAGAATACCATGGGAGCCGAACAAGCCATGTCCCTGAAGATTTGACCCTCTGACTTCCTCCTCGACGTCCTTGCTGACACATTGTGGCCTCAGCAGTATTTTGTAGACACTTAGCAGATGAAGTGTTCTGAAAACAAAAACCCAAGGTCTGCTTCATATAAATTACAGAATGCTTACCAAGGACAATGTCAATACCTGGGCTTCGTATGAACACATTCTTGAGTAGACTAATTGTGTATGTCTTGTGTGAAAGACAAGGTTGCTGGTGTTTCTGTGCTGTGGTAAGGGTGTGTGTCCGTGTGGGAAAACCACAGGAAAGCCCCCTTTTCCAAAATATCTCAACTGCCCTGCCACGTGTGGGGCTCGATGTGGGGCTCGATGTGGGGCTCGATCCCAGGACCCCGGGATCATGACCTGAGCCGAAGGCAGACGCTTAACCGACTGAGCCCCTACCCATCAGAATTTTAGCTCTTTAAGAGTAGAGACCGTATTTTATTTAATAATAAGTCACTATCAACCAACTGGGAAAGAAGGGTAAGTAGTCAGTCACTAAGGCCTCGGGAGCAGGGAAGATAATGTGAGATACCAGATTATAACCTGACAAAGGCAGACACTGGGGATGGGACTGTGAGGCTCATCGGGGCTCTCTAAATAATCCACTCCTGAGACAAGATAGGGCCCATGTACAAAGGTAATCTGCAGAGCTGTCCAGCGCTGGCAGATTCAATCTCAAATGTCTTTTCCTCACTCCTACCGTGGTTCACTGTATCTCCTCATCACCTGTATTATCTTTTCTCTGGACTCAACTATTAGCCCTTTCTGTCTATTCTTCGCTTTACTTCCTGAATCCTGTTTTCCTCTTTCCCCTCCTCCACTGGATAATTATAGGAGGAACTTCCAAGTCATACCTTCTACCTCAACTTGCTCCCAATGGCCATCACTCCAGCAACCTGCCAAGTCATGGATGGGGCCCAGGTAGTGATGGAAGAGAAGTATTCAGAGAGAAGGGGAGATGAGAAGGCTATATCATGAGTGTAAGGTCCATATGATCACTTCAGTGAATACAGAGAAAACAAGAGTTTAATATTCTATACTAAGAAATTATTCACAAACTATGAATAGGAGGCAACTTGTTAATCTGAGAAAGTACATCTATAGAACTTATGGAGCAAATATCATTCTTAATGGGGATATCTTGAAGTTATCTCTCTTGAGATCAAGAATGTGACAAGAATTTCTGCTGCCACTCTATTTATTCAACATTTTATTAGAGGCCCTACTGGCCTGTAGTAAGGTCCACCACAGCCCATCAATTCTACCCCTCAGGATATAACTAACAGAAACACATACATAGAGGGACACCTGGTGACTCAGTCAGCTAAGGGTCTGCCTTCGGCTCAGGTCATGATCCCAGGGTCCTGGGATCGAGTCCCACATCGGGCTCCCTGCTCAGTG
The DNA here is from genome assembly GCF_964656455.1 of Halichoerus grypus. Lineage (NCBI taxonomy): Eukaryota > Metazoa > Chordata > Mammalia > Carnivora > Phocidae > Halichoerus > Halichoerus grypus. The sequence continues at coordinate 43,971,519 of NC_135725.1, read as the reverse complement.
GGGAGCCTGCTTCTCCCTCTGCCTGCCCCTCCCCCTGCTTGTGCTCTCTCTGTCTCTCTCTCTAACAAATAAATAAAATCTTAAACACACACACACACACACACACACACACACACACAAACATATGTACAATAAAAACCTATACAAGGACATTTAGACCAACAGCATTGACAATAGCCCAAAACAGAAAACAACCCAATTTATCAAGAATAGAATAAATATTCATACCTCAATTTCACAAATATTTGAATCTCACAAACATAATGTTGAGACTAAGAAGCCAAACATACACACAAAAACACATCCTATACATTCTCAGTGGAGGTTCATATATTCTCATATAAAGATCCAAAATAGGCAATATTAATCTTTTGAAAGATCAGAACAGCAGTGGCCTTAGGGAGGGACATAAGGAGGATTCTCAAGTGTTAAAAATATCCTATTTCTCAGCCTCAGGGATGATTAAATGGATGTGATCACTTTCAAAAACTTCATCAAGCTGTACACAGAGGCATTTTGTACTTCTCTGTGTGTTCATTTGTCTTAGCCAGTGTGGGTTGCCATAATGAAAATATCACAGATTAGGTGGCTTCAGAACAAACACTTCTCATAGTTCTGGAGTTTAGGAGTCTTGAGAACAAGGTGCTGCAGATTCAGTGTCTGGTGAGAACCCTCTTCCTGGTTCATGGAGAACTGTCTTTTCACTATGTTCCCATGTGTCAGAAGGAACTAGAGAGCTCTCTGGAGTCCCTTTTATAAGGGCACCAATCCCATTCAGGAGGGCCCCCACCCTCGTGACCTAATAACCCCCAAAGGCCCACCTCCTAACACCATCACATTGAGGATCGGAGTTCAACATATGAATTTGGGGATGGGAGGGGGACACAAACATTCAATCCATATCTCATTACACTTTATTAAAAAGACAAATTTCGCTTTTTACAATGTGACCTCATTTGACTACCCAGAGGTAATTGTTGGCTTTAGCAAACGCAGTGGGTGGAGACAAGAAAGGTAGCAGTCAGTCTGAAATAGGTTTTGGAGTGAATGCCTACTTAAAAAATGCAGACAACTCTTGAAAATTGGATTACGGATGAGAATAGGACAATAAGGCAGAAATACAGAGAGCCAAGGAGGGCTTGTTGCTATGAGTATTTGGTTTTGTTTTTTAACGTGGGAGATCGAATTAGGAGATGAACCATGAGAGACGATGGACTCTGAAAAACAAACTGAGGGTTCTAGAGGGGAGGGGGGTGGGAGGATGGGTTAGCCTGGTGATGGGTATTAAAGAGGGCACGTTCTGCATGGAGCACTGGGTGTTATCCACAAACAATAAATCATGGAACGCTACATCAAAAACTAATGATGTAATGTGTGGTGATTAACAATAAAAAATTAAAAAAAAAAAAAAGAATACACTAGTTGGCCCTCCCTTCCTCCCAGATGCATCGCACACTCAATCTTGGAGAAAAAGCAGCCTGGGTAGATGGGGACGGATGAGCCAGGGGAGGAAACAGAGAATTATGGGAACGGCAGGGTAGCAGAGAAGGGAGGACTGGTGGGGGGATACATTTGTGGCAAACTCCAAGCTTTATAGGGAAGGAAAATCTGCTGGGAAGAACTTCTTTTGAGGGTTTTAGTTTCAATATCCTATTAAGTTTCCTTATCTTTTATTCCACAATAGAAGTTTTGTTGCAATGTATTTAAAGACAGACAAAGCCAGAGGCCTGAGGCATTAAAAAAAAAAAAAAAAAAAAAAAGGAGGATGTTTCCTTAGGGGTCAAAGTGATTGGAAAGGGAACGAAGGTGGAGAAGTCTCCTATTTCGTGCCTCACTTGGAGTTTTCCAAGGATGGACCCCAAGGCTGTGTGTTCCATGAGGGCTGAGGACATACCCGGTTAGGACTTACCATCACACCCCCAGAGCAGGGCCTGGAGAACAGTAGCTACTCCATAAATATTTTGTGAAAGAATGATTAAAATTTGCTCATTTGATAAGCAAGTCATGTGACTCTAGTCATGCTGAAGAAGCTATGAGGACTGACTCTTCAGTCCAGGTGTTAGAGCCTCTCACCTGGGTGGGGAATGATCTTCCTGATCTGACTGGAGTGTCTCCCCACGTGTCTTGGCTTACCCTAAGCCCCCTGCCTGGACAGGTGGTTCTTAGCTATTATTACAGATAACTGGGCCAACACTGGCCATCTCAACCACCAACTCATGCTCCAATCTTTTGGTGAATGCTTTCCTCTGAGTATCTTAGCTAAATGAGGAAGGTGAACTTCTGCTCTCTCTTCGAGATACCGTGCTCAGTAACATCAGTCCGTACTCATAAATGATTTTCATAGCACTCCTGAACCAGAGTGCAGTTATTACAAAACATTTTGGATATTCATGATAAAAATGATAACAAATATTCATTGAGCATTTCCTATGCGCCAGGCACTATGCTAAGCATGATGATTTCTATCGGGCAGTATTATTACCTGTATTTTACAGATGAGGAGACTGAGGCATAGAGGGGGACAGCAACTTGCCTGAGGCCACACAGAGAGTGAGTCGCTATGCCTGCTTGCTGCCCAGTGGCTGCATTCTGGGCTCTGAAGAGGGGGAGCCTCCCTCAAGTTGAGACCCAGCCCCCAAAGCCCTCTCTCCCACAGCCGACCCTATCCTGCTAATGCTGTCGCTGTCGCGGTTATTTGAAGCCCAAACTGTCAGCTGGTCCCAGGCAGTGAGCCTCAGAGCTCTCTGGAGAACTTTGGAGAACCTGCCTGGGGGTGACCAGGTGAGTCCTGCTCACAGCATATTCTTCTTTCGTTAGTTCACCGAGTTCACCCAGAATGCCGCTCACCCTCAGGTCTGCTGTGGTCAAAAGTAGACACTGCACACGGATCAGGATCAGCTCCTCACCTCCATGTTTTGTTTTGTTTTGTCATCTTCATGTTTGAACCCATTTCCTCTGCTAGGGACGCTAAGAGTTGACTTTTCCTCTTGATCTTTTGCCAGAACAGAGGTTAAAACTTCCAACCACTACAACTTTAAAAAGAGGACATGTCAGACTTTTAAATAAGAGGAGACTAATTCCAAAAGAAACATCAGCCCCCCCGACTCAAAGAAGTTGATGGCTTATCAGACTTTTAGGATGTCCCTGAACACACTCCCTCTTCTGGTCCCATTAGAGGCTGGCACTCTGCAGGGCACCAGTACAGAGATCCCCTGCCCCTGAGATCCCATCCATTTTCTTTACTTGGGTCACTGTTATAAGCTGAATTATGTCCCCCCAAATTCACACATTGAAACCCTAACCCCCGGTACTTCTGTGACTATATTTGGAGATAGGACCTTTATAGGGATAATTAGGTTAAGATGAGGCCTTCGGGTGGGCCCTACTCCAATCCAACTGGTGTCCTAATAAGAGGACCTTTGGACACAGAGAAAGAGACACCAAGGGCGCACAGGCGTAGAGAGACAACCATGTGAGGAGGCGATAAGAGGGCAGCCATCTGCCAGCCAAGGACAGAGGCCTCACAGGAAACCAACCCTTCTGACACCTTGACCTTGGACTTCCAGCTTCCAGACTAGAAGAAAATAAACTTCTGTTGTTTAAGCCACCCAGTTGTGGCACTGGGTCATGGCCCTTGCAAACTACTATTCCCTTAAATGGTCCCTTCAAACAAGGAGGGCTACAATCCAAAATGGCTCCTGGCCCCTTATATATAACTGTAGGTCTAAAAGCCACGGTGTGGCAGAGCAGGGGATGGGGCGTCAAGTAGCATCAGGGGAAGCCTGAGCCTGGCTGTTGATTGCAACACTGCCTGGCCTCCCAGGGCTTGGGAGGGAACCAGGAATCAAGATGACTAGTGAACAGTGGGTATAGACCTGTTTTTCTTAACCCTGGCTCTGGAGCTTTAAAGACTACCCATGATCAACTCTCCCCACCCCCAACACCTACCCTCTGGGGGTGAGTCCTGGGAATCTGTATGGTTTTAATCCTCCAGATGATTCTAATATGCAGCCAGGTCTGAGAAACACAGGGAGGGGAGATACATCTTATTTTATTCTTTAACGTTTGCTGAGATATCTACTTGGAATCTCTGATACTAAAATCCAAGGGCATTTCACTGGTTACAAAGGCCCATTTACTAAGTGATAGGACTTGCAGAACATACCATTCTTGACACTTACAAATGCCAAAAGCTCTGTGTGTGTGTGTGTGTGTGTGTGCACGCACACGCATGTGTTCCATATGTGAACACACATGCACAAATATTTATAATTATCCTGTGGTGATCCCTTCTTGTTTATGAAGTACTTTCACCAACAGGGTCCCACCCAATCATCACAGATCCTTATTAGAGAAGGCTCACTGTTGATGTTGTCCCCATTTTACAGATGACGAAAGGAAGCTTCCTTGAAGATTAACGGGATCATCCTGTACAGATGTGTGAGTGGGGTCCTGCACAAGAGCTCAGGGCAAAAGCACAGCGTGGCTGACACAGAGCCTGTGCACGGCTCTCAAGCTCTGGCACAGGGGTTTACCCACCCGGAGGAATGCTGAGTTCTTCTTGTTCACACAGAGCTATTGTGTGTGCCCGTAGCAGCCCCCAAAGTTGAAGGGTCAGATGCCAGGCCTAAAATTCCTACCCCCACAGCCCGTACTATAAATATCTACCACTGATCCCCACTGGGTACTCAGCTCTGAGGGCTGGGAACTTGTGCACACCCTGGCTAGCAGGGTGTCCTTGCTGCCCCCCATCCACAGACGCCAGGGGGCCAGAGCAGCCTGAGGCCATGCAGTTCATGTTGGGGGTCACTGGTCTGAGAGAAACTTTGGGCATGCTCCCGGGGCTTATTGACCAGGAGACTTTGAGCAACATGTTTTGCTTCTCTGGGCTTCCATTTCTCTAGGTGCCTTACCCCTACTTCTAACAATCGGTATGTTTGTTTAGACAATCTGTATGTTTAGAAAGCTAAACCTGTCCGTTGAATCCCAGTTCTTCATAAGAAGAAATGGGGGAGGGGCGCCTGGGTGGTTCAGTCAGTTAAGTGTCTGCCTTCAGCTCAGGTCATGATCCCGGGGTCCTGGGATCGAGCCCCGCATCGGGCTCCCCGCTGCACAGGGAGCCTGCTTCTCCCTCTGCCTCTGCCACTCCCCGCCCCCAACTCATGCTCTCTCTCTTAGTCTTGCTCTCTCTCTCTCTCTCAAATAAATAAAATCTTAAAAAAAAAAAAAAGACAAAAGAGAGAGGGAGGGGTTGCTGATACTACTTTAAGGAGACATTCAGATCCATTAGAGAAACACAATCTCCTCTTTGCTGAAATAAGAAATTCATCTAATTTCAGTATCCCCAGAGGTGAGATCTATAGAGTCTGAATAAAAGGTAAGCTCAAACTGATGGTGACAGTGATATCTCTTTCTTTCTTTTCCTTCCATTTTTTAAATGATGAAAGTAAGCCAACATCATTAAATGCAGACTATGGCATTTATAGTTTATATATTCAGAGTTATAGAACATATGATTTAAAATCTTAAGTCATGAAAATGGATTTTTCTTATCCCACCTTAACCACTATGGGGTAATGCCCTATTCCCACTATAGAAGGGCTCTCTCTCTCCCTCTATCTCATTCTGTGGGGAGGTCATGCTGTTGTCTTTGTGACATAATTTTTTTCCACAGCCACCCACTATGGGAAAAAATCCATGAGCACAAGACTCTGCTGAGCATTGGCGCCAGGGAGAGAATTGCAAGGAAGGACTGAGGCTGACTGTCCCCGGATCTCCTAGCAAGGAGCTCGAGGTGGGCGGGGGACAGAAAAAGGCACTGCTTCAAGATCACATTGTGGTGACCGTGCTTTTCACTACAAGGATACGTAACCAGGCATCTCACCCCTCACCATGGACAAGCTAGATAGCACAATGCAATCCTGTCTCCTGGAAGATTTTCTGACAGTGACTCAGACACAAGCTATAAATCCACAGATGTGCAGGACTTAAAAATATAAAATACTGTGTTCTTTTGACATGTCTAAAGCCAAGCCTCTTCATGCTCTCACTTTAGACGCCCATCTCTGTTAGGATGCTAATAATGCCACCGAGTTAAAAATGACTCCACCATGGTACATCTGCTTTGGAAAACAGTCTTGCAGTTCATCAAAGAGTTCAACATAGACTTGTCATATAACACAGCACTTCTGCTCTTAGGTATCTACTCGAGAGAAAAGAAAACATCTGTCTACATCCAACTTGTACACGAATGTTCACTATAGCATTATTCATACTGACCAAAAAACCAGACACAACCCAAATGTCCTCCAACTGATGAGTGGATAAGTAAAATGTGATATGTCAGCAATAAAAAAGAATAAATTGCTAATACTTTCTATAACATGGATGAACCTTGAAAACATTATGCCAAGTAAAAGAAGCCTGTGACAAAAGACCACATGTTATATGATTTCATTCATATGAAATGTTCAGAATAGACAAATCTACAGAGATGGAAAGTAGATTAGTGGTTTCCTAGGGCTGGTGGTTGGTGGGAAAGGGGGAGCAAAATGGGGGCAAGAAGGGGAGGGACTGCTAATGGGTAAGGGTTTTATTGGAGGAGGAGTAGTTAAAATGTTCTAAAATTGATTGTGGTGATGGTTGCATAACTGTGAATATAATAACAGCCACCGAATTGTCCATTTTAAATGGCGGAATTGAGGGGCACCTGGGTGGCTCAGTTGGTTGAGCATCTAATTCTTGGTTTTGGCTCAGGTCATGATTTCAGAGTTGTGAGATCAAGCCTTGCATCAGGCTCTGCGCTCAGTGGGGAGTCTACTCAAGATTCTCCCTCTCCCTCTGCTTCTCCCCCAGCTTGTGAATGCGTGCACTCTCTCTCTCTCTCAAATAAATAAATCAATTTAATAAATAAATGGCGGAATTAAATGGTATGTAAATTGTATCTTAAGATGTTATTTTAGAAGTGACTAGACAGAAGCAAACTGGTAACAAAAGTGAAAAAGAATTTCTGATCCAACGTAAGTGCATAATTTTTTGGTGCTTTATTTGAACCCGAGCTATCATTGTGTAACCCACCAGCTCTTTAGTTCAGGAAACAGAAACTCTCTATGTTGCTGGCAGTTGGTTGTAAAACATCAAAGCCAGGTGCATGGGGGCATCTAAGATGGGACGGAACTATCTGAGAACATCTAGCCAATCTCTGCCTCAGAGCCAGATCCTGACTAAATCCTCCCAGGAACAGAAATAAGGCTGCCCCGCCTGGTCATCAATACTTTCTGAAAGAAGATCAAGTCTCTTAATGAGGCGCAGCTCTTTGCAGAACCGTGTGGTAGCTGAGGCTACCTCATGCCCAAGTCTCCCAGAAGGAGCATACAAAGACCTTTCAAAGGGTAGGATGTTGAGGATGAGGGGGAGTAAAGAGACAAACTGCAGGCCCAAAGGCTGGAGGAGAGAGAAGTCAGCGGGAATAGGAAGCATCCCCAGTTCTGTGAAGAAGAAGAGAGCTACGATGACTTGGGGGTGATTCGGGGGTGCTTTGGAACACCCAGGCAGTGATCTCCAGCAGCCAGTTAGACATGCCGGGACGAAGCAAGAGCCAAGGCCAGAACTCAGTTGTTGCAGGATGATCTGGTGCACTTTTTATTCATCCAGTCATTGACCCACTTAGCCGCTCACTGAATGAACATTTACTGAGTCCCTACTAAGCGCAATATCGTGCTGGTTCTGGGAGATAGAAAAGGACGACACAGCTCTGCCCTCTGGGATCGTACAGCCTCAGGGTCTGACACGTCACAACCGTCCTTGGAGCCAGAGGATCCTTTTGCATCTAGGAACAGCAATAGCTTCCTATTTCATATAAGACCTTGGAGATAATCAGAGTGCTCACCGGCTCACTCTACAGTCTCAACAAACAGGTAAGAAAATTATCACCAGCCTGGACAGATAAAAAAACAATGGCTCTTAGAGCTTCAGGGGCTTATTCCAGATCTCTCCGTGGGTGGCAAAGCTGGACTAGACACCAAGTCTTCTGACTTCTTACTGATGCTCTTTCTGTGGCCAACCATCCGAAAAGTGCCCACCACCCTAGAGCCTTGTGCTACACACAGGAGCTTGTTGGGAACTTGGGGAAAGCGGTGGCAGCGTTTACGGGCTTGTCCTCTGCGGCACCTGCAAGGGGCTGTCTTGGCAGGAGCAAGGGCGACCAGGAAGCCTGGTGCACTTGACAACTGAGCTGTTCCGTCCCAGCCCGCACCCCGGAGATGAGCTCGGAGCAGCCGCTCAGTCATTTAACTCGCACGACCCAGACACAGTGCACAGGCACCTACCATCAAATAACACACCACCACCGTGCAGACGCGGTTCACTGGCTTGTCCTACTCCTCACCATCCCCACCCCCCCAGCCCTGCTCTGGCCAATGGGATGTAAGTGGAAGTCAGCGATGGGGTTCCTAGCTAAGCTTTCAGATTTGGGGTACCAGTGTTGCCTACATCCCCCTTCCCCTTCCCTCCTTGAATCTCGCAACCGCGAGGAGAAGGTCAGGACAATCAGCACTGCGGGGCCTGTGTCGCTGAGCCACGACGCAACGCCAGCCACCAGGCACCTTTACCCCCACTTTTATGTGACGAACTGTGATAAACCACCACGGACAAATTCCACTCCTGGATTCCTTCATTGACAGCAGGTGTAGAGTTTGGAACTAGACCCGTTCAAACGCTGATGAGTTGGAAAATCTGTTCCCTGATTTCCCTCACCCTCCTCCATTTCTCCATTTGTAAAATGGAAATAATAAAATAGCCTCTTAGAGTTTCTGGAAGGCTAAAATCCGGTAATTATGAAGGTGCTTCGCATGTTGCCTGGCATATAGTATTAGCTCTTTTCCCTTAAGAATCCTGAATTTTTGGGGCGCCTGGGTGGTTCAGTTGGTTAAGCGTCTGCCTTCAGCTCCAGTCACGATCTCAGGGTCCTGGGATCGAGCCCCGCATCGGGCTCCCTGCTCAGTGAGGAGTCTGCTTCTCCCTCTGACCTTCCCTTCTCTCATTCTCTCTTCCACTCTCTCTCTCTCTAACAAATAAATAAAATCTTTAAAAAAATCCTGAATTTGTTACTAATACAATTTGATAATTGCACTACTGCTTCTTTTTCTCTTAGGTACATTAACCTGTCAAGAAACTATCAGTGATTTTTTAAAAATACATTAATGATTAAAATATATTTTAGTTTGTAAATTTTTCCATATCTTAAAAAATTCATAAAGTTAATTTTCCTATGAAGATATATAGTACAAGTATTTCTGATAGATGTACCTTTCATCCATAATGAATATTTATTAAAGCAAGAAAACATTCAATAATATTGAAGCAGCCAATAAGCACTTCTTAAATACCTTTTCTTGGTTTAGATCACATGCTAAATATCCCAAATGCTAAAACGATAACAAAAAGATGTGATTTTTCTCAGATGTTTGATTTCTAATAGAGGCATATAAGAGGTTTTTGTTTCGTTTTGTTTTAAGTTTCTCTAACCGGGGAGTAGAATTAAAACAATTAAAGGTGAAAATCCCACTATAAATTTCAAAAAAGAGTTAAGTAATTCGCTGTAAAACATCATTTTTTTCTGATAATTTATGATATATGTATTTATTTTTTTAAAATTTTTTATTGTTATGTTAATCCCCATACATTACATCATTAGTTTTAGATATGGTGTTCCATGATTCATTGTTTGTGCATAACACCCAGTGCTCCATGCAGAACGTGCCCTCCTCAATACCCATCACCAGGCTAACCCATCCTCCCACCCCCGTCCCCTCTAGAACCCTCAGTTTGTTTTTCAGAGTCCATCGTCTCTCATGGTTTGTCTACCCCTCCGATTTCCCCCCCTTCATTCTTCCCCTCCTGCTACATTCTTCTTTTTTTTTTTCTTTCTTAACATATATTGCATTATTTGTTTCAGAGGTACAGATCTGAGATTCAACAGTCTTGCACAATTCACAGCGCTTACCAGAGCACATACCCTCCCCAGTGTCCATCACCCAGTCACCCCATCCCTCCCACCCCACCCCCCACTCCAGCAACCCTCACTTTGTTTCCTGAGATTAAGAATTCCTCATATCAGTGAGGTCATATGATACATGTCTTTCTCTGTTTGACTTATTTCGCTCAGCATAATACCCTCCAGTTCCATCCACGTCGTTGCAAATGGCAAGATCTCATTCCTTTTGATGGCTGCATAATATTCCATTGTATATATATACCACCTCTTCTTTATCCATTCATCTGTTGATGGACATCTTGGCTCTTTCCACAGTTTGGCTATTGTGGACATTGCTGCTATAAACATTGGGGTGCACGTACCCCTTCGGATCCCTACTTTTGTATCTTTGGGGTAAATACCCAGGAGTGCAATTGCTGGATCATATGGTAGCTCTATTTTCAACTTTTTGAGGAACCTCCATACTGTTTTCCAGAGTGGCTGCACCAGCTTGCATTCCCACCAACAGTGTAGGAGGGTTCCCCTTTCTCCGCATCCCCGCCAACATCTGTATGATATATGCATTTAAACAATTTGTTACTGAAATGTAAAATAAGGGATTTCTCTCATTCACAGCAGGGAACTGCATTTTTCATTCTGAGAATGTGATAGCATAATGGTTAATAGTAGAGCTTCTGGTACCAGACCACCTGTGTTCAAATCCCAGCTCTGATACTTAATAGTTAATATGTCCTGGCTGAGTCATTTAACATTTCTGTACCCCAGGTCCCTATCTGTAAAATAATTATGATCTCTTACCCCATGAGATCATTATAATAAAGTCTAAATAAGTTTTGAACAGTGCCCGACACTCCCCACACCCTGTAAGCGCTAGATACAGTTAACTAAGCAATAGTTGTTTTCCATGAGCAAATTGCAGTTTATATACATATTTGCAAGTAGGATCTTAGAAACTGAGGATTTCGTTTTCTTCTGCACTCTGCACAAAGATTCCCAGTAGCTTTCCGAAGGCATGAGACCTTGGTATGCCCTTATTTCTGGCTGATTTTTAGTGATCTTCTTGCCCCGAGTGCCTAGAGTCAGAAGAGCTGAGCCGGGGCACCTGGCCGGTGATGAAGGTGGCCATGGCATTGGAGAAACCCCGAAAAAGCCCCAGGTCTTCTCAGGGGCAGCAAAACCGGAGGGGAGATGCCATTGTCTGTCCTGCTCCAGTCAGCGCTGCAATGGGCTCAGCTGGCCCTTGCACCTTGTCCAGGCCCCGAGGAAGGTGGGCTCTGGGCTTGTGGTTCCCAAACCACAGGCAGCTCCAGATCACCTCAAGCTCCTCTCCGCCGTACCTTTGCAGCCCCCGTCTCAAGGTAACCACGGCCCTCAGGCCTTGCAGAGCAAAGCTCCATCCCCCTGTGCCCCGCCCCCAAGCCCCTTTAGCCCCGCCCCTCAGGGATGGCTGGGAAGCCACCAGAACACCGTGCTCAGGCCCCGGTCACACTCCTCTCAAACGGCAATATTCTGATTTAGGAACACGGAGATAAGCAGTTAAAGACAATTTTTGGTGATTCTACCATGAAAATGAGACAAGCCAATTAAAAAAAAAAAAAAGTCAGTCCTAATTTGGAGTCTAAGAAGTAAAAAGGCAATGTAATTTGGAAAGTCCCAACAATTGTCAAAGTAAAAACTGAATTTGCAAACTGGATCAGATCCTCTGAATGACTTAAGGTCCAAATGAACAAGGTTTTGAATCACACATATCTGTATAATATCTCTTGAACAACAGAAACCATTGGAGAAGTTCCTTTTTAAAGTGGAGACTTAGAAAACCAACATTTAATTAATCTGAGGTTTAAGAGAACAAGTCGCATATGCTGTGTGTTACTGCCCCCCAGTGTCCGCTGCTATTATTGATACATTTTATTGGGGAAGAACTGGTGACTTCCTTTTAGTTTAATTTTGCTGAAGAGGTTTGGATTGTTCAATGTCCAGTGAATTCTATCTTCCTGGGTTGATAGCTTAGTATTCAGAATTGTGAGCCTACAAATCAAGGAGGAGAAAAAAAAACACAACAAAACAAGCCTCGTGGTGAGGAGTGGGTAACTCAAACGGTCGCTTTAAATATTTTAAACCTTGTTAAAGGACTCCAAAATTGACAATATTTCAAAAAGAAAAAGTATCCCTCATTCCTAGTGGAAACTACTCAGGCAACTTTCTATAACAAAGGACTAATTGTCTTCCTCCTTTGGTTCCATAACTCTAGGCTAGTGGCATTTTCTGCCCTGAAGACTGACAGAAACGGGTACTCTCCAGCCCATCAATTGGTTCCCAGTTAGTATCTCTTTTGAGATGTCTGGTGGGAGCAGAAGGTGAGCTGCATTCACTACCAGCACCTACTTCAAATAAAAATAACAGATGATCTCAATGAGATCTGGGTATCTCCTTAGATTCCTGTGAATCTGACATCAAGTCTTTGTTACCAGTTGCTGCCCAGATGTCCAGATTAGGTTTAGAATTATCTCACTTTACTGCACATGTTTACCAGCTATGCAGAGTCACTAAATACATTGAACAAGCCAACGTCCTTCTTTACTCCTTGAAAGCCCCCAAGGTGGTAGAATGAATATAAAAATAAATCTGTCTGTGTGTGTGAATGAGTGGGCATTTGCAGTCATTAGATGTATAAATAATTATATTTGTTCTAAATTAAATTTAACATTTTTGGAGCCCCTATTCTGTTAGGCTGATGGGGATTTCAATAAAACTTATTGTTGGGGTTTTCCAAAACCCTCCCCCCAACCCTCATCCTAGCCCCACAATCATCTGAGGGTCTGAGGAGTCTTATGCAGAACAGAACATTCAGGAAATGCCTCCTGATCTTTGATCCACATTTGTGGTCACAGATACAGATGAGGAAACTGAGTCCTAGTCATGAGATAATTTGCTTCAGGTTTCACAACAAGTCATTAAAAGAGTCAGTGCTAAAACCTGAGTCTTCTGACCACTTGTGGGAGTCTTCTGATCACATACATACTTTTAAAAAAAGCAGTGCATTTTTATTCATCTTGTTGGAGTTGTAACAATTCATAGTATGTTTTGTGACTCTACTCACCTCATCCCTTCCTCCTTCCCTCAAAATAATAACAAAACCTGTCATTTATTCAGCTGTGCTAAGTGCTTTCCATTCATGATCTGATTTGACTTTTCCATTAACCCTGTGAGTGATATTATTGTCCTCATTTTACAGATGAGATTCAGAGAGGTTAAGTAACACATGCATGGTCACATAGCCAGTAAGTGGCAGAATTAGATCTTGAACTTGAGTTTGTCTGGGTAACCTATGTACTTAACTACCATGCTATGTTACCTTAGGAGAAGGGAGAAAAATAGTATATTTTTTAAAGACCAAATTGAATCAAAACATTGTTTTACTTCTTTGCGGAAAATTTTAGACACTATATTATAAAACCACTGGTTGGGGTTCCTATGTTAGTCTTCACTTTTTTGTGGCATACTAGGACAGTGAATACATTCATGCCAAAAATTCAGTGTAAAATTACCATAGACACAATTGTAACTTAGATCTAACATTCTAAGGCTTCTCGCAATTAAGGCTTACCGATAATTTAGCCTTCTCGTAGGGCCAGTGCAGGATATGTAGCCCTGATCCCATCCTAATACAATGTTTGCCTAAATATATCTCTTTTTCCATTTATCTCCATTTTAAGAGGTTTCCAGATTCTTACAACTGGCTGTGGTATTTTTAAAAAAACTAGAATAAAATCTCAGGGCCTTGAGGAAATAATGAAAAAAATAAAGACAGAAGAGCCAAAGACAGAATTTTTTTTTAAAGCCAATATGGGGTGAGAAAAAGATCATTTGTAACTTTAACTTCAAAGAGAACTTTTCAGAAGCCCAGAATTTAGAAATGGAAATATCTTTTATTCAAGCCTGCCCTCTTGAGGTCAACTCGAGAAACAGTCTTTGGGGAGAATCTATACCATATAAAATGAGAATGATTGTTCGGAATGGTTATTTTTTTTAACTGCATTAATAAGTAAAAAGATATGGATTCCTCTCAGAAAACATAAATTCAAAGCTTGCCACTGTCAGCATGATGACAGTCACCAGTGATTGAATCATGCTTTGGCCCATGTCCTCCAGCCAAAGACCACCAGAAACACAAATGTTGCTGAACAAATTGGAGGATTACAGGTTGCAGTGAGGGAGAACATACACGAAGGGAGAAATGGCGGGGAGGGCTTCAGCTGAATCTCAGCAGAGTTCCATTTTTGTTAATGCCCTTCAGCCAAGGACCACCTATAATGGAATGTGTTGGATTATTACTCATCGCAGCAAGGGAGAACACATAACATGGGGAATCATGGGGCAACTTGGTAAGAAATGTCAGAAAGAACTCATAGAGTTTGGTGAAAGTTAAAGGAAGTGGGGTTTAGATTGAATGCTGTCAGGAAATGGGGGTAATTCTCTGGCTGAGTATCTGAATAAGTCTTATCTAGAAAGAGGGAAGGCCAGAGTGAGGTTTAATCTATAATTGTTGAGAAAGAAACAATCATTCATATTAGCCAGGACAGGGCGATAGTTCAGTCATTTTATGGTGTAGACAGAGTTCATGTTTTTGTCTGTGCTCAAACACGAGTGGAGAGTGGTTTCGTTGTTTTTGTCTTGATCCATGATGATTATAGAGTGGTCTGATTTTGACATTCTGTGAGATTGTTCATGTTTAATAGAAAAATGCCAAGTTCAGCTTGTAGCCAGAATAAGACCTAGAAGACAGTATTCAGCTAGCACCCAGATATCAAGGGTTGTTTTTCTCTTTCTTTTAAATGTCTATGAGCCAAACCTTAAAAAGCGCCTAAACTACACAGCCAAGGATGTTTTGGTAGAGACACTGAATCAGAATCAATAAAAAAAAACCAAAAAAACCCAGGATTTTAAAATTTATAACTAATAGCTATGTTTTTAAGAGCCTTCATAGAAGCTGAGGATGAAGTTTAATCTGATTAAATGTGATCAGTAATGGAATATTGTGATGGTTAATTTTATGTGTCAACTTAATTGAGCCATGGGGTACCCACACATTTGGTCAAACATTATTCTGGGTGTGTCTGTAAGGGGCTTCCTGGGTGAGATCAACATTTGGATCAGTAGGTTGAATAAAACAGATCATCCTCCCTAACGTGGGTGAGCCTCATGCCATCAATGGAGGATCTGAACAGAACACAGACGCACACACACACACACACACACACACACACACACACACACAATTGGTTTTGATTCTCTGGAGAGTACTGACTAATACAAAATATCACTATTAACTGGTATCAGTCATATACAGAAAGTCCATTTACAAATAACAACTTCTTTAACCTTTCTCATTTTAGGAAACATTTCACACACTTGAAATAAGAAAGAGTAAAGGGATCTTTTCAAGAGGAAAACTATTCTTAATGTTCTTTGACCAAAAGCTTCTACGGATCCACAGGGGGTCAACCCTATAATGGAGGAATATGTTCAGTTGATGAGTGTTCCTTAATGCAAGCTTTAATCGCTTCCTGTCGTAGGCCCAAGCTTCCTTATGGGATCCCTCTTAAGAAATAAAGAAGACACCAGATATTCAATTCCTAAGATATAAGTGTAAAAGGTCTGGAAGTCTCAGTGATACTAAGCAAATGCCCCAAGAAGAAAGAAAGAAAGGAAAGAAAGGAAAGAAAGGAAAGAAAGGAAAGAAAGAAAGAAAGAAAGAAAGAAAGAAAGAAAGAAAGAGAAAGAAAGAAAAGGAAGGAAAAATTGTATGAAGACTCTGGAAGATGGGACCAGAATTTAATGGGATTTGGAGAAACAGTCAGGAATCAAAAGAGGATTTTGTCAGGGGGTGCCATGCAAGTGAAAGGAAAATCCAGGGGGGACAAGAGCCAGCTGGATATGTGTTTGTGCATCAAGTCTCAGAATAAGAGTAATTTTTAAAATGTCTTCATATTTGTGTACACTCATGTGTATCATACAAAAGGCTACGGCCTCATGACCCCTGCACCTACGGAGAAAGGCAGGCCCCCTTTCACCGTATGCCCCCCAAGCCTACCCGCTTCCCAGTCAGTCTGAACCTTCAAGGATTGTCAGTGTTGCACTGCAGATTCAAAAACCAAATTCAAGAAAACCCCAGGATTTCTTCTCCCATAGGAGTCTAGCCCCCAAGTAATTCAAAGGCTGCATGAGTTATGATGGTATTTCATAACTAGTTTGAAGAATCAAGGCCAGGATGACATGCTGGTAAAACGTGTGCAAGTCCAGAGCTTGGATATCCAGTGAATCCACATACTGAATGTGGGATCCGGGGCAACTTAGTATTGGAGCCTCATTTTCCTTATAGGGCTGTTTTAGGGATGAGACCAGTGAGTGCAACATCCAGTCCGTAGCTCAACAAATGGCAGCCATCCCTCCTGCTGTCGCCTAAATTGCATGTATGGAGGCCAACTTTCATTTAAATGGCGTCTACCATGTGGCAGGCACTGCACTAGTCATTTTCGTGTGTTATGTCCTAGAATCCTTACAAAGTCCCTGGGAGACAGATCTTCCTCTTCTGTGTCATAGGAGACTGGAACTGAAACTCTATTACAGCAAAGCAGAGTAGAGACTGTGCTGAGGGGAGGGGTGGTGGGCATCTCATTGTAAGCAGACCATTGCTAAATCCTCTTCAGCAAACAGGTCACGGTTCAATGATGTGACAATGATGAAGGTAATATGGACAGAGTTCTAGTCAGCTTTCTCAAGATTGACAGGAATTTTAAAGGGGAAAATAAAATCTTGGGTAAGCTATAGTTACAGTGAATCAACATTTGCAATTTTTAAGAGCAACACTTGGAAGAAACGATCAGTATCATTTTCCTCAGAACTTGTGTAAGCAGGCCCAAATCCGAAATACATTTTGTCCCGAAAGTTCTGGCTCTAATGTCAAAGACAGCTGTGATTATGGTGTTGCTCAGTGCTTGAAAGGAACCGACTTTCTTCTGCTCTTTCTCTCACCTGCAAAGTTGTGAGTTGCCACCTGGTGATAGTAGAGTTCCACATCATCTGAGAGGAAAGGGGGCTCCTAAACAGGAAATAAGCCACAAAGAAATGCTGTTTGGGTTTTGTTTGAGGAATAGGTTTCTCTATAAGAAAATGGCTAAAAGCTAGGTTATTAAATGAAACAAGTATTATCCATCCAGACATACTCAAGAGTGAACTAGGGCAGGGGGGAGGGGGGATTATGCAAGTGAGCAAGCCTCCTGCTTGTCCTCATTCCTAGAACGAGCTACACCACATTTCTCTTCTGCTCCATTACAGAACCTGGTCACAGGGCTGTTCTCCTGGTTCACTTACAGCTTAGAATATTCTAGTAGCGTCTTTGCAGCCCCCTCTTCACTACCACAGCTTCCCTACTGTTCTTCATGTCCCATTTCTCCTCCCTCTCCCCACTGTTCTAAACCACAAGGGGCCCCTTTTCTGTCTTCTGGGACCCTCAAACCGAAATACGGGCAGAATCTTTAATCAAAGCTTCCAATCTTTCTTTCTGCTTGTTTTAAACTTCATTTTGACAATTATCTGGGGCCTCTCTCGCTATATTATTTGTAGATAAATAGTTGGAAGGCTCATGTACTCATTTTCTAAACTTGGATTGCAAGCCAAGTTTTCAGTTCTAGCAAATAACAGTCCACAGAATTTTTCATGCTTCAGACCCGTTATGTTTTAGAATCAGAGGAAGAGGACAGCTTTAATTAATTTCTTTATTACACAATAGATGGCTCAAAACAGACAATTGCCATTGTCTGGCCTCAATCACCAAGGCATTAAGGCCAGGGGGCTGCCCTGACCATGAAAATCAGGGCTTTTCTTTGTTGCAAACACACTTCTGAAATCTAACGGAAATAATTTCAGCAGGAAGTATAAATATATCAGCCGATCTTTTGTTCTTCACAAAAGAAAAATGTGCTAAGCTCAACTCCTGGTTTTATCTTACCACTAGCCTGCACCCCAATTATCAGTTAAAATAAGCAAACCCTGGGGCGCCTGGGTGGCTCATTCCATTAAGCATCTGCCTTCAGCTCAGGTCATGATCTCAGCGTCCTGGGATCAAGTCCCACATCAGGCTCTCTGCTCAGCGGGGAGTCTGCTTCTCCCTCTCATTCTCCCTCTGTGCTCCCCTCCCCCCTCTCAAATAAATAAAATCTTTAAAAAAAATAAGCAAACCCTGTTTTCAATAAAGAGTTCTTTTTTCCACTGTGCACTTGACTGTGCTGGATGCTCTGGACATCTCGACAGGACCACCTCTCCTTCCCACGGTAGGCCACCATGTTTCCCAGAATGCCCTTTCTGTTTGGTTCAGGGTTAGATTTCTGCCACGGGAGGAACTTGCATGGATTTAGAGAGCTAAGCCATCCTTCTCAGGACATGGTGGCTAGAGGTGATGGCTTCTTGGGCTTTTTGCTGACAAGAGCTCCCCGCCCCGCCCCAGATCCTCAGGCTGAAGTCGCTAGTGGACTCCTTCTCTGATCTTTCCCTGCAGTATCCAGAGCCTCGGTCTCTCAGCTCCCCGGCATGTGGGTAAACCCTAATTCCTGCAATACTTATAGTGGCTGTTTTCTGGACTGAACCCATTTTCATTACTAAAAGTTGTATCAGTGGTCAGGATAGAAAATCAGACAAAAAAAAAAAAAAAAAAAAAGAACAAACTTCACAAAGTCCTGTGAAAACTCTGTGCAGTGAAAGGAAACAAACAATAGTCGTTAACGGAGCAGATGGAAAAGACTTTCCTACTTTTACAAATGGCTGAATTCATACAAGAAAAAGAAGCCTTTGGATGCAAGTGAAGATCCTATACTAGGTAGATTTATTGATAAGAATCCTAGATTTTTATTTTTGGAAACATTACTCTTTACTGCTTCTTCCCTGTTCTGAGAGGGGTGGCTGCCCCGCCCAACTCCCAGGGATTATTTAGCATATTTCCCAGCATGCCTCTTGCCTCACCCCAGCTACACTGTAGCCTTATGTCCTGTTTTTTAATATCTGAAAGAGGAACTCTACTGACACCTAATGCATTCCACTGACATTGGCTAGCTGACTTCTTGTAATTGTCTGACCTTCTCATCTTCTCTGCATGTTAAAATTACTTAAGGAATGGATGTGCTAAAAGCTCAGTGTCCTGAGATTGTTGGAGGAAAAGGTCACACGAATCCAATAAACACATAATTTTGTTTTTCACTGGTGATGAAAGCCATGATCCATTACCATGTGCCTTGCAAAGAAAGTGGAGAAAAGCACGGAGCCTTCAGAGAATGCTGGCTGGTCTCCCTTCATCCCAAACACTTACCCCCATGTCAGTTTATGTTTGAATTAAATTTCTAACTTGAAGTTCTAGAGTAGTGAACCTTTGTTTTATATACATTTTAAAATTTAATATGTAATAAGACAAGTAAGAAGATAAATATTAAATAAACTCGGAAATGTTGTATCATAATTATGCTTTAAAACTTTATTGGAGTTTTTCCTTGTGAGGACTAGGTTAAATTTAAATTACGATGAGAAAAAGAGTTAATTTTATGCCTCTGGCTTTTTTCCCCATCCAATACTGTATTAGTCAGGATGGGGTAGGTTTTGCCATAGTAACAACACCCCCCAAATCTCAGTGGCTTTTCACAGCCGAAGTTTATTTCTCACTAACATATGTGGCACACCATGAGCTTAGAGGGAAGCCCTGCCCATTGTTCTCACTCAGGCATCCTGGTTACTGGAGACTCTAGCACACCCTGTGTTTCCAGAATTAGAGAAGCAGAAGGAAGAGAGCTGGAGACTCGTGCACTCACTCTTAGAGCTTCCGCCTGGAGGTGACATATGGCACTCCCATGCACACTCTAGTGCTTAAAGCAAGTCATGTATTCTCACTTAATCTCAGTGTGGATGGAGAACTGTACTCCTATCAGAGCCCAAGGAAAAGCTGGAACATGTATACATAAGCCTTATGTAAGTTCTTTTTTAGGTCAATGGGGGAAACATTCTCCCTAAGGGATGAAAACTGGTTCTCTGGGGGAATCCACAGTTATAATTAGGGACTTCAACACCCTTTTCTCAGCAACCAATAATACTACTGGGGGGAAAAAATCAGCAAGGAGATACGAGCTCTAAATAGCACAATCCACCAATAAGTTCCAGTTGACATTTATAGAGCATTCTGCCAAACAACAACACAATGCACATTTTTGTCTCAACTGCACATGGAACATTCATGAAAACAGTCCATATCTTTAGCCATAAAACAAATCTCAAAAATTTAAAAGAACTGAAATAGTACAGAGTGTGTTCTGTGGTCACAATGGAATCAAGTTAGCAATCAATAACAGAAAGACAAAGGGAAAATGTCTAAACCTGTGAAAATTATACCACACACTTCTAAATAATCCTTGGGTCAAACAGAAAGTCTCAAAAGAAATTCAAAAATACGAATAGCTGAATAAAAAGAAAATACAACATATTATGTCAATAAAGCAGTACTAGGAGGAAGATTAATAGCACTAAATGTCTACCTCAAGAGCCTAAAAAAGGAACAAAATCAACTCAAAATAAATAGAAGGAAGGGAAAAATAGAGAGCAGAAGTCAATGAAATTGAATATAAGAAAATAAGAGAACAAAATAAAAAAACTGGCTCTTTAAAAATTTCAATAAAATTGATACACCTCCAGTAAGACTGCAAAAATCAAAAGAAGACAAACCACCAATATAAAAAATGAAGTAGGGGATAGCACTACCGATCCTACAGCCATTAAAAATGTAATGTATGGTGATTAACATAACATAATAAAATAAAATTTTTAAAAAAGGTAATAAAGGAATAATCTAAGTAATTTTATATTCACTGATCAACAACTTAGAAGAAATAAATTAATCCCTCAAAACCCACAAACTCTCAAAATTCAATGAAGATGATATATATATAATCTGAAATGCATTCTAGCCATTGAAGAAATTGAATTCATCAAAATAAGTCCCCAGACCCAGATGGTTTCACTGGACAATGCTTATCAAATATTTAAATAATTAACATCAATTTTACAAAATTTCTTCCAGAAAAGAGAAGAGGGAAGGGACACTTCTGAACTCATTTTATGAGGCCGCTATTACTCCAACACCAAAAGCAGACAAAAATGGTACAAAATTAGAAAATTACAATGACCAATATCTCTCATGAACATAGACACAATAATCTTCAACAACATATTAGCAAGCTAAATCCAATAATGTGTAAAAAGAATTATATACTATGACCATAGTGGGATTTATTTCAGGTATGCAAAACTGGGTTAAATATTTGAAAATTAATCAGTATAATTCATCATATCAACAAATTAAAAAGAAAAATTATATGATCATGTCAGATGATGCCACTTCCCCTCCACAGCATTTAACAGATCCAATACTTATTCATACATATATTTTCACCAAGATAGAAATAGAGGGGAAATACCCCAACATGATAAAGAAAGCCTACCCAAAATCTACAGCTAGTAACATATTTAATGGTGAAAGATGTAATGCCTTCTCCCTAAGATCAGGAACAAAGCAGGAATGTCCATTCACCCTAACAGCTCTTGTTCAACCTAATACTGGAAATTCTGGCCAGTGCAGTAAGGTAAGAAAAGGAAATAAAAGACATACCAGTTAGAAAAGAAGAAATAAAACCATCTCTATTTACAAATGACATGATTGTCTGTGTAGACAATCCCAAGGCATCTACCAAAACAAAAACAAAAAGGAAAAGGAAAAGGAAAAACAAACAAACAAAAAACAAAAAAGAAACCCTCCAAGAACTAATAAGTGAATTCAGCAAGGTTACAAGACACCAGATCAACATACCAAAACCAATCATGTTCCCATGTACTAGTTATAAACCAACCAAATTTTGGAAACCAAAATTTAAAATAAAATACCATTGCAATTTCTCCAGAGAAAATGAAATACCTAGGTGTACATTTAACAAAACACATGTAGGATCTGATTATTATGAAATTCTGATGAAAGAAATCAAAGAAGATCTAAATAAATGGAGAGACATACCTTGTAATGGATCACAAAACTTAACACACTGAAGATATCATTCCTCCTCAAATTGTTCTAGAACCTCCATGTAATTCCTATGAAAATCTCAGCAAAGTTATTCTAAAATTATATGGAAAGTCCCACAGCCATAAAATAGCTAAAGCAATCTTGACTAAGAAGAATAAAATGGAAGAAACCATTCTACATGATATTAAAGCTTAATATCATGTAATATATGTAGCTACAGTTATCGACATGGTGTAGTATTGGCAGAGGGATAGACAGATCAGTGGAACAGAATAGAGAATTCAGAAGTAGACCCATGCAAATATGCTCAACTAATTTTTTTAAAAAAAGATTTTATTTATTTATTTCAGAGAGAGAGAGCACAAGCTGGGGAGACAGGCAGAGGGAGAGGGAGAAGCAGACTCCTGCTGAGCAGGGAGCTAATGTGGGGTTCAATCCCAGGACCCTGAGATCAGGGCCTGAGCCAAAGGCAGACGTTTAACCAACTGAGCCACCCAGGAGCCACTATGCTCAACTAATTTTTGACAAAAATGCAGAAACAACTCAAAAAGGATAGCCTTTTAAGCAAATGGTATGGAGCAATTGAACATCCCCAGGCAAAAAATAAGTGAAACTTGACCCAAACCTCATACAGTATACAAAAGTTAACTGCAAAATGTATGCCTGGGTGGCTCAGTCTGTTAAGCATCCAACTCTTGATTTCAGCTCAAGTCATGACCTCAGAGTTGTGAAATCAAGCCCTGGGTAGGGGCTCCGCACTGGGTGTGTGGAGCCTGCTTGGGATTCTCTCTCTCTCTCTCCCTCTCCCTCTGCTCCTCCCTCCCCTCTCTCCCTCTCTCTAAAAAAAATAATAAGAATAAATAAGTTTTAAAAAAATTAACTGCAAAAGAGTCACAGACTTAAAAATACAACATAAAACTACTTTTTAAAAAAAATAGGAAAAAAATTTTGGGGACCTAGGGCTATGCAAAGAGTTGTTAGAATTGCCATCCAAAGCATGAACCATAAACAAAACAAAACAAAATGGATAAATTGGATTTCTTCAAGCTCAAAAGATTTTGCTCTGAGAAATTACTGATATATTGCTGGCGAGAGTGTGAAATGATACAGCCTGTCTGGAAAACAGTATGTCAATTGTTTTTTTAAGATTGATTTATTTGAGAGAGAGAAAGAACGCATGCATGAGCAGGAGGGGCAGAGGGAGAGGGAAAGAGAGACAAGCAGACTCCCGACTGAACGCAGAGCCCAAGGCGGCGCTCAATCTCACAAGCCTGAGAACATGACCTGAGCCATAATCAAGAGTCAAGTGCTTACTGACTGTGCCACCCAGGTGCCCCAGTTTGTCAATTTCTTAAAAACTTAAACACCTAATTACCATACCAGCCAGAGATTAGACTCTTGGATCATTTATTCTAGAGGAATGGGAATTTATGTTTACATGGAAACCTGTACATGAATGTTCATAGCAGCTTTATTTGTAAGAGTCCCAAACTGGAATCAGTCCAGCTGTCTTTAACGGATGAACAGTTTTAACAGACTTCAACAGACTTCAGTACATTCAGGCTGTGGAATACTACTCAGCAATACAAGCAACAAATTACTGAAACATAGACATTGAATAAATATACAGGGCATTATTCTGAGTGAAAAAAATTACAAATTCCAATTCCGAAGGTTACATACTGTGACAATTCCATTGATATAACACTTCTGAAATGACAACATTTTAGAAACAGAAGACAGTTAATAGCTACCATGGGGGCCAGAGGGAAGTAGTATGCTTACAAAAAGGCAACATGAGGGGCGCCTGGCTGGCTTAGCTGGTAAAGCATGTGACTTTTGATCTTGGGGGTCATGAGTTCAAGCTCCATGTTGGGGGTAGAGTTTACTTAATTTTTTTTAAAAGGCGCGCCTGGGTGGCTCAGTCAGTTAAGTGTCTGCCTTGGGCTCAGGTCATGATCCCAGGGTCCTGGGATCGAGCCCCATGTTGGGCTCCCTGCTCAGTAGGGAGTATGCTTCACCCTCTCCTTCTCCCTCTGCCCCTTCCTCTGCCGGTGCTCTCTCTGTCAAATAAATAAATAAATAAATAAATAAATAAATAAAATCTTTAATTATTTTTTTAAAGGCAACATGAGAGATAATTGCCTAAGAACTATTCACTATCTTGAGTGTGGTGGTGGATACAGAAACCTATGCATGTGATAAAATTATATGGAACTAAACACACATATACACATAAATGAATACAAGTAAAACTGGCTGGGGAGATCTGAATTAGATCAGTGGATTGTATCAATATCAATTTTCTGATTTTGATATTATACATATTATGATTTTACAAATGTTGCTACTTAGGGGAAACTGGGTAAAATGTACATGAGTTCTCTGTATTGTTTCTTACAACTGCATTGGAATCTATAATTACTCAATAAACATTTCAATTAAATTTTTATTTGGAAGAGAAACTGCACAATAATAGGTTTCCAAAAATACAATGCACACAAACAAATGAACACCAAAGGAGATAATATCGTACCAGATATCAAGAAGTAATATAAAACCACAATAATTAAACAGAGAGCTATTAGTACAGGAAGTCAATTGCACATTATAGAGAATCCATAAACAGAACCAGGTATACTTGAGAAATTAGTATATTATGAAGGGAATTCTTCATATTATTGGGGAAAAGGAAAGGCTAAGGGATGGAAAAATTTACTATTAATTTGGAAAAACAATTGGTCCCTACATCACATTACACACAAAATAAATTCAAGACGTAGATGGATTAAAATCAACATGTAAAGAACAAAGCTATTTAACACGTGCTGGGTGGAATATAGGAGGATTTTAAAAATATATAATTTTTTAAGGTAGGAAAGAGATTTTGGGGAAAGA
This sequence comes from Halichoerus grypus, assembly GCF_964656455.1. NCBI lineage: Eukaryota > Metazoa > Chordata > Mammalia > Carnivora > Phocidae > Halichoerus > Halichoerus grypus. The sequence goes on along the minus strand of NC_135725.1, from coordinate 43,946,518 downwards.
CAAAAACAATTAACAGAAAATGGAAAAACTAATTTTAAGGAATTATTTGCATACAATGAATATATCAAAACAATTTATTTCACTAAACTAAATGAGATAGGACCACAGTTTGTAAAACTCCATGGCCAGTTAATCTGTTAATTTGTGATACCTACAAAACAGTCAAATTGCCCAGGTAAACTGATGAATTTGCCTTCAAGGACATGTGATTCTACTGTGACATATGACTTGCTGGGTCTGACAATACCCAGCTTAGAGAGAGCTCTGTTTTGGTTACATAGTCCCTTGATGAACCATGTCAGTAGCCTGCCTGGAGCTGCTTTTTGCAGACAGCATGGTCTTTCTCCAGAAACCTGAAGGTCTGTGCTGTAATTCTCCTGTTGGGGTTTGTCAGAAAAATCCTCTCAGCACTCTTATTTACTGCAGATACCTCTAGCACTGTGGGATATGCTGGGTCACTTGTCCAAAGGGAGTGTTGCTTATACCAGTCTGAATCCATCACAGATCCCTCCCTTGCTCCAAGGGCTTCTGAGTTACCCCATAAACAGGATGGAAAAGTGTTCCTAAGTGAGACATAGGCTATCTCCCAAATCTGTGCGGTGCTTTTATGTGCATGGAAGGAATTGCAAGAACTTCTACATCTTTGAGGGTATGTTCCAGAAATCCTCAAACCATTAGATATCTAAAATTTTTACTGATGCAACAGCCCCTCAAGTCTTTGTAGGATTGATTTCCATCCTCTGGAGTGTATGTGTCTGGCATTCAGAGTACTTGCCACGTCCTGTTCATCTGGTCCAATGAACCTGATGTTATTAACGTGGCGGACCAGGTGATATTTGGCAGTGTCCAATTAAGATTCCTGCAGACTATATTATGACAAAGAATGGGAGATAAATACAACTCTGGGCAAAATCATGAATGCCTTTTTCTGTCTGTTCCAATTCCTAACATTATGTTTTCATTTTTCTCTCTTTTATCCATAATTAGGCTTGCCAGAGTTAATTAAACTTTAAGTATCAGCTTTGTTTTTATCTCTTTTTGAGTAGTTTTTCTTTTTAATTATTTTCATTTTCATGAATTCTTTCTTCCTATTCTAGTTAGTTTTATTTTGGTTTTGTTTTTTCTATGTGTTGAGTTGCATGTTTAGTTTATTTTTAGCCTTTTTAAAAAAAATAAACACTTTTGAGTTATTCATTTTCTATTGAATACAGCTTGAGTTGTGTCCCATAGGTTTTTGACAAAAAGTATTCTCATTGTCATTATTTTCTAGGTAATTTGCCACTTCCATTTTCTTTATCTTTGCTTCAGGCATGGTTTAAGAGAGTTTTTAATACTGTCTTTAAATGGAAGGAGAAATACATGTTCTTGGGAATATTGAAACAGCATAAAAATATACATTGTAACAAGCAAGCCTGTCTCTCAGCACAGACCCTTTAGTCCTCTTTCCAGAGATAACTAATCTTAATCAGATTCTGGTGTTTCCTTCTAGTAATATGAATATATTGTACAAATATATGTTTTGAAAAGTATTCCTTAACTGGTGCAGCCACTGTGGAAAAAAGTATGGAGGTTCCTCAAAAATTTAAAAATAGAACTACCCTATGATCCAGCAGTCCTACTACTAGGTATTTACCCAGAGAATACAAAAACAGGCATTCAAAGGGAGACATGCACCCCTGTTTATTGCAGCATTACTTACGATAGCCAAGATATGGAAGCAACCCAAGTGTCCATCAGTGGATGAAGGGATAAAGAAAGATGTGGTGTACCTGTACAGTGGACTATTAGCCATGAGAAAGAATGAAATCTTGCCATTTGTAAGACATGGATGGAGCTAGAGAGTATAATGCTAGGCAAAATAAGTCAGTCAGGGAAGACAAATACCATATGATTTCACTCATATGTGGAATTTAAGAAACAAAACAAACAAGCAAAGGGAGAAAAGAGAGAGAGAGAAAGAGAGAGAGAGAGACACCAAGAAACAGACTCTTAACTATAGAGAAGTAATTGATGGTTACCAGACGGGAGGTGGGTGGGGGGGATGGATGAAATAGGTGATGGAGATTAAGGAGGGCACTTGTCATGATGAGCACCAGGTGATGTAGGGAATTGTTGAATCACTATATTGTACACCTGAAACTAATAGAACCCTGTATGCTAACTGGAATTAAAAACTTTAAAATAATTAAAAAATCAAAATCAAAAAACATTTAACTCCTAGTTTGATTCGTTAGGAGGCTTCCCCAGGCCATGGGTATGGTATGATAGATTTGAGGAGCCCAAGGCTTGTTCTTTTCTGGTCTTGAAACTAACTCTTCACACTGCCTGCTTCTGGCTGTCAACGTTGTTTCTATCCTCCAATCTGAGAAAGGGCCATAGAATAGACTCAGCTTGGCTTTCTAAATTTGCGGATTTCTGATATTAGCTTTATTTTGCTGTGGAAGCCTAACTGTGCTGTCCCAGCCTCTTGATCTCAAGTCTAGAGATGAGAATCAACCACCTCCTTAAATTTATCTGTTCAGCCTCTTTAAACGACAGCATCACTTTTGGTGGAGAGGGATTCTATGTTTGTATCTTGTCGTAGTGGCGCCAAGAGGTATTTGCAATTTTGGAACCCAGACGCTCCATCTGTCTTCCTTCCCCAAATTACCACAAATAAACAATCATTCTACAAGTCAAATTTACACTTACCTTGCAAAGATGGCTTCAAGGGAGATTCTCCAGTAGCCTCTGCTCCATCTAGATTGTCAAACTTAAACACCTGCTGTGGTAGGCAGCACCAGCAGTTCCTAATGATCTCCACGTCCTATTATTCACATTGTTGTGCAATCCCCTTCACTCGTGAGACAGAGAGAGAGAGAGAGAGAGAGAGAGGGGTGGGGGGGAGAGAGAGAAAGGGAAAAGTGAAGCTGATTCCTACATTGAAGAGACCCATGTGGCGAAGAACGGCGGACAACTGCTAGCCAATGGCTAGCAAGGAACTAAAGCCCTTGGTCCAATAGCCTGCATAGCACTGAGACCTGCTAACTACCTCAGTGAACTAGAAAGTGGATCTTGAGTCACGCCTTGCTATGACTGCAGCCTCCAGAAGGCCCAGTGCTGGAGAACCCAGCTAAGCTGTGCTCAGATTCCCGACCCACAGAACTGGCCTAAATAAATGTTGCAAGCCACTAGGTACTAAGGTGATTTGTTATGCAGCAATAGATAGTGAATAGACCTGCGTTTTAGAAATTTCTTGTAAAATCCATGGTGATTACTGGAAGTTCTTTCTTTGGGTAATCAGTCTGGAAAAGAGTTATCTGTCCACCCAAATCCAAATCATCCTGTTTCCATCAGCCCATGCTTTCTGAAAATATGATTCAGGCAGGTTTTGGAGATAGAAAAACAAATAATGATAAATGTCATCAGGTGGAGGATAGAACTTAATCAAAATATCACCACTGCAGGCCAAATAGATAGCTAAAACAAAAAGTACCAACAACACTGAGTCCTAAAGAACTGAAGATCAAGACCAGCTTGATCTCTCAGACTTGGCTGTGGGTTGTACAATGGTGTAAGTGCTCTAGAAAACATCTTTACAGTTTCTTACCAAGTGAAATACACATGTCCCTCATTACCCGGTGATCACACTCATGGGTATTTATTCTAGAGAGATGATAACTTTGTTTATACAAAACCCTATACATGAATGTTCATAGTAACTTTATATGTAATAGCCCAAACCTAGTGTATTAGCCATGGTCTTCCAGAGAAACAAAACCAAATCTTTATTTTAAGGGATTAGCTCACCCAGTTTTGGAGGCTGGCAAGTCTAAAATCTGCAAGGTGGGCAGGGAGAAGCAGAGTCAATGCAATGTGAAGGCTGTCTGCTGGCAGAATTCTCTCTTCCTGGGGGAAGTCAGTCCTTTGTTCTATTCAGGCTTTCATCTAATTGGATGAGTGCCCCTCCTCTAACCCATTATGGAAGGCAATCTGCTTTACCCACAGTCCACTGATTTCAATATTAATTTCATCCCAAAACACCCTCATAGAAAAATCCAGAATGTTTGACCACAAATCTGGCACCATGGACTAGCCAACTTAACACATAAAATTAACTATCACAAGTCCACCCCTTGTCAACTTCATTCACACACACACACACACACACACACACACACACACACCAAAGTAGGGAGGAAATACTCAAGATAATTATAATCCTTGTTTCTGTGAGTATTCATGTGGCCGTAGCTGGTATTTATGAATAGCTTCTTCCACTATCCATTCTGTATTTTCTTTGTCCTCATCAAACACTTCAGTTGGTTGTCATTCTTTACATGGTGGGAGGATTTAAACCTTTATTCCTGAAGGGTTTGGGACATTGGTAGTGCTAGCTGGTTTGGATTTTCCATTGACTTTTTTTCTTTCTTTTTTTTTTAATACTACAAAAGATGATTATTTTTTTAACTTATCTAAATTCAGTTAGTTAACATACAGTGTATCATCAGTTTCTAATGTAGAGTTCAGTTTTTCATCCATTGCATATAATACCCAGTGCTCATTATATCACACCACAGGGCATAGTAATATTAAGAGATGCCCTATGGGGTCTCCCATGGAGTAGTAGTACAATTTCCCCTTGGTAGTCAAAATCAAACACCCCAACCAGTACAATAACCATCTTCTTGGTCTGGTGGTTCAGAGGCAAATGGAACTGCAGGTGGTCGGGTGGGTCTCAACTTCCAGTTCAATGGAAACATTCCTGTGTCTCCTAGTGGAAGCATTCTTCCCTTTGGTGCTAAGACCTCTAGGCTAGCAAAGTATAAGGTCGTGGGGATAGGAAGGAAAAATTTTGCTAATGAGTCACTAGGAGTAATAGTGAGTGGTGCCACTCATTTCTACCCATTGATTCCTGGACCTGGGAATCCTGGCTATGGATAAACACCATATGCTGGATGCTAATTCAGAGCATATATAGCCTCCTCAAGAATCTTGCCTCAGCCCTACAAGGTACAAGGCCTAGGCTGCCCTGTAACTGAGTCTTTAAAAGCCATTCCACCATGCGAACTAGCTGTTTCATGATGGTGGGGAATGCAGTGAGACCAGTGAATTCCATGAGCATGGGCCCATTGACCCACTTCATTTGCTATGAAGTGAGTTCCTTGATTAGAAGCAATGCTGTATGGAATACCATGATGTTGGATAAGACATTCTGGAAGTCCACAGATGGTAGTTTGGGCAGAAGTATTGCTTGCAGGGAAGGCAAGTCCATATCCAGAGTGAGTGCCTATCCCAGTAGAAACAAAATACTCTCTTCTATGGTGGAAACACATGCAATCAGCTTGCCACCCGATAGCTAGCTGATCACCCCAGGAAATTGTGCCATATCAGGGACTCAGTGTTGGGTCTCTGCTGCTTGAAGACTGGACACTCAGTAGTGGCTGTAGCCAGGTTAGCCTTGGTGAGTGGATGTCCATGTTGCCGAGCCCATGCATAACCTCCATACCTGCCACCATCCACAAAACAGTTCATTCTATTCACTTGGTTATTAAAATCCTCCTCTGCTGAGGTCACCCTTTGGTAAGCATTCACATAGGACACAAAAATCACCTTTTCCACCCAGAGAGGTCTATCCACATATCTCTTCCCCAGACTTCCTTCTCACCCTATTCTAAACATGTTCCTTCCAAGTCCCTGACTATTCAGCCCATGAATCAGTGCATCATCACATGTATCTGTTGATGGGCAAATGAATAAACCAGCTGTGGTACATTCATGTACTGGGATGCTACTCAGCAATAAAATAAACTATTGATGCACACAACGTAGTGTGTGTCTTTCTCAGCAAAAGAAATAAACTATTGATACACACAACGTAGATGGATTTCAAGGGCATTATGCTAAGTGTAAAGAGCCAATCTCAAAAGGTTATATGCTCTGTGCTTCCATTTATATAACATTCTCAAAGTGACAAAATTATAGTGATGAAGAACAAATAAATAGTTGTAGGCCTTAGGGTTGGAAGGAGGATAGGAGTACTAAGGAGCAACACAAGGAATATTCTATGTCAATGGAATAGCTCTGTATCCTAATTGTGGTGATGGTTATATCATCTACATGTGTGACAATATTTCATAAAACTATATCCCAAAAAATGAATGTAAAAACTTGTGAAATCCATGTATGCTCTCTATTTGAGTGAATAACATTGTCCCAATGTCATGTTCCTGACTTTGACAATGTGCTGCAGTTACATAAGGTGCCATCATTCAGGGAGTCCGAATGAAGAGTACGCAAGAACTCTCTATACGATTTTTGCAACTTCTTATGAATGTTCAGAATAAAAATTTATATAAAATAAAAGAAAAAGCTGGAATAAAAATGACTTGGATATACTTCTCTTTTTCTAATTTGCTCCCATCACTGAGTTAATGAACAGTGTCAAAACTAGTACAATAAGGAAGAATGGAGAGGATCCCTTATAAGACAAAGGATGTTGACAGGTGTCTAAGATAGGGAGCATATACAATGGGAATTAAAATCCAGGAAAGAACCAGGTCCCAAACCAAAGAAATTTGTCAAGGCAACAGGAAGATTTTTTTTGTACCCTCAGATTGAGTAGTAGCAATCTGAGAGAAAATATTGGAGGAAAATGCAAACTTCACTTACATATTTTTTTATTTTTTCTCTCTTAATTAATTTTCATCCACAAATATGTTGTGAGTGCTTTAAGTAGATTCAGGTGGTAAAAGGTGTATTTCTCCAGTGTCTGGAGTGGGGTGGGACACAAGCCAAGGGAAGTCTCTAGTACTTCTCTTCTAATAGCCCTGGGTCCCTCATGCCAGACTTAGCATTAACAAAGAGGGACATTTTCTCTATTATAAACTATGAGTACAAGGATGCAGGAGGGCACCTTCTTTTTACTTATTCTCAATGATGATATCCTAGTAGAAAGGAAGACTGAGTGGCAAAAAGTGCTGCAGTAAAAATTGTGGTATTGTGGACCATGTGTGTTGGTTTAAAAGAAAGAAGAAAATTGAGGATTGGACTGTGGAGAGGAAATCCTTATAGTGCCCACCATTCCCTCGTGAATAGGGAAAACCATCAAATATACGTCTGCATGTGTAAGAATCAAAAAGCAAGAGGCTTTTTAAAAAATTGAAGTATAATTAACATACCAGTGTTATGCTAATTTCAAGTGTACAATATAATATTCAACAATTCTATATGCTACTCAGTGCTTATCACTCTTAATCCCCTTTATCTATTTCACCCATGCTCCCTACCCACCTCCCCTCTGGCAACCACCACTTTGTTCTCTGTGTTTAAGAGTCTGTTTTTTGTGTCTTTTTTTCTGTATTTGTTCACTGTTCCGTTTTCTTAAATTCCACATAGGAGTAAAATCATATGGTATTTGTTTCTCTGCCTGACTTATTTCACTTAGCATTATATTAGGTCCATCCGTGTTGTTGCAAATGGCAAGATTTTGTTCTTTTTTATAACTGAGTAATATTCCATTATATATATAATAATTATATAATATATAATAAATAATACTATAATGGTATACATAAATACTATATATATAATAGTTAGATGCACAGGTGTATAAGAATTAAAGATAGCAACCCTTGTGACCACTTATTTCATGACTCCTTCTGAACCCAGAAAATAAAGGGCTCTCTCAAAATGTTTCCTGATACTCACCCTTCTTTTTGGTTTTAAATTATTTGTGACTATAAATTTCTTATAGAAATTTTCATTTCGGACCATCTAACTCTTAAGGATGATTTACTTGCAGAATCCTGCAAAATTTTGAGGATTAAGTTAGTATTTTCTTGGTTCTTTATTGTGTTCCATTGACCTATGTGTCTATTCCTCTGCCAACACCACACACTCTTGATTGGTGTATCTATATAATAAATACAGAGTGATTGGAGTTGGTAGAGTGATTTCTCCCACTTGATTCTTCCTTAAAGATCTTTAGCTACTCTCATTCCTTTGCCTTTCCATAAAATTTTTAGGAGAATCTTGTCTCTATTTTCAAAATATCTTGCTGTGATATAGGTAGGAATTGTATTAAACCTATCAATTTGGAGACAACGGTCATCTTTGCTATATTGAGTATCCCAATCCATGCTCTCAGTATATCTCCCTACTTATTTAATCTTCTTTCATCAGAGTTTGTAGTTTTCAGTATACAAGGTCTTATACATGCTTTGTTAGATTTACACCTAAGTAATTCTTATTTTTTTGAGCAAAGGTGAACTGTATTGTGAATTATGGTTTCCACACAAGTATTACTAGTTCACTAATGTATAGAAATACAATGAATTTTTGTATGTTGGTCTTGTATCTTGAAAAGTCACTTATTAATAATCTAGGAGGTGTACATATGTATGTATTTAAGAGATAGCTTTACTTTTTCCTTTCTAACCTATATGCCTTTTATTTCCTTTTCTTGCCTTACTATGCTAGCCAGGATTTTCAACATTATGTTGAATAAGAGTGGTGAGAGTAGACATCCTTGCCTTGTTCCTGACCTTAGGGGGAAGTGTTCAATCTTCCATTATTAAGTATAATGTGAGCTGTAGGCTTTTTGTGATTGTTCTCATCAAATTGAGGAAGTTCTTAATTATCTGAGTTGTTTTTTTTTCTCACGCATGGGTGTTGAATTTTTTCAAATGTTTTTCTGAAATTTTATGATCACGTGGCATTTCTCCTTTAGCCTGTTTACATGTCTTACATTGGTTTTTGAATATGGAACTCAGCCTTGATTTTGTATCTTCTGACCAATGTCCTTCCTAAGTATCAATAAAGCAATTCTAAACAGAATTTCAGAAAATTGCATTAGTTTTCTATTGCTGCAGTCACCAATTACCACAAACTTAGCAACTCAAAAAGGCAAAAATGTATTCTCTTACAGTCATGGATGTGCAAAATCAGTTTCACTAGGCTAAAGCGAAGGTGTCAACAAAGCTGTTTTTTTCCCTGGAGGCTCTGTGGGGGAGAATCCATCTTCTTGCCTTTTCCGGTGTCCAGGGACTGCTTACAGTCTTTGGCTCCTGGCCCCTTTCCTCTACACTGAAAGCTGTTGGGGTAGCACCGTCACATTTCTCTGTCCCTCTGCTTCTGTGGTAACGTTGATCTCTTCTGACTGACTCTTTTGCCTCCTTCTTGGAAGACATCAGGCCCAAACAGAGAATCTGGGATAATCTTCCCACTCAAGATCCTTAATTTAATCACATTTACAAAGTCCTTTTTTGCCATAAAAGGTAACAAATTCACAGGTTTCAGGAATTAGGAGGTAGACATCTTTGGAGGCCATGTTTCAGCCTACCATGTTTTCTTTCTTTTCACTGTCCTTATTTGGTTTTGGTATCAGAGTAATACTGTGCAGTCACATTTTTATCTTTGTAACAAAATTCTGCTGTGATGAGATACTACATTTCAAATTTTATGATTTTTTTCCTACCATCGTCTTCTTCTGAGTTGGGAATACTGTTATAAGTATTCATAATATTTGGTAATGTCAATAGACAGGGCATTCCTTTAGCACAGGTCTAATGTCCTTATATAATTAACACAATGCTTTGCCATCTAGTTCAACAGCAAGATAGTCCACACTCCACTGTGCCCTAAAAAGTATGGTATTGGAAGGTCATTTTTCTCTTATTCTGACACGATGGGTATGCACTGGTATTTTTTTTTTTTTAAAGCACAGTAATGCAATATTTGTGGCATTTGAAATGCTGTCAAGTTATAATTGTGTCATTGTGACTTGTACCTTGCCAAAAGGAGTGCCAAGTGACCCCAGCACCACATATGGTCTGGGCCACATACTCACCTGCACTACTGTAGCTTGAAAGCAGCCATAAACAATACATAAATAAATGAGCATCACTGTGTTCCAATAAAATTTTATTGATGGACACTAAAATTTGAATTTCATATAACTTTCACATGCTACAAAATATATTCTCTTTTTGTTTTAAACCATTTGATAATGTAAAAATTATTCCTAGCTTGTGGGCCACACAAAAACAGGCAGCAGTCCAGATTTGGCTTGTGGGCCATAATTTGCCAACCACTGCCTTAACCTCAGGGGACCTATATCCTAAAGGGGGCCGGGGGGAGAAATTAACAAGAAGATAAATAAGTGGACAGGTAAAATAGATAATTTTCTGTGATAAAGGAAATAAAGGAAATTAAATAGTAGGATGGCCAGGGAATGTGTCTCTGGGAACAGGTAAGGTGATCCTGAATGATGAGAAAAGTCATGATGAGCCAGTCATGAGATAAGCTGAGTACAGAGTATTCTAGAAAAAAGAATAGCAAGAGTAAAGCTGGAGGCAGGCAGAAGTTTGGTGAATTAGAGGAACCTTTTCCAAAAAGGTCACATGTGGCAGGAACATGGTAAGAGGTGAAATGGGGGTGAGAATATGTGGAAATCTAAAAAAGATGACATCATTGTTAAGAATTTAACTTTAAATTTAAGAAATTAACTTTAATTAGTTGACCACAGTAGAAGTTATGCTAGATCCAATTTTACACACTGGGCTTGTGGTCCCTTGCTAATTTAGAGGAGCACACCAAGTCTTGTGAATTTAAAAAAAGAAAGGGAGAAAAGGAGAAAATGTTTTTATTTTTGCCACATAGTTCTAGGAAAATACAGTATCTCCTATATTGTCCAGTATATTGAGAACAGATATAATTGGACCAATTTATTTCATTAAATGCTCATCCTTAAGATAATGATGCTTCACATTTTATATTTGCTTACAATACAAATGTGCTCTTCATTAGATGATTTAAGGCCTTTTATTAAAAGCAGTTTTACGTCAACAGTCTAGTTTCTTTATAAAACTTATAACATTAAACCCTCAGTTTACCCCTTTTTCTTCTTATATTCAGACCAATTTGTGTGTCCAAGCTTGTTCTAATTTCTTTGAATGCACTGGAAGGAAAATCATTTTTAAGTTTGCATTGATTTGTGGCAATATTTGTATTCAACAATCAAATGCTACACTATTTCCTTTTAAATGGCTATGTACTTAATTAGTTTCACTTGTTCAGCAATTAATTAGTTTCAGAGACTTCTTATTTTGGTATCAAACCTGACTATTGATAGTTGGAGCAGATACTGTATCAGGACGGTAATGCATGTTTTCCAGTCACATCGCACAAAAAGTTTTCACTTTTGGAAAAAAAGTTCTTCTTTGTAATATCATCTAATATCTTTCATAATTGTGAAATATCCTTCAACTAGTTTCTTTCTTTCATTTATTTTCTCCAGTACTGCTTCTAGTAAATAGGAGGCAAAAGGAAGCTGGAAGAGAAACACAGAAAAAAAGATGATCAAAACTCTATATTTTCTCTAGCTCAAAAACATACACTAAATATCATTAAACCATTAGAACTCAGCTACCTGCAACTTTGCACCCATCATGGTACCCTACTGGGTATCTTTTCAGCTGATCTTACTGGATAGTGGCAGTAATTTTGTCTTTTAGAATAAAAATGATAAAAGAGCAGAAGTAAAATGAAAAAAGATAAACGCCTTATTGAACAATTCATGGTTTACTGACCATGTTAATGATGTAATCTGCAATACAAGAAGCTAAGCCATTTGTCTTCAATCAGCTGATCAATAGCAGGTTACAGCCATCTCCAGGGCCCACAGGCCCACAGAAGTCGTACTGTATGCTCATCACTCATCAAAGAATGAGAGAGAACTATCAATATACTTGCCTGTGTTGGAGCCAAACACCTCAAGAGTTGTGGGGTAAAATTTCAGAGGGGAAAAAATGGCAAAATTATACCCATTGATTAAGTTGTTATAGAAAAGTTTGTTCGGCATATCAAAGTGTAATACACATGTTGCAAACTGCTGAGTTTATGAAATGTAGAGTACATTTTTAAATTTCATAATTTATATAACTTTTCTGGTAAAATTTCATTGTTCCCTCTGCTTCCCTGGGCTTCCTGGAGAACTCCAACTCGTACAATGCGTGTGTGCGCTGTAAGTAGGGGAAAATCTAAACTGTTCTCTGATTACTCGCACAGCTCCGCCAACTTGCTTCCATCTCCTGTCCAGCTCTCTAGTCTCACAGAAGAGGTTTCTATAATTAAGAAGCTCATTACGTCACTTCTTGGAGTTGTCCTTTGGATTCGCCAGGGAAAGACTATTTTTGTTTCCCTGAATACGTTAGCTGGGAATGCTTGTCACGCCCAGGCCCCTTTCCTACGGGGAAGTGGCATCGGGCCCTTTTTTGTGCTAGGATGACCACTGGTAGTGTCACCCATCAGTACCTGAGCAAAGACTTATGCCCTCGGTAGGAGTTGCCCAGCTGTGCTCAGCTAGGGTGATTATAATTTAGCTACACCGAACAGGATGGCTCTTTTCTGAATATGAATGGGGGAAAACAGCAAAGATTACGTAGCCCATGAAAGAAGCAGAGACCAAAGCTGGTCCAGAGCATTGCCTCAGATCCCAAAGTTTCTAAGATTCTAATTTAACTTCTTTCTTAGTTTTACAACAAACCGCCTTCTCCTTAGGGCAGCCTAAGTCTCTGCCAGGAGCTTCACACATTGTCTTCCTTGAAACTTACCACTGAAGAAAGCATAAGATACCAAAATATCACATTTCTTCAGTTCTGAAGACACTCTTGAATAGAAGATACACACATTCACTTAAAAACAGCTTTTTCTGGGGGAAACAAAAAACCCTACCACATTAAATATATACATACTGTGTTGGCAATCCAATGTCAGAAATACGAAAATGTGGGGGAAATGCATCTTAGAATCAAGCAAGAAGAATGTTAGACTTTCTTCTGCAAGATAAGGATACTAAAAGCAAATCCTTACTTTGACAGATTGACCTTCTGGGATGCAGAAAAAGATTATATTTGGCAAAACTGTCAGTCTTATAAATTAGGTAATTTAAATTCTCAGGGCATTAATATTAGATGTTAAAGAAATGCACATACAAAAAAACATTAACAAAACTATCAGGCAAATTTCTTTTATGTTGGCCATGGCTATCAGTATCATATGCATTCCTACCAAAAAGCAGACAAACAGGGGTGCCTTAGTGGCTCAGTCGGTTAAGCCTCAGACTCGATTCTTGCTCAAGTCGTGATCTCAGGGTCGTGGGATGGAGCCCTGCGTGGGGCGAACCTGCTTGTCCCTCTCCCTCTGCTCCTCCCCACCCCCTCCCCGGGCTCCCACACGCACTCTCTCTCTCAAATAGATAAATAAATAAAACCTTTAAATGTTATCAAAGAGGGGTGCCTGGGTGGCTCAGTCATTAAGCATCTGCCTTCGGCTCAGGTCATGATCCTGGAGTCCTGGGATCGAGCCCCGCATCGGGCTCCCTGCTCGGCGGGAAGCCTGCTTCTCCCTCTCCCACTCCCCCTACTTGTGTTCCCTCTCTCTCTGTCTCTCTCTGTCAAATAAATAAATAAAATCTTTTTTAAAAATTTAAAAAAATAAAAAATTATTAAAAAGAAAAAAAGCAGACAAGATGAGAATAACCTCCCATTTCTTCCTGATATAAACACAAGGTCATTTCCTAAAGCTGGTCAAGGAAAAAAAGGGTTCTCTGGCCAAATAAGTTTGGAAAACAAACCAAACTTTAAAAACTTTCTTGATTTCAGGATTTCTTAGAGGCTTTAAGATACGAATAGGCACTGTGTGTCTCCAAGAGGGCAATGCAATATCCTGTTTCTGAACTCATCTGTCCGTGCTTTTCTCATGGTCTGTTTATCGTGTTGGACCAGCAGTCCATGGAACACATGCCACTTCTGTAATTGCTTATGTAATGACGTCACCCGGTACTTTCACCAGGCCACAACGTACTGACATTCATCATCTTATTTGCATATCACATTTTCAAGTTAAAACCTAAGCCTTATTATCTTGTGATCTGAACAGTTTTTAACATGTCACTGCCCTCGGAAATTTCACTTCCTTTAAAAAAAATCTATCTCAAAGAATCTGTCTTCCAGGAAGCCTCCAAGGTGGAACAAGAGGTCCATTTACTAATTTACTACTGACAACTCACTTTATTCTCTTCCTCTGGTTCCCAATAAAACGTAAAGCCCCACAGTTAAACACAACTGTTTGTCAATCCTGTTTTATTGGATTGTAAGCTTCTTTTAAGCTTTGTATGGAGGCTAACACATATGGATTTCAAAAAGCAATCAATCTTTTAATCATGATGCACAGTATTTGCACGTCTGTCTGCCCTGTAAATAGGTCAGAAGAATGTTATTATCTGTCTATATAATATGACATGAAAGTTCATATATCTTACAAGTTGGTTGGAGATGTTTATTTTAATGGTTCTATTTCCTTTTTTATAAAACAGTTCTGAATTTCTTCCTCTAAACACAGTGCTCACTGTACATGCTTTTTATGACTTGTCGTTTACTGGGAAATATAAGGCTGGTTCTCAAAGAGGCCTTTCAGAAGTTGTTGTTGTTGTTGTTTCTTTACTATATAAGGATCAACTGTAATTTTATAAAATATAAAATTAATGTAATTTTGTAGTAAGATCATTAATAAATGAAACAAACTTAGAGGAAGTCTAAGGAGAAGTCAGAATTATAAAACACTTCAAATATAATAACTGAAAGTATCTGTTAACCAAAAAATTGTAAGCACATGTCCCTCCTACTTTATAAATTGTTCCTTACTCATGGAGTAGACTCAATATGTATTCAAATAATGAGTGTACTAGCAAGCCTGGGTTTACAAATAGCCTCTCTTGCCAAGTTTGCACTATTCACTTATTTGGCAAACTTCTTCCATAGACTGCACAGATAAAAATTTCTGCTTAGTCTAGGAGGAATTAATGAAAATTCTTGTTTTCTGAGAGTGGCTAAGAATGGCATTTTGAGTTCACTGGCTATTTTAGTCAACTGAGAGTAATTACTTTTATCACTCACAGATTATTATTAATTCTTAAATCTTATAAATCACAGTTAACCTGAAGACTGATGGAACATAATTTAATCTACTGTGATTCAAGAGAGTTCTGCAAAATCCTATAGTACCAAATGAACATCAGTTCTCAACAGTTCTCTTGATACCTTGTGAGATTTCTTGGTATGGAAATTTAACTAGGACATTGGAACAACTGAGTTTTGCTTGGTGCACAGTGTCGTCTTAAAGCAGGTCTTCCTAGTCATTCGGCTGTCCCTGTCGCAAAAGGTGATTTCTCTTTCGCAGAGATTTCCCCAGATTTCACAGACTTCCAGCTTATCTTACATGTAAACACCTACAGATGTTCGCCTTTAGGAACTGGTATGCTGCTGACACAATCTCACATTTATCCCTCACACTTACAAATTGTGGTTTCATTTAGAGGTGTTTCTGTATAAAGGTCAGATATGAGGGATGGCTGCAGATGTTTGAGAGCGACACTGGAAAAATAACAAAACCTAAAGTCCATGACTATAAAACATACAGATAATGTAAAGCATGAGCACTAACTAGAATGTGCTCTTAACAATCAAAAATGGAAAAGTTTTGTGTTAAAAGAAAAAAAAATGAAATAAGGGTAACTTTTTAAATCTAAGGGGCAAAGGAACATTTTCACCATTTTCATTCTTGTTTGGGGTTTGAAAACTATTACCAAGAAGATACCGCTTTTAAAACACAAACTGATTTTAATCTAGCTTGAGTCATACTGAAAAGAAAGATGTGAAATTTTATGTAGTATACCTGCTTTTCCTGGAAACACGAAAGAAGGTTTAACATTGTTAAATTAAAAAAAAAAAAATCCCAGGAAGGCTTTGAATGGAAAATTCTGAACTCTTGCAATTTCAGCTGGGTGTGAGAAATCTGTGTGGGTGGCTGAGTGTGTGGGTTTATGTGTGTGAGCAAGGGTGAGTGTGTGAGTATGCACGCATGTGCATGCATGTGTTCTACGTGCAACAGAGGAGATGTGTTCAGAGTTCTAAGGAGAAACTTTTAGTTAACCTTCAGTCCAGAAGGGACTCTATTTACAAAAGCCAGGGAGATTTATAAAACCCTTCTCATGGCCATATTGCAAGAATTCTGTAGAAGGTAAGCATATTTTGCAGAGAGGGCACTGGGGAAAGAGCCATTTTAAATTTCAGCATTTGCAAGATCTGAAGCAACTAAGAAGAACAGGGATATTTAAAGCTAAAGAAAAAGCACTGATTAAATTCCATACTTTAAATTTGCAACAGCTGAAGGCAGAAGGAATTTTTGATATGGTCCCAAGGCAAGAAAATGATCTCCAAAAAGTGGACTAAAATGGACTGAATGAAATTCAAAAAAGGATTAGCAAATAACAAAGAACAGGGCAACAACAAAATGAAATCAAGACACATTTTCCAGCCATTTCTGGCTCAAGGTTTTTATAGAAATCCTAGTAAAGAACCAGATTGTATTATAAGTGCATATTATTTGCTTTGTACAAGTATACATATTTTAATACATATACCCATAATTCTGTTCAAGTTAATTGTTTAATAAATTTCACAGTTGATACATTTTAACTCTTTGTTTATTGTCCTCCACCCCCGAAAATGTAAACGCCATGAAGGCAGTGATTTCTGTCTCCTTGGTTCACTTCTGTACTCCCAAACCTGAAACATCATCTGGTACGTAGGGGGCACTTAGTACAGGATTTTTTAATGGATTCCGTAGCATAGGTTCAGTTTTATCTCTACGAATTCTCTTCATTGCCTTTTCAAGTCCCAATTAAAAAGGACTGTTTCAGGTGTTTTTAGGGCCTGAAAACAAAGTTAAATGACCTCTATTACAATTTTAATTTTGGGGGTCAGAATGGGCAGAACAAATAAGCAGTTGTCTCTTAGAGGGCAGAGTATAAACCACTCCTAGTTTGGATATATGAGAAGGTAATATTGATCAGAGTATCATAGGGGTACATCTTCTGTGCCAACTGAAAGGAAACCAATTAAGTAAGAAACAAAATAATTTATCTCATTTATTCATAAGTATGGCCAGTAGACAGAAATTCAAATTCAAAGGCACTTAAGGCCATCTCTGCTAATTAATGGTGGAGGACACAGCACATGTGACACAAGAAATTTACTGAATTTACTTTTAAATGTATTCTTTTTTTTCTCTCTTTCAGTATTAAGGAGAGCATTTTTTAAATGGAGATACAGTTCACGTAACACAAAGTTCACCATTTTAAAGTATATAGTTCACTGGTTTTTAGTATTCACAAGACTATGCGACCATCACCACTATCTCATTCCAGAACATTTTCCTCACGCTCAAAAGAAACCCTGTACCCATTACCAGCCCCTCCCCTGTCTCCCCATCCTCCCCACCCCCTGGCAACCACTAATCTACTTTATGTCCTTATAGATCTGCCCATTCTGGACATTTCATATGAATGCAATCATATTATATGTAGCCTTTTGTCTATGGCTTCTTTTACGTAGCATAAGAGTCACAAGGTTCTTCCGTGTTGTAGCATGTATCAGTCCTTCATTCCATTTTATGGCTGAATAATAAACAGTCCATGTATGCGCATGCCACATTTTGTTACTCTATTCATCACCTGATGTACCTTTGGGTTGCTTCCACTTTTGAGGTATTAAGAATAATGCCGTTAAAAAAAAAAAAAAAGAATAATGCCGTTGTGAACATTCATGTAGGAGGTTTTTTTGTTTTGTTTATTTTTTTTTTGGACATGTGTTTTCATTTATTGTGGGCATCTACCTAGGGGATGAAACTGCTGGGTCATATAATCTCCCTTTAACTTTTTGAAGAACTGACAGCCTGTTTCACAGGAGTGTCATCATTTTACATTCCCAGCAGCAATGTATGAGGTGAGGGTTCTAATTTCTCCACATCCTCACCAACCCGTGGTATTGTCTGTCTTTTTCATTATAGCCATCCTACTAGGTGTGAAGCAGTATCTCATTTTGGTTTTTGGTTTGCATTTCCCTAATGGTTAATGATGTTGAGCATCTTTTCATTTGCTTATTAGCTATTTGTTTATCTTCTTGCAGAAATTTCTATTCAAATCAGTTTCTTTGCTTTCTGTTGTTGAGTTGTAAGAGTTTGAAATGTGTTCATAAATGGTTAAATTTCACTGAGAAGAGCCGGATAGAAGGCTAGGCTGAATTAATGAAAACTTGTGAGTCCCTGAATATTGTTAATGTGATGCATCTACTAAATTTTCTATGGCTTCCGTACTGACATCTCCTCCCTACCAAATCTGATCTACGTCTTTGGGTCCCTCAAACTCTTAAAGGTATCATCATCCCTTTATGCAGGGTATTAAACTCACCCATCTATGGCTTCTACTTTCTGACTTCACCTCATCTCATTACTGCTATTGATTCAATTACTGTAACGTGGATCATATCTATCTCATTCTTTCTCTTTTTATGGCGAGGGCACATGCAGGCCCTCATTGCCCTTTGCCTCGGCGATCTTCCTGCTCCCAGTCTCTCTCCCTCCAAACCTGCTGTGTGCTGATCTCAGGTTTCTGTTCTAAAGCACAACTCTGATCATATCTCTTCCCTGCTCAAAAGCTTTCATAGTTTAGTCCCAGCCTACTTTTCCTATCTCTGTTTTTTCCTCTTACTCCCTAAACCATAGAAAAACTGATTTTTGAAGGGTTCTCCCATCCTATTATAATCATTAACTTGCTTGTTTGTCTCTGCCATAAATTATATGTTTTTAAAAATGTAATAATGTAAAAAGAGGAATTACTCCAAGTAAAAATATTCAAAGAAATTAAAAGGCAGCTGTGCCATAAAAAAATGACAGTAGATATTAGAAAGATTTTTTTTTTTAAACATTTTATTTATTTATTTGAGAGAGAGAATGAGACAGAGAGAGCATGAGAGGGTCAGAGGGAGAAGCAGACTCCCTGCCGAGCAGGGAGCCCGATGTGGGACTCAATCCCGGGACTCCAGGATCATGACCTGAGCCGAAGGCAGTTGCTTAACCAACTGAGCCACCCAGGCGCCCAAGATTTTTTTTTTTTTAAGATTTTATTTATTTATTTGACAGAGAGAGACACAGCGAGAGAGGGAACACAAGCAGGGGGAGTGGGAGAGGGAGAAGCAGGCTTCCCGTGGAGCAGGGAGCCCGATGTGGGGCTCGATCCCAGGACCCTGGGATCATGACCTGAGCCGAAGGCAGATGCTCAACGGACTGAGCCACCCAGGTGCCCCTAGAATTTTTTTTTTAGTGTAATTTTTATTGCTAGCAATCTGTGGGATAAAGGTTAGGTGCAGATAAAGATTAAATGTATAAAATTACCAATAGTATCAGGACCACCTTCAGGAATGAGGACATATACTTGCATTCTGTATTAAATATAGAAAAGTTCAGGTTTTAGACCTTTTAGTTCTCAGGGAATCTGGCTAAAAACAGCAGTAGGTATTATCCTCTTACACTGGAGTCCCATGCTGCCAGCTTTTTATTTTGTGGTAAATATTTTATTAATACAAATTTTCATCCAATGAATGCAGAGAAAAATTTCTTTGCAACGAAAATTTTGTACGTGTGGCCTAATCCTTAAACCAAAGCCTAATTTTGTGGCCTAATCCTTAAACCAAAGCCTAATTTTGTGGCCTAATCCTTAAACCAAAGCTAAAAGCATGGGGCCAGACTGACTCCTAGGATCTGAGAATTCCCTTACATACAGCACCCAACGCATAGGGAGGATGTAAAAGAGAGGTTTTCCGACAATTTTGTCTCCAAATATTTTAATAATCAAATATCAATATTGAATTAATTCGTTTTTTAAGGAAATGTGCTCAATTATTCCACAGCTTGACGAGTGTGTAACCCAGATACACAGAACTGTATGTCTTACTCAACGGACGTAGGAAGGAACACACACACTTATACCCACACGATCCTGCGAGCATCACTTAGCCTCTCACAAAATTGGTGGACAAAGAAAACCTTTTCTAAAATTCAGGACAAATATAATTGCTGTAACTGAGAGAGAAGAAAAGTAGGCTAAAATAAAAAATGAGAGAGATGTTTTCTATTTTATAGATTTTTCTCTTGGGTGTAATTACGAAGTGACATCCAAGTGCAACCAATGAAGTCCCTATTTTTTTCTCACAAAATTCAAAGACATCAGCAAAACCACCTATGTCAGTAATAAAAATAAAAAGTCTTTGACTTTCTAAATGTTTTCATACTGTCACAGTGGAATAAAATTAGCTTGAAAAACGATCTAAAGGCACATGATGCAGTTCGTTATGTAGAACAGCAACAGCAGAGCTTCCCAGGGTTCATAAAGTCCGCTCCATTAAATTTACCTCCAGTCAATAATTAGGAATCCACAAATAAACCCGGGCAATTAAATCAATACTGCCAGGCAATCATAGTCCGGAGTCCAGGCTCAGCGGCACAAAAAGGCACTACATCAAACTGCAGCATTAAGCGGCCTAACGCCATTTTCAATAGGATTTTTTTGCACTAACTAAACAGAATAAGTATACACCCTGATAATGCAGAATGTGTGTATGCACGTCTACACAGGTATGTCAAAAAAAAAAAAAATCAGGGCTGGTGTCAATATCGCTTTCATGAAATTTAATAAAGATGTGCACGTGTGGACGTATTATTTTTATGGTCATAACTGATGACAGAAGTTCCAGATTCAAGGGTCATACTTACAAGTTGAACATTAAAAAAATTCATTCAGAAGTTTATTTTTAGCATTTCAAGCTTAAAAATATAACCCGTCACAGTCATTACTGAATTCCTTCGAGGTGCCAGGAGCTGGGCTAGGTGTGGGGTGTGCAACATATTATAAGAAATGGCCTGTCTTCTCAAAAGCAGGTTGTCACCAAAGAAGACTCTGTCCAGGGCGTGCATGTCAACACTTGAACAACTTTAAGCCAAAGATTGCCAATCACTGTCTGTTATTAATGAAGTGATTCCTGATAATGTTTCAAAAATATATAAAACTGATGGTAAGAATATCAGTATTTCGTGTACGATTTTACTATCCTTGACTTTTCCAAAAGTATAAATACTGCTGTTTGTTAATATAAATGTAAAATAACTGCATTTAAGTCTGCTTTTAGTTTTAATCTTTACACAGAAACATACGATGACTTTCCAAAACTTACGGGACAGTAATAATTTTTCGGTTGTTTTGCTCTTTTGAAAACTACGTTTTAGCTCTTTTAATTCCTGGTTCATTTCTAAAAGAGACAATTAGGTTGAGCAAAAAGAACTGCAATGAAAAAGTTTTCGAATACATTACGCGCTGTCAGTGATGTCAAAACAAAAGCTGGCTACGACTAGAAAGGCAGGGCTCTCACCTGCCAATAAGCTGCCCTTGATCACTTACAAGAGGGGCACATCCCAGCAGACTCCATGTGTATTAAAAAAATACTTGAAAGGAAAGAAAAAGTATCACACAGGTCACAGCAGTAGTCTCAATGGACCCCTCAGGGATCTCAGCTCGTCTTGGCCTTGTCATCCTCTATGCAGCTTTCCACTCGGCCCAGAAAATGTCGATAGGAAAATGTTTGAGGGGCCTCTGGTGGACATTTTTTCATTCTTTCTGCATTGACAGGATGCCAAATCAATATTTACTTCCCACTAACAAGCTGCTCGAGGTCTCAGTAGAAAATATTGTAGAGAATGCGGGAAGACACAGTAATAAACAGCTGTCTGGCTGTGAGGAAAACATGAATTGACTGGAAACAGGTCCATAGTAAAAGGTCACCGAAACCCATGAACTCCTCAGGTGTCCATATCAACTACCAACTTTAAAGACATATAATAAAGAATCTCTTCTCCTAAGAGGGCTGAGAGAATGGATCCTTTTCAGGGTAGCAAGCATGGAGGTTGACTCAATACGTTAATTAATGCATTTGCTAAGTCCTGTGTTGGCTCTTCCCAAGGCATTTGTTTCATTTGTTAAGTCCAAAAGTACAAATAGAGGGTTAACTTTACTGTCTACCTATTGGAATACTTCTTTACCTACCAGAAGTAAATGATGTGGTAAGTGTTTACAAAAAGTTAGACATCGAGTAAAAATGTAAGGCTTGGAATATTTTTTTTAGAAGTTTTTAGAGATGAAGGAGAAAAATGAAATACCTGTCCTTCAAGAAGTTTCTGAATGTACAACAGCCATTCTCGGTCATTCTCAGCATCTATCCTTGTCCTTTCTAGGTCCTAAAGGAAGAAAATCAAAAGACTGGTGTTAATTGCATTTACATGAACTTGATCATACTGTTAGATACTGAATAAATTTATTTTTTTGTTGTTTTTTTTAAAAGATTTTATTTATTTATTTGACAGAGAGAGACACAGTGAGAGCAAGAACACAAGCAGGGGGAGTGCAAGTGGGAGAAGCAGGCTTCCCGCGGAGCAGAGAGCCTGACAGAGAGCCCGACAGACAGCCTGATGCGGGGCTCGATCCCAGCACCCTGGGATCATGACCTGAGTCGAAGGCAGACGCTTAACGACTGAGCCACCCAAGCGCCCCAATACTGAATAAATTTAAAGAGATACTGATAGAATAGGGTTCAGTAAAGACCACGTGTCCTTCCAAAGTAGGGAATATGCAAATCTGTGTTCTTAATACTTAATTTATAAATACTGACATGTAGAAGATAAAGCTATATTTCTCTATTTCACAGTACAATTCAGGAATATTTTATTTCTGTCTTCACAGTGGAGCTCAAGGTAGGGACAGAGGTGGTGGTGAAAGCAATGAAAATAAAGCGAAAAATAAGACAAAGCTGTATAAAAGAATCATTTACAAGTGACCCTTGTAAGATAACATAAAACCTTATATTAATTAAAAAATCTGACTTTTCAACAGATAATTAAGGAGTAATTGTTACAAATGCAAACAAAATAGGACATGGCATGGCTCCAGTGTTTTTAAATGCTTGCTTATTATAAACAACCAATAACTAACTGATAGGCAAGGGAAACTTCTACTTCAAGTGTTGTAAGCCCCTAAATATTCTCAACCCACCAATGATCAAGGTTAAAATAATTCTGAAAGTATAATGTATTCATATGTGCAGTGGATTATTCGGTTAAAAACATGATTTAGCTTACAAAAATATGGACTTTTCAAAAAGGGAAGGGTTTGGGAAACGAACATTTGTTGAAATTTACTGGATGCCAGGTATCCGGCGAGGCACTTCGCATAGGTTATCGTACTTTTTATATGAATTTACTAGAGTTCAATGTGGTTTAAAGAATATTAAGTCGGCTGGTTTGGGCTCTGCTTGGACAAGTCCAGTCAACTCTCTAGACCTCTGAAAAGATGCAGGGATCTAACTAAGCTCTGATCTATAATTAAATCTAGTAAATATATCAAGGTGCATGGATCCTTCTCAGAACAGTGTGATTTCTACTGGAGTCCTTTTTCTTCCAGGAGGATGTCCACTGAAGGTTGTGTGGTATGCTTTTCACAGTGCTGTATATTCTGGCTCCAGAATGTATCTGTCCAGAGGCTGGGGTGCCCTTACTTCACAGAAATGTGCCAGCTACTCTTTGGAACTATAAAGAGAGATCTTCTCATTCATATACCCAAAGGGGACAACTTTTTTCTATTCAGAGAGAGTCCTTTTTTCTCATCTATAAGCCCAGAGAGGGCATCTTTTGAGACCACACAAAGTTGATGGGCCTGTCTTCCAGAATATGTATCTGTGTTTGTGCACACACATGTGTACACAAACACACACATACACACATGAGGGATTTGGATAATCTACTTGTTTTAAAACTCTTAGGGAACAGTGGAGGACTCAGCCCTAATTTTTTGTTAGGATTCTCACTATCAATCAACACATTTTAAATGTCTATAGTAAGGTATAGTCAACACCCTTACCAGAGATACTATCATTTCCTGTGTGTCTTATATTTGATACTGTATTTGATAATGCTCTTGTACTTCAAAGTTCAGAATTCATAAAGTGAATTCAAAGTGTAGAAAGTCACAGGCATTGTAGCTTGGGTGCTGAAAATAGGAAACGCAGAGTTCGCTATCCTATTCACCCAGGGGATGAAAATCATCTCTGCGGGATTCCTTTGACCTCTTTTCTAAGAATTCTTGGCAGTTTAAAAACCTTTGCAAATTGTAGATCTGTTCTACGCCAGACGTTTTTCTGTTTTATTTTCTCCAGAAGTTTTTTGAGCAGCTGATGGGGGGCTGGAGGATGTTCTCATACAAACATTTAAGTCCATCATTTTACTTATTCATCGAGCCAAATATTTACTGGGAAGCTAGTAGCGCCATCATCTCTTTGATGTTTCCAAACAACCAAATCTAATATTCATGTATCAAAGTTCAGAGACTTAATAGGAAACAGGATTGAGTATCACCCTCAGGGTTTCACAGAAGACTGTCCACAGGATGAGATTCTGCTATCCAAGAGGTCATAAGTATGTGAAAAATGCAGTGGCCTCCCCAGGAGGTACAGAACTGTTACTGAAGACCCTTATCTATATGCACATAAATCCACTCAGACAGGAGTACTTTACCCAACTTAAAGCCATAAGTATATTTTTTCCTTAACTTGATCAGCAATAATTTTGAATTTAGCTAGGAAAGCCAATAGATTTACTATTTTTGCTCATGTAAGAGGAAAAGTCCTCAAATCAATGATGACCCACCTTAACTAAATCCATTCAAATTGGCTTAATTAAAAATACTAGCTTACAAGATATATGATTAAATTAAAGAAAATAGAAGAGACAGGAAAGGACTTGAATAACTGACTTGAATAACAAACACACAGTTCTAAAGGTTTTAGGTACTGGCTTCTTTCTGTATTATACAGTGAAATTTCACTAAATGTTTTCTGAGTTGGTTAATAGCCCTGATGTAACTTTCACGGGTATATTACTAAGCTGACCTTCATTAATATTATCTTGAAGATGAAACTCTAAGAATTATAAAACAAATAAAAGTATGTGTTGAAATTCAATGTATTAAAAAAGCCCTTTATTGATAAATACTTAAATGATCTTACCATTTCATCTTCTGTATCCATTATTTCCTCTAGATCTGACCGTGAAATGTTCAGGATCGAAGCTGCCAAGGTCTGGGCTTTATGGGTTGAGGTTTTGTGAGCATCCCTGTTTTTTCGCATTTTTCGAAACTCTCTAATTTGTTGCCTTACCTCATGGACATCACTTTGTAACTCTTTGACCAAAGCCTGCAACACATTGGAAAGAACGTGGGCTCATATGAAGTCATAAATGAAGACAAAGCAGTCACAGTATAAAAATGTGAAGATACCAGCAAATCATTGCTTATTAGGATTACTCTGATTTTATTTTGGAACATAGTAGATTGCTCTTTACTTATTGTCTGTATGTAATATAAGCTCTCTTAAATGCGCACTTAACAAACTTGCTGGATTAACCAAACTCTCCAATCCCTCTTTCAGATTTACCAACTGATATCCTGGTTGGTGAATGCTTGAAGCAGGCAGGCTACTTTTCATCATGCCAGAGCACAACCACTCCTGCCCACTGAGCTGATGCCAATCGTCATTTCTGTTTATTCCTAAATGTGTGTATATTCATTGTAACAGGTTAATTACATGATTAATTTACTTATTACATAAACTGATGAAAAATGGCTGCAGAAAGATAGTTGTTTCTATTTTATTAAAACTGGATCAGAAATGCTTTGCAAGGTCTTGATAAAGACAAGTTGGATAAATGTGTAATTAAATTATGTGTGGGCAAGACAACAATAAAGATTGAAAAAAAATTAAAACCTAGGACTGCTTCACAAGACTCTTTAAGTTCTCCCTTTGAGAGATGAATCAATGCTGGCCCATACCATGCCAACGCATGCATAAGAAAAGAACAGCCCTTACCCTGGGTGGACAGAGCTCTGGACCTCAATGCCTGGCTTTGTGATCTGAGAGCAGGTTAGCTAGATGTTTGGGTTATTTTTTGATCTTTTGCCAGCTCAAGCAAAGTTGCAATAAATAACAGTACTCATGTATACATTTTGCATCTCTAGAATATATCCCTAGAAGTGAAATTGCTGGACCAAAGGATTTGTCTAAGTGTAATATTGAAAGCTGTCACCAATCTTCCCCCCTCGCCAAGATAGTACCAAGATATACCTCCACAAAGAACATAGGAAAGTACTTGTTTCTCCACACGATTAGCAAAACACCAATTTGGATTTCACTGTAGTTTGTTTTTTCACTGTATTTTTAAATTTCACTTCTTTTATTAAAAAAAAAAAAAAGTTGAACATCAGCCTTAAGAGATAATTATATTTCTTTTGTTATTTTTTTCTATTTTTCTTAGTGACTTATAGGAGTTGTTTATATATTTGCATATTACATTTGTCTATTGTACATATCTAAATTTTTTTATACTTTGTATTTTCTTTCGACAGTAATTAGTGTTTCATGCCAAGGAAACAAATATTTCTTTTTTTTTAAGATTTTATTATTTATTTGTCAGAGAGAGAGAGAGCACAAGCACGGGGAGTGGGAGAGGGAGAAGTGGGCTCCCTGCTGAGCAAGGAGCCCGATGTAGGGCTCAATCCCAGGACCCTGGGATCATGACCTGAGCTGAAGGCAGACGCTTAACCGACTGAGCCACCCAGGCATCCTGGAAAAAGTATTTCTTATTTTTTATATACTTGATGATTGTTTTCTTTTCTTTCTCACTTTTAAATTTTGTGTGATACTTCAAAAAGCATTCTCCACAATGAGATATATATAAAAATGCATTTTCTACCCACGATTTTTTTCTGCTACTTTTAAGTTTTTATTTTTCATTTTAAAAATTTTAACCCATTTGTCATCATTTAGAAATTGTTACATAAAATCATAGTCATCCCACAACCACTTATTAAAAAGTTCAACTTGATGGGGCGCCTGGGTGGCTCAGTCGTTAAGCGTCTGCCTTCGGCTCAGGTCATGATCCCAGGACCCTGGGATCGAGTCCCGCATCGGGCTCCCTGCTCAGCGGGGAAGCCTGCTTCTCCCTCTCCCACTCCCCCTGCTTGTGTTCCCTCTCTGGCTGTCTTTCTCTCTGTCAAATAAATAAATAAAATCTTTAAAAAAAAAAATAAAAAGTTCAACTTGGGGTGCCTGGGTGGCACAGTCAGTTAATCGTCTGACTCTTGGTTTCGGCTCAGGTCATGACTTCAGGGTCGTGAGATCAAGCCCCACGTCAGGCTCCAGGCCCAGCACAGAGTCTGCTTAAGACTCTCTCTCCCTCTGCCCCTCCCTGCCCCACTCTCTTTGTCTCTCTCTCTAATAAAATATATCTTTAAAAAAAAGTTCACCTTTCTCCCACCGATCTCCTGTGTGTTTGGGTCAGTGTCTGGACTTTCTGTTCCATCCCATCTCTCTTTTTATTAGTGAAGCTTTATAACATATTTAAACTAGTAAGGCTTTATAATAAATGTTAACATCTGGCAGGCCTAGTTCCCTCTTACTACCCTTCTTTTTCAGGTTTTTCTTGGTAATTTTTGCTTGTTTTATTTTCCATATGAACTTCCATGTGAACCTTGTCTAGTTTCCCTCCCCCTAAAAAACAAATCTTACCGGTTATTTTATTTCAATCATGTTAAATTTCATTTGGGTCAGGGTAACCTTTTAGCATGTTGAGTCTTCCTAATTGAAGACCATGGTGTTCCCTTCCAGTTAAGCCTTATTTGTGTTTCTTAGGATCATTTTTAACTTTTCTCCTTCTAGCTTATTTCTCTTGCTAGCTTATTCACTTGGAGGGAAATTATTGTTGAATTACGGGTTTGATATTTGTTCTGCTCCATTATTTGTTTTCTTCTTTCAAGAATCCAATTATACATATGTTGAATCTCTGTCACTTGCTTCATAAATCCTTTTTCCCCTAATATGCTTTATTTTTTAATTGAGGCATAATTATGAATGAAATAGTGTGTACATTGTAAGGGTTTAGTTTAATGAGCTTTGATAGTTTATGCATGTATGCAACCACCACCCTGTTCAGGATAGAGAAAGTCTTCATACTCCAGAAATTTCTCTGATGCCCCTTTCTAGGCAATTCCTCCCACACCCAAACAGCAATTGTTCTCACACACACATTCATATGAGACCAGCAATATATGTATTTCCTGAGATAATTTCTTGTCTTTTACTTCTTTACTTTGTCTGCCACCTTGCTTCCATCTGCTCTTATGACTCATCATCTTTTTCCTAAATTCTTACATTTAATTTCACCTTAAACATGTGCTTTTTAAAGGAAAATATTTCATTAATATTTCAAATTCATACTAAAATTTTTCATCTGCTCTGTAGCAACTTATCTGTGGTGAAACTTATTTTCCTGCCACTTACTTTTTCTGTTTTTCCTCCATTCTTATTCTTGTACATTTGCACAGATACTGTGTTGGTTCATTTCTCTGGACTCATTTTTGAAGAAGATTTTTTCCTAGATCACCTATTTATAGGAAGTTACATGGCAGAAGGGCCTGTGGTATGTTCCAGGCTAGTGAAATTTTGCATACGACTTTAATTTTTTTTGATGAATTCCATTTGCCAGGTTTTTTTTTTTTTTTTTATGGTTTGCTTGCCTTTTTTTGTTTGTTTGTGTGTTTGTTTGTTTTACAATATAAGGAATCTTTTTTCTTGGCTGCTATCAGAAAAGCTCCCTCCTTCAGATATTCCTTGTCTCTTTTATTCTTCATTAAGCCCTATCTCCTTATGGAAGCAAACCAGTTCTAGGATGGCTATCACAAACCACTGCAGACCTGTTACACTGCTGCAAATAGTGGATGTTGGACTTGTACCTCATGTGAACTTCATTTTCTAAGAGGTCTTGATCTTTCGGAGGTCTGTAGGACCTAAGTCTTCTTTCCCTGGTTCCTTATTTCTGTGTCCTTTTGTATACTTTCCCCAATCTTACCTGTTTTTCACGGTTCTTCTATGTCTTTTGAAATACAGAGTTTTAGTTCTGACCTACATTGACTGTGAAAAGGAGTTGAATTTGTTTCTCTTTCTTGCCTGCTGCTGATTCCAAGGGACAGAGTAGGTGTAATGATGATTTTACCCCTCTATAATCAAGACAGAATTTTCCAAAATGCACTTTCTCCTAATATTTCCAGTTCTTGACTACTATGAATAAAACTGCTATAAATTTTGCTGTACACATTTGTGCATATGTTTGTACACATATGTTTTCATTTCTCTTGGGTAAATACCTAGAGGTAGAATTGCAGAGTCATATGGTAGGTAAATGTTTCATTTATTAGAACTTTCAGAGCTTTCCACGAAATCTTGCACCACTAACAGTGGATGAAAATTCTCTATTCTCCACATTCATTCCAACATTGGTAGTTTACAAGTCTTCTCTTGAATTTATTTAAAGAATTTGTTTAATGCTATTGTAAGTTGAAAATTTTCTATTTCATTTTCTAATTGTTTACTGCTAATATATACAAATACATTTGATTTTTGTACTTTGACCTCATATCTCATGAAATGGTTAAACTCTCTTATTAATACTAGTAGCTGTTTTATAAATCTTTAGGATTATCTACATAAAGAATCATGTCTCATCAGAGAAATGTAAATCGAAACCACAAAGATTAGTTACTTACAAAGCTAGTATGAATGTTAAAAAACAAAAGTAGTTAAAATAGCTATGAAAACAACAATTAGTTAAGGGATACAAAGATAAAAAGATGTAAAATGTGGCATCAAAAACAAAACATGGATTGAGAATAAAAATGTTGCACTTTAGAATGGGATCAAACTTAAGTTGTTATCAAAATAAAACGGACTGTTATAGACATAAGCTATTATATGTAAGACTCATGTAACCACAAGGGAAAAAAAGCTATAGGAAATACACAAAATATAAAGAGAAAAGAGTATAAGTATATCTTATATATGAATAAACTCATGAAACCACAAAGAAAGCAAGCAAGAGAGGAACTACAAAACCAGCTAGAAAACAATTAACAAAATAACAATAAGCACATACCTATCAATAATTACTTTAAATGTAAATGGACTAAATTCTCCAATCAAAAAACATAGTTTGACTGAATGAATAAAAAACCAACACTCATCTA
Organism: Halichoerus grypus; assembly: GCF_964656455.1. Classification (NCBI taxonomy): domain Eukaryota; kingdom Metazoa; phylum Chordata; class Mammalia; order Carnivora; family Phocidae; genus Halichoerus; species Halichoerus grypus. The sequence continues at coordinate 43,916,469 of NC_135725.1, read as the reverse complement.
TCTCCTCCCTACAAGAGATATGCTTTAGATGTAAGAACATACACAGACGGAAAGTGAAGGGATGGAAAAAGATACTCCATGCAAATGGAAACCAAAAGAGAGCTGGAGTAGCTACACTTATATCAGATAAAACAGACCTTAAAACAAAGACTGCAGTAAAAGATGAAGAAGTTTGTTACATAATGATAAAGGGTTAATCTAACAAGAGGACATAATTTGTAAATATTTATGCACCCAACCTAGGAACATCTAAATATATAAAGCAAATATTAATAGACCTAAAGGAAGAAATAGATAGTAACACAATAAAAGTAGGGGATTTTAATACCCACTTATATCAATGGATAGGTCATCGATACTGAAAATCAGTAAGGAAACATCAGCCTAAATGACATACTACCAGATGTATTTAACAAATATTTGCAAAACATTCCATCCAAAAGCAATAGAATACACATTCTTCTCAAGTGCACACGGAACATTTTCCAACAGACATCATTTTAGACCACAAAACAGAACTTAATAAATTTAAGAGAACTGAAATCATATCAAACATCTTTTCTGACCACAATGATATGAAACTAGAAATTAATTCCATGATGAAAACTGGTAAGTTAAAAAATATGTGAAGTTTAAACAACATGCTACTGAATAACCAATGGGCCAAAGAAGAAATCAAAAGAGAAATAAAAAAAATACCTTGAGACAAATGAAAATGGAAATGTAACACCAACATTTAGGGGATGCAGCAAAAACAATTCTAAAAGGAATGTTCAGGGGCACCTGGGTGGCTCAGTCGATTAAGTGTCTGACTCTTGATTTTGGACCAGGTCATGATCTCAGGGTCATTATATTGAGCCCTGTGTCAGGCTCCACACTGCACTGCCTGCTTGAGATTCTCTCTCCCTCTGCCCCTGCTCCCCCACTTGTGTGTGCTCTCTCTCTAAAAAACTAAAACTAAAACTAAAATAAAAATAAAAGGAAAGTTCATAGTGATAAATGCCTACCTCAAGAAACAAGAAAAGTGTCAAATAAAGAATGTAACTTTACACCTCAAGGAATTAGAAAACGAAAAACAAATGAAGTCCAAAGAAAGTAGAAAGAAGGAAATAAAGACTAGAGCAGACATAAATGGAGACTAAAAAGGCAACAGAAAAGATCAATGAAACTAAGAGCTGGTTCTTTGACCCTCCTACACTGTTGGTGGGAGTGCAAGCTGGTGCAGCCACTCTGGAAAACAGTATGGAGGTTCCTCAAAAAGTTGAAAATAGAGCTACTATATGATCCAGCAATTGCACTACTGGGTATTTACCCCAAAGATACAAAAGTAGGGACCCGAAAGGGTATGTGCACCCCGATGTTTATAGCAGCAATGTCCACAATAGCCAAACTGTGGAAAGAGCCAAGATGTCCATCAACAGATGAATGGATAAAGAAGATGTGGTATATATATACAATGGAATATTATGCAGCCATCAAAAGGAATGAGATCTTGCCATTTGCAACGACGTGGATGGAACTGGAGGGTATTATGCTGAGCGAAATAAGTCAAACAGAGAAAGACATGTATCATATGACCTCACTGATATGAGGAATTCTTAATCTCAGGAAACAAAGTGAGGGTTGCTGGAGTGGGGGGTGGGGTGGGAGGGATGGGGTGACTGGGTGATGGACACTGGGGAGGGTATGTGCTCTGGTAAGCGCTGTGAATTGTGCAAGACTGTTGAATCTCAGATCTGTACCTCTGAAACAAATAATGCAATATATGTTAGAAAGAAAAAAAGAAGAAGAAGAATGTAGCAGGAGGGGAAGAACGAAGGGGGGGAAATCGGAGGGGGAGAAGAACCATGAGAGACGATGGACTCTGAAAAACAAACTGAGGGTTCTAGAGGGGAGGGGGGTGGGAGGATGGGTTAGCCTGGTGATGGGTATTGAGGAGGGCATGTTCTGCATGGAGCCCTGGGTGTTATGCACAAACAATGAATCATGGAACACTATATCTAAAACTAATGATGTAATGTATGGGGATTAACATAACAATAAAAAAAGACAAAACAAAACAAAAAGAGCTGGTTCTTTGAAAAGATAAACAAAACTGACAAACCTTTAGCTAGACTCATCAAGAAAAAAAGAAAGGATGAAAATAAATCAGAAATGAAAGAGATGCTATAACTGATACCAGAGAAATATAAAAGATCATAAGAGACTATGAACAACTATATGCCAACAAGTTAGACAACCCAGAAGAAATGAATAAATTCCTAGAACCATATAGCCTACTAGAACTGAATCATGACAAAATGGAAAATCTGAACAGACTCATTACTAGCAAGGTGATTGAATCAGTGATCAAAAACCTCCCAGCAAACAAAAGCCCAGGACCAGATGGCTTCACTGGTGAATTCCACCGAACATTCAACTAAGAATTAATACTAATTCTTCTAAAACTCTTTCAAAAAGTAGATGAGGGTCAAACTCTTCCAAACATATTTTATGAGGCCAGTATTACCGATACCAAAACCAGAAAAGGATGTCCCCTCCAGCACATACACACACACACATTATAGGCCAATACTCCTGATGAGCATAAAAGCGAAAATCCTCAACAAAATATCAGCAACCTGAATTCAACAATACATGAAAAGGATCATATACCATGATAAAGTGGGATTTATTCCCACAGATGCAAGGATGGCCCAACATTCACAAATTTGTCAATGTGATACACCACATTAACAAACAAAAGGATAAAAATCATATGATCATCTAAACAGATGAAGAAAAAGCATTTGACAAAATTCAACATCTGTTTATGATAAAAGCTCTCAACAAAGCGGCTATAGAGGGAATGTACCTTGACATAATAAAGGCCATATAGGAGAAGCCCACAGCTAACATCATACTCAAAGGAGAAAAGCTGAAAGCTTTTCCTCTAAGATCAGGAACAAGACAAAGACTGGACGTGTACTCTTGCTACGTTTATTCAACATAGTATTGGAGTCCAGCCAGAGTAATTAGGGGGGAAAAAGGCATCTGGATTGGAAAGGAAAAAGTAAAACTGTCACTATTTGTAGATGACATATTATATATAGAAAAACCTAAACATTCTATCAAAAAACTGTTAGAACCAATCAACAAATTCAGTAAAGTTGTAGGATACAATATCAATACACAAAAATCAGTCACTGTTGTTTACACTAATAATGAAGTATCAGAAAGAGAAATTAAGAAAAAAATCCCATTTATAAGTACATCAAAAAGAATAAAATACCTAGGAATATATTTAATGAACAAAGTGAAAGACTTTATATATTGAAAACTATAAGACATTAATGAAAGAAATTGAAGAGGACACAAGTAAATGGATAGATATTTCACGGTCATGGATTAGAAGAATTAATATTGATAAAATGTCCACACTAGCCAATCTACAGGTTCAGTGCAATCCCAAACTTTCAATAGCGTTTTCCAAAGAAATAGAACAAACAATCCTAAAATTTGTATTGAACTACAAGATTCCAAACAGTCAAAGCAATCTTGAGAAAAAAGAACAAAGGTGAAGTATCATGTTCCCTGATTTCAAATTATATTACAAAGCTATAGTAATCAAAGCAATATGGTACTGGCATAAAAACAGACACATAGTTCAGTGGAATGGAATACAGATCCTAGAAATAAACCCATACATATATGGTCAATTAATTTATGATGAGAGAGACAAGAATGTACACTGGAGAAAGGACAGTCTCTTCAATAAATGGTGTTGGGAAAATTGGACAGCCATATGCAGAAGAATAAAACCCAACCACTATCTCACACCATACCCAAAAATTAACTCAAAATGGATTAAAGACTTGAAGATAAGACCTGAAACCATAAAACTACAAAGAGAAAACATAGGCAATAAGCTCCTTAACATAGGTTTTGGTGATTTTTTTTGATTCTGACACTAAAAGTGAAAGCAAAAAAAAAAAAAAAAAAGGAAAAAATAAACAAGTGGGACTACATCAAACTAACAAACTTCTGCACAGCAAAGGAAACCATCACCAAAATGAAAAGGCAACCTCCTGAATGGGAGAAAATATTTGGAAATCATATTTGATAAGGGCTAATATTCAAAATATACAAAGAACTCATACAACTTAACAAAAAACAATCTGATTAAAAACTGGGCAGAGGATCTGTATAGACCTTTTTCTGAAGAAGATATACAGATGACCAATAGGTATATGAAAATATGCTCAACATCACGAATCATCAGGGAAATGCAAATGAAAACCACAATGAGATATCACTTCACACCTGTTAGAATGGCTATTATCAAATAGGTAGGAGATCACAAATGTTGGCAAGGACGGGTCAAAAAGGGAACCCTGTGCACTGTTGGTGGGAATGTAAATTGGTGCAGCCACTATGGAAAACAGAACAGAGGTCTCTCAAAAATTAGAAGTGGAAGTACCATATGATGCGGCAATCCCACTTCTGGGAATATATCCAAAGGAAATGAAAACAGGATCTGAAAGAAACATCTGCCCTCTCATATTCATTGCAGCATTATTCACAATAGCCAAGACATGAAAGAAAACATGGTATATATATGCAGTGGAATATTATTGAGCCATAAAAAGGGGGAATCCTGCCATTTGTGACAACATGGATGGACCTTGAGAGCATTATACTAAGTGAAATAAGTCAGATAGAGAAATACAAATACCATATGATGTCTCTTACCTGTGGAACCTAAAAAAGCTGAATTCATAGAAGCAGAGAGTAGAACGGTGGTTGCCAGGGGCTGAGGGGTGGGGGGAAGGAGACATTGGTCAAAGGGTACAGACCTCCAGTTCTAAGAAAAATAAATTCCAGGGTGTAATGTACAGCATAGTGACTATAGTTAACAAAACTGTATTGTATACTTGAAAGTTGCTATAAGAGTAGATATTAAATGTCTTTACCATAACAACAACAGCAACAACAAAATGGTAATTATGTGAGGTGTGATGGATATGTTAACTAACTTTATTGTGGTAAACATTTCATGATATACACATATACCACATCATCACACTGTACACCTTAAATTATACAGTGTTATATGTCAATTATATCTCAGTAAAGTTGGGAAAAAAAGAACGGAAAAAATCATAATTAAGGGAGTAGATCACTGCCAAAGTATTAACATTGTACATATAAAAATAAAATTACTGTGCTCCACAAATGTTCTCGTTAAAGAAGCAAGAAGTTTATATGCCCAAAACATCTTACTAAATCTTTCCAAAGCAAGCACATATTGGTAATTAAATGATTTAAGCTTCCAGCTAAATGGTGTTCTTTGGCTGATATTTATTTCAGAGCTAACAAAAAGCACTGAGAAGACAGAATCTGGCATTTGACTCTCACATATAAGCACATTAAAAAGCCTATATCAGGGCTCAATCACACTGAGCAAAGACTTCTAGGAATTTTCCCTGTGTGTTTTACTCAGTTACTAGGAGGATTCGAAGCCTCAGCTCTGCCATATACACCTAGCCCACATGCTCAAAGCACTTGATTTTACCCCAGGGCAAAATTCCATATTCAAGACTAGATCTAGAACAGATGGTCATTCTACCTCTTCTCTAATCTGGTTGTGCCCTGTGAAAAATGCACAGACTAAAGGGAACACAGATTCCACAACAGGGCCAGAACAGACATTATTGCTATTAATACTAGTAATAATATGTATTAAGCACTTTTGTGTTTATGATACCCTAACAAGCTCTGTACAGAATGAGACCTGGTGATCACAATGTTCCATGTAGGAACCAAGTACATTCTTTAACTATGCTCTTTATGGAGTGTGCACAGCTCTAGCCTTCACAGAGTTTTCAATCTAAGCAGTGGTTAGGTATCTAGTACCATTCTTGAGCCAGATATAAAATCAATTCCTTGAGAACTGAATGAGTCTTATTACATGCCAGTACTTTGGGGATAATGAATGACAGTATGTTCCGTGGGAAGGAGACCGTGTGCAAAGGCAGGAGTGAACATACTATGGGGGAAAGTTGGAGAGTAGTGGGGAAGATTAGATTCTAAGCAGGATAAGGCCAAATTATGGAAGGTGTTAAATATTTAAAAAGCTGAGCTCTAGCACAGTAAAGATCTAGGAAGTCACTGATGGTATGTAGCCTCAGATAGTGGCTCCTGAGCATTTCCACCTGGTCCTAGGGCCATGTGTGCAAGGAAGAGAAGGATCGTAGACATCTCATTCCTCAGAGTCAAATGTCCAGTCTTTGCCAATGTTTCTGGTTTGGCATTGATTTGCTGGTTGCCCTTTATTAGAAAAATGGATTAAGCAGCAGAAATAGCGCCAGTGTCAACTACATATTGGCTCTAAAATACAGTGAAGAAAAACAAATTTCAAATTACCATTAGGCTTCGATTAAACACCAAATCATATATAGATTCAGTTGATAAAAACAACTGAAGGCAGTGTTTTAAAAACTATGTTATGCATAATAATCACCTAACTTGTTAACTTCAGCTTATTGGGCCCCACCCCCACCAAGATTTTGATTCAATAAATTTGGGGCCCTAGGGGCGTCTGGGTGGCTCAGTCGTTAAGCATCTGCCTTCGGCTCAAGTCATGGTCCCAGGGTCCTGGGATCGAGTCCTGCATTAGGCTCCCTGCTTGGCGGGGAGCCTGCTTCTCCCTCTCCCACTCCCCCTGCTTGTGTTCTGTCTCTCGCTGTGTCTCTCTCTGTCAAATACATAAATAAAATCTTAAAAAAAAAAAAAATAAAATAAATTTGGGGCCCTAAATTATGCATTTTATTTAAAAGCAATAGAATCAGTTGATTCTAAGGAAGGTAATCCAGTACCAAAAAGAAACAAAGTGGAAAGGTTCTGAAAGAGTACTAAAAATGGCTTATCAATATCTTTTGTCTTTTCCTATTATGTAATCTTTAATATGTTACTCAAATGACAACGACATGAAACCACAGCAATCCTGAATTTATCTATTAGCACATTTATACTTGGGGCAGCTGGGTGGCTCAGTCGTTAAGCATCTGCCTTCGGCTCAGGTCATGATCCCAGGGTCCTGGGATCGAGCCCTGCATCGGGCTCCCTGTTCAGCGGGAAGCCTGCTTCTCCCTCTCCCACTCCCCCTGCTTGTGTTCCCTCTCTCGCTGTGTCTGTCAAATAAATAAAATCTTAAAAAAAAAAAAGACATTTATACTCTACATCATTGCTGGTGAAAACTATGAAGGATTAATATGTCACTCTTCAACAATTAGAAATTAGACACTATGATTAAATATTCAAATCCTTGGACGAAAATAAAAACCTTGTTTTTTAAAAGATAATTTTTGCCAAATTACTTTCTGTGAACAAGTATACCCACTATATTATCATGAAGGTCATGAAACTTCATCAAGTCTATAATAATCAGATATGTAATCATAAAATTCATTTTTCTATCTTTTTTTAAAGATTTTATCTATTCATTTGACAGAGAGAGAGAGAGCAGAAGGCAGAGGGAGAAGGAGAAGCAGGCTCCCCACTGAGCAGGGAGCCCGACGTGGGGCTCAATCCCAGGACCCTGGGGATCATGACCTGAGCCAAAGGCAGATGCTCAACCGACTAAGCCACCCAGGTGCCCCTCATTTTTCTATTTTTAAAACTTCTGGTTATCAATTCTTTTTAAAAAGTACACATTCAAAGAATATTTCAGGAAAAACAATAACTGGCATTTAAATAAATCTTATAATTATGCATTTCATATTTTATATCTTGGCTAAAAATACAACAAACAAAACCCTAATCTGAATATAAAACAAAAAAACAAAGGATTATGAAACTAAAGGTCATAATAAAAATGGTTTTACATCATGAGTAATGACAATATTCAATGAGAGTGCTTATCATAAGTTAAACAGTGAGACTATTCAAAAGTATTTGGAAGAAATGACATTTTAAATCTGGAAAAGTTAAATTACGTTTACTAAAATTAATACTCTGCAATCATTTGGGGTCCTCTGAGGCAAGGTTTATTGGTTTGACTTTATATCCGTTGAAACCTTTGTTAAAAGAGATAAAACAGATAAAATGTTTCATTCCATTCATTTTGCAGATATTTTTAAAATGAGAAAACTCCCAAGGTATCTATGATTTCCAAAGAAAGAAAGTAAGGGATTTGTTCTAAATGGGGTACTATTAACAGTGGCATAAAATGTCACAAGCTCCTATTTTTAGAGGGATGAAGAATATGGCATTATACATAAGATCCAGTTATTTGTTATCTTATATTCAATCTATGTCATTTCTTATAAATAAGATCAATACCTATGGAGATAAGTGGATTTAAAAATATTCTACTTTATGTTGAGCAGAGAAGTCTCTACTGGGGGCTTAAGAGATGCCAAACTACCTACCAATCTAGAGAGAGAAACCAAAAAAAACAAAAATCAAAACCTGATTTGAGAACACTAATATATTAACATATATAAAATAATATACATTAGAATATACACACACACACATATATGTGGCAAATTTGAGTGATTCAAATAACAGGGGGGTTATGTGGGAAAGGAGACAGTAAGTAGTGATGTTATTTGATTCCATAGTTTCAACTTTCATTTTATAAAAATTCCATGAATTGAAAATATTTCATATACTGAAGTAAATTTCTACTGCTATGTTATGCCAGTTTCTTTAAATTTGAATTCCAGTATAGTTAACATACAGTGTCATATGAGTTTCAGGCACAGAATATAGTGATTCAACAATTCTATATATTACTCAGTGCTCATCGTAAGTGTACTCTTAATCCCCTCGACCTATTTTACCCATCCTCCCACCCACCCCCCCTCTGGTAACCATCTGCTTATTCTCTATAGTTAAGAATCTGTTTTTTGGTTTGTCCCTTTTTCTCTGTTCATTTGTTTTGTTTATACATATGAGTGAAATCATATGGTATTTGTCTTTCTCTGAGTATAATACTTCGCTTAGTATTATACTCTACATCCATCAATGTTGTTGCAAATGTCATGATCTCATTCTTTTTTATGGCTCAGTAACAGTCCATCGTACATATATGTACCACAACTTCTTTGTCCATTCATCCACTGATGGACACTTGAGCTGCTTCCATAATTTGGCTATTATAAATAATGTTGCAATAAACATAGGGGTGCATAGATCTTTGCACATTAGTGTTTTCATATTTTTTGGGTGAATACCCAGTAGTAGGACTGCTGGATTGTAGGGTAGTTCTATTTTTAATTTTTTTGCGGAATCTCCACATTGTCTTCCATAGTGGTTCTACCAGTGTGCATTCCCACCAACACTGCAAAAGGATTCCTTTTTCTCCACATCCTTGCCAATACTTGTTGTTTTTTGTGTTTTTGATTTTAGCCATTCTGACAGTGTGAGGTGATATTGCATTGTGGTTTTGATTTGCATTTCCTTGACGATTAGTGATGATCAGCATCTTTTCATGTGTCTTCTGGCCATCTGCATGTCTTCTCTGGAGAAATGTCTGTTCATGTCTTATGGCCATTTTTTAATTGGGTTATTTGTTTTGGGGGTGTTGAGTTTAACAGGTTCTTTATATATATTATGGATACTAACCCTTTATCAGATGTCATTTGCAAATATCTTCTCCCATTCCATTGGTTGTCTTTAGTTTTGTTGATAGTTTTTTTTTGCTGTGCAGAAAATTTTAATTTTGATGTAGTCCCAACAGTTTATTTATGCTTCTGTTTCCCTTGCCTCAGGAGACATAGCTAGAAAAATGTTGCTGTGGCTGATGTCAGAGAAATTACTGTTTATGTTGGCTTCTAGGATTTTTATGGTTTTAGGTCTCACATTTAGGTCCTTAATCCATTTTGAGTTTATTTTTGTGTATGGTGTAAGAAAGTGGTCCAGCTAGTTTCATTCTTTTGCATGTAGCTGTAAAATTTTCCCAACACCATTTGTTGAAGAGACTGTCTTTTTCCATTGCATATTCTTGCCTCCTTTATCAAAGACTGACTATATAATTGTGGGTTTATTTCTGTGCCTTCTTTGCTGTTCCACTGACCTATGTGTTTATTTTTGTGCCAGAACCATACTGTTTTGATTACTACGGCTTTGTAGTATATGATATGCCAGTATTTAATCATGCATGCCATCAAGTAGCACAAGTAACTCAATCTCACCAAAGACGGCCAAAAAACAAAACAAAACATTGTGATTTCGGGAGAAAAGAGAGAAAGTAAAGAGCTACTTTCCCACTGTAGTCACACTATTTTGGTGCTTATTTTGAAGGGCCAAAGAACTATCATTAAAATTTCACATATCTAATAGAAATTTAATTTGATTAAGTAGTGATCATGACCACATGCTGACTATTTTGCAAGGTACCTGGTAGATGTTGTGGAGGTGGAGATTGATAAAACATTGTCCTTCACTTTAAGAAACTCATCATCTCCCTGGTGGCAACAGATCCATTTGCTAGCTATAATACAAGGCAGAATAAAAGGCACCAAAAAGAGGTATAAACAACTCACAGTGGGACTAAAGGAGCAGAGAAATCACCAGATTCCTGGTCCTTTGTGCCTGGTATCTCTGAAACCAGAGCCCCTCCTCCTCGGTTTTCCCAGAAGAGCTAGGGGAGGAATACTGTCTGAATATATGGGGCAAAAGCACAGACCAGAGGCCTAAAAAGCTCCTTATAAAGACTTTCCAACAAACCACCTGGATCCGCCCCTCCCCCCCCACTTAGTGGTTCCTTGTGTAGCCAATTACTGAGCCTCTCTGGGGTTCTTCAGCTGTCGGATAATTTCTAGACAGTACAGCCTTTGCAGACACTTTGATTTGTCTTCCTTTTATTCTGCTAAGTCATTTACCATTCCTCTATCCAGTCCATGTCTAATATGCTATGGACTGGGGTTCAGATGTCTCTGAGCTTCAATAAATCTGGGGCAAGTTTCTGGTTGTTCTTGCTGGATTTTCAAAAGGAGAATAGAGTGGAAATGACTTAATTCGTTCATCTTAAAACCTGTCTTGATTACATGATTATTACAATTTCATAACTGAATTGACATTAAGAATATTAAAAATAGGGTGGAAAATTTTAAACTCAAACTATAAGACCAAATCTTTTCTAGACCAATTTTGAACAATGTGGCAAGTAGGGTAGGAGAAGATGCTCTGTGGTTTCAGAAAGCAGAAAGAAACTTCAGAGTGTTCCCATATCATCTCAAGGAGGCCACCTTTCTCCTGAAGTAAAGTACAGTTAGTAAACTACAAGTAATTCAAACCTTCACAAAGATGGTGAACTCTTCCACTTTCTCACTGGCTAACACCAACTTCTTCTGTGCACCTTCTAGGGCCTGCTCACTTTGCAGTGCTAATCCCTGAAGATGCTTAGACGCTGCCGTTTCAATCTCTGCCATTGCAGATTCAGTCTCGCTTACTTTTGATACTAGGAGACTAAGCTTGACATCCTGCAAAAGACCGGTGATTACAGAACAAAAAATCATTCACAAACATATTTGGAAGAGTCAGGTATACATGTCAGGTAAAGAAATGGTTTCATGATTCTCTTTCTATATGTATTTATTTTTATTTGGGTAAAATGGATGGTTGTTTTCATTTATTTTCAATAAAATATCCTGTGCACATATTCTCATATATTTATCATCAAAGTTAGTTTATATTTTTAAGAATTATAAATCATTAAAGACATGGAATCTATTTTAGGCCAAAAGACCAAATGGAAATATTTAATTAGTTTATAAGGTTAGGTGGATCTGAAAAATTTATATCCACTTAGGCCAGTTCTTTTTTTTTTTTTTTTAAGATTTTATTATTTGACAGAGAGAGAGCACAAGCAGGGGTAGCGGCAGGCAGAGGGAGAGGGAGAAGCAGGCTCCCCGCAGAGCAGGGGGCCCAACATGGGGCTCGATCCCAGGACCCTGAGATCATGACCTGAGCCGAAGGCAGACGCTTAACCGACTAAGCCACCCAGGCGTCCCTCCACTTAGGCCAGTTCTTAACAATAGTGTTCATTTAAAAGACATTATCAAGACACAAAATCTGTTTCCCTATTATAGCACTACCTTCAATGTTAAACAAATTCTTAGTGTTTCATGTAGAGATAGAAATGTTCTTTGCTGTTATCTGAAACAATTAAGTTGCTCATAATAGTTTTGGGGAGAAAAAAATGACAACTTTAAAAATGAAAAAGATACAGTTATATTCCATTTCTACGCTAACATGTCCAAAATGCGTACCTTTTTTTCTAATTCCTCTTTCGTTTTTTGATACATCTGTTCATAATGTGACTTCTCTTTCACAGCAACACTGAGTCTCTGCTTTAGTGAATCAATTGATACCTTCTTGTTGGAACATTCTTCAGTTAGTGTCTTCACCTACAGTAAAAGCATAAAGGTATCTCTTATTGGTTAAGGCATCCTAGTCGTATACTCGATCTGTTTCAACAGAAACCAAAATGAAGTCATGAATAAGTCTAATTTCATTTGTTTTCTCATAAATGATATCAAATTTAAATAAATAAAAGTTAAAAAAATGATAATTCAAGTATAAGGTTTGTAGCACTCATATTATGAATGAGACAAAAATCCTTAAATCAATAACAAAACAAAAAATGCACAAAAAAGGATGAATGCTGGTATGTGTGGTCTGCCTAATAATATAGTACTAATTTTAACTATGTTTCCTTTAATTACTAACCTAAACTTCCTTAAGCAGGGGATGGTTGTCTTTGATTCTTAAACAAGCCAAGTCATGGGTAATTTTCAGTTATAACCATATAACATGTACTTTTTAGGATAAAATTAAATAAGTGATACAACACATTTACTATACATCTGAAAGAAGAAATAGTTTCTCTTTATTTGCTTAATACCACTAAAGATATATAATTACTTATACAAAGATTCTAAGACTATATCTGGAATAAAAGTTTAAAAATCAGCAATATTTAAATAACACTGAAAAAAAAACCTATAGGAAGTAATTATAATTTATGTGGGTGTGTGGAGGAGAAAAAGAAAGAAAATCCATGTGCATTTGTCTTGCTCATGTAAAATTTTCTCTCTTAAATCCATTTGAGCTAACAGATACTTACATTTTTATCTCCAACAAGGAAAGTAAGGGAGATGCTCTCTCTGGAGTGGATAACATTTAGTGAATGCCAAAGCACAAGCTGCTTTATGAGTTGTGCAAATAGCACCTTTTTAAAAAAAAAAACAAACAAACCAAAAAAACAAAAAATCTCTTAGTCAGCAAATTGCTGATTTCTACTTTGGGGTCAGGTATGCAACTATGTTAAATACAACTCTCTTCCTAAGTACACTGAATTAAGTGTAGAGAAGGAAAAAGTACACTTTTTAAAAAATTGTGGTAAGTACATTTTTAAAAAGAACTTCTGGTAGTTATTAGTTATCACCTTTTTCATTTAAAAATATATGCTTCATTCGATCATTATAAATGTTAGTAAATTAAATAAAGCAAATAAAATAATTTTAAATTGTATAAACTTTAAAATGCTGAATAAAATGTAATTATATACTGCAAAACATTGAAGGTTTTTAAATTTAAATTCGATTATCTTCTCATGGTATGTTCACAAATATAGAGAGAATGTGTGGCTATGTTATGTATGAGATTTGAGTCTTGAATTTTAAAACAAATAATGTACTTTCAGAGCAAGTAATGTAATTATATAACAGTACACATATTCTATGAATATTTTCTATAAATTTAATAAGATTGGATACTCAAGGGGCGCCTGGGTGGCTCAGTCGTTAAACGTCTGCCTTCGGCTCAGGTCATGATCCCAGGGTCCTGGGATAGAGCCCCGCATCGGGCTCCCTTCTCCGCGGGAAGCCTGCTTCTCCCTCTCCCACCCCCCTGCTTGTGTTCCCTCCCTCGCTGTGTCTCTCTCTGTCAATAAATAAATAAAATCTTTAAAAAAAAAAAAAAAAAGATTGGATACTCAAGAACGTAGAGGGAAATGATTTTTTTTCAGTGTCAGAGAACATAAAAGTTAATACCTTTTTTTCAAGATTTTCTAACATTTCATTAATACTCTCATTACTTTCCAGATTTACTTTCTGTCGAAATTTCAAGTCCTCTATCAAATGTCTTTTCATGGTTATATCCCTCTCCATTCGAGACATCCTTGAAAGGGAAAAATGACATTTTATTGAGAGTGACAGGAAATACTTCAACAGTGATTATATGATTATATGATAATCTTACATATTATCCAGTGTTATACCTACCGTTAATTTTTAAATGCTATCTGATATTAATTGCAAATAAGATAATTGCATGAGATGAGATATTGCTCTATGAATACTCTGAGTTTTTATAAAATCTATAATCCAGTTGTGACTGGTAATTATATTATTATATATATGCATTAGGACATAAAAAATAGAAGAACTGAGAAAGATTGACAAAATTTATGAAAAATTAAAATTGTTATATTTAAATTATATTTTTGCATTGCTAAGAAAAATCAAACTGATATTTGGAGATCATGAACGAGCCTAACACTGATAGGAAACAATTCTATACATTAATAAACAAATGTAAAAATCTTACACCATCATATAGAAACACAATAACCTTAGGCATGGTAGCTTCTAATTTAATATCATTTGCGATTTAACTGACCAATCAGCGTGGCTTCCGTGGATCGCGTGTATAAAATGGCAGCTGAGGTGCCTACTCCCAGTCCTACCGAATAGTAACAGGCAACACTGGCCACGTGCTTGCTGTGTGCCGAGCTCTGTTACAAGTGCTCCACGTGCACTCATTCAAGCCTCACAAGGACTTTATGAGCGAATGCCATTAAATGGTATGCGATGCAGAGCTAGCAGGTCGAGAAGCCAGGATTCAAAGAACGTTTCTCTAGAGCCCTCACTCTTAAATAGTAAACAAGACTGCCTCTTAGGCTCATAAATAAACCTGGAGATATTTTGTTTAAAAAATTAACCAATCTTTTAGTCTAGTCGTTTCGTCTGTGAATATCACTTCTAAGTGATCTTCACTTAAATGTGGTATACGCGTATGTACACAAGATATATAGATATAGATATATAGATTTCTCAAATTATCAACGACAGACTGTAATTCTATCTAAACATGTTATCACCCCTAAGCTCTAATAATGTATCTATAAAAGATATAGAAAGGAAGTCATTTTGATTCAGTGAGAAAGAACATTTCAATCCCCTTTTTGTTAATAAACACATAAAGTACAAACTTCCGTAATATTTTATTTTAGAGAAAAGCAAAACTTTCCTTTTTTCCCACCTTAGCTCTATAATGTTAGGCATTAAATCCAATAAAAGATCAGTCTACATATATATCTGCCAAATAATTACCACATTCATAAGTTTTCTGTTTGTAGTCTTTAGGTCATTGATTTATATACATTCAAAATTAAATGTTTAAGAACGAAAACCTAACTTTACATATTCTTACTCTAAATAAAAAATTGCAAATCGTTTGCCATCGACCATGTTTATAGGTAATAGTCCTTAAACTTTCATCTTATTGAGGTTTAAACATGAACTAAGGAAGGAAAACTTTATTTTGAACATGTGGTATTGTTTCTTGGGTGCAATGGTTAATAGAGTTAACTACCACTAGATGGCACCAAATACAATGGATAAAAATATCAAGACCATACTTTTCATGCATCTCCTTTATGTGTTCTTCTTTTGCTAGGAGTTCAAATTTCAGAGACTTCACATTTGATGACTGTTTAGTGAGTTCATTAGTTGCATTCTAGATTAAAAATACACATAAAATCAAATACACCTTTCAATCTTTGGTGGAATGCAGCATACAAATAAACGCCATTCTCATGAAGAGTATTAAGTTTGCAAAATTATGGTTATAATTTAAAAGGATATTTTAATATTTTTAAATGCTTTATTTCATATGTTTTAATAGAAGTACTATGATACACTAAAATTTTCATATAACATACCAAAACCACAGAAGAATGCCACTGTATAACAACTGTAAGAAGTACATACCCAAAATACACATATGGGAAATATGGATTGTCTTTGTAAAATGTAACTGTGCATGTGGTTAATTTAGTATTTTAATGGGTTAAGAAGATCACTTAAAATGAATGGTGGGTTTACCAAGAACCCCCGTAACAGACCAAATATGGTCACAAATGCTCTGCAGCTCCTCCCATTAGGAGGTGAGATTCATCTTCCATCCCTTTCAGTCTGGTCTGGCCGGTGATTTGCTTTGACCAAAAAAAATGTGGCAGAAATGACATTACGCAAGTACCAGATCTGGGCCTCAACCCTTGCAGCTTGCACTTTTGCCCTCTTGGAATGCTGCCTGGGATCACCTTGCAGGGAAGACAGAGGAAAGGCCATGTGGAGGAGGACGGAGGTATCCGAGCAGACGGTCTGCAGACCAACTGCTGGGCTGCGAGTGAGGCTATCTTGGAACTTCCAGGCCAGATAAATCCTTGAGTTAAAAGAATGCAGGCACAGGAGAGAACTCAGAAGACAGAAGCCAAAGAACTGCCCAGTCCAACCCACTGGATCACAACAATCAATAAACTGCTGCTCCTTTTTTAAGATTTTTTAGACAGGGACAGGTAACTGATAGGGAATTTTACTAATACTCAATACTTCCTTACTTGAATTTATTAATAATACTAAGTATTATTAAAGTATCTATGCATCAACATCAGTTTGTCAAAGCAGAACAGCTTTGTGGTATTTGCTGACTACACCGCCCAGGAGCCAGAGGTAGGAACTGGAGTGTCAGGAACCCTAACTTTTAATTTGGACTCAAGTTCCTAGTGAACATGTAATCTGAGATATTACCTAGTGTTTTCGATATTATAGTTCTCCACCTACAAGATAGTGTTAACATAAATTAATTTGCTAAAATTTTAAAATATTAAATTAATATAAATAGAATAAAATATTATAGCTTTAAAAATATCTGGAGTAGTTATTTTGCTAATCTTTCTAGTATTTATAATCATTTCTGTTAAAACTATTCCCAGCTTTGACTATGTCATACTAAAAAAATGTAAATTTGAAAAGATGAAACCATTAATCACACCATGTAAATACAAGTCAAATTCATTAGTCAGACTTTAAAATACCTCACTGGTACAACATATGTAAATGCAAAATTTGAAATAATTTTAATTTTTACAATAAATACGTAAATTTTCTTAAAAATTCAAGACGATGTCAACATGGCAAGTGTATTGAATGTGAAAAATTTTGACTAAGTGGGGTCCTCTGGGTGGCTCATTGGTTAAGTGTCTGACTCTTGATTTTGGCTCAGGTCATGATCACAGGGTTGTGGGATCGAGTCCCATGTCATGTTCTGTGGTGGAGCTTGCTTAAAACTCTCTTTCTCTCCCTCTCCCAATGCTCCCCACTTCCCCAATCTCTCTCTCTCTTGCTCTCTCGAAAAAAAATAAAATGTTAAAAAAATTTTTTTGATTGTTTGTGTAATGCAATCTAAATTTCCACCATATTTGACATATATTGCCAGAATAAGATATTCCACCCTAGTGAATTTAGGAGCTAATTGAAGCTTTTGCTTTAATCATTAATCTTAAATTCTCTCTGGAATGATCGTTCACTCATTTAGAAAGATGAACATCCATAGTTACATTAAGCATTGTAATAGTGATACTTCAGTATAGTGACATTGTAAATATTATCACTGTATTAATTATATATGTTATCTTGCTATATCTTCATCACTATATCATTATATTGTCATGGCTTTTGGAACTATTATGATATAAAAGGCTACTGACCCCTACTCTAAATGGTCCCAAACTGCTGTTTTTCTCATTTTGTATTTTCACCTTAACATTTTCTTATTTTCTTTTTCTCTTTGTCAATCCCTTGGTCAAAATTTCTCGCTTCTGCCATCCATATTCCTGCCTAAAAACAATCGTCTGGCCCTTGAATATGCTAGTTCTAATCTGTTGCTTCTGAGGTATTTTCTGCTGAGAAGTTTAACAAATAGACTTATTACAGCTGTATTTAAAATAAAAGATAACAGGCAGTAAATGAAGCCTGACAGTATCTTCAGTGGAATAAATCAAGTGGATTTTAAGGTAGTTGTTTGATTCTTTCTGTTTTTAGACTTAAGGCTGTTATTTTAGGTGACTGAAAATGCTGTAAGTCTGACTTCTGGAAAGTTGAGGGATTACTGAATTATAGTAAATAAAACAACACCAGCTTGATATATACTTCTGCCAGAATTTCTAAATCTCACAGCCATTTCATTTGATCCTTAAAAATCCTTATGAAGTGGGTAGAAGGGTATCCCTGCTTTAGACCTCCAGAGAAATTATTTCCTCAGTCTGGTCCCATAAGAAGTTAGTGCACAAAGAGTGATCAAAACCCAGGGCCTCTAACATTTTCCATTTCTACTATACAATACTTAATCCACAGCATGACCTCAAATCTGGAGTAAAACAAATATTTCAAAAAATGTCACAATGGCAAGAATCCATCGTGGTTAGAGCTTTCCTGTCTAAGTTTATTAAACTTTTTTTTTTTTTTTTTAAATTGCAGAGTGTCTGAGTAAAGGCATGGACTCTGAAGTCAGATGGATTGAGTTCTAATTTCGGTTCTATCACTTAGTAGCTCAGTTGATCTTGAACAATTAATTTATCCTGTGTGTCTGCTTTCTCAACAGTAAAATAGAGTAATAGACTTTATCTCACAGGACAGAAATAAGGTGTTTTTTAAGATTTGATTTATTTATTCGAGAGAGAGAGAGGGAGAGAGCACAAGCAGGGGGAGCGGCAGGCAGAGGGAGAAGCAGACTCCCCGCTGAGCAGGGAGTCCAATGTGGGGCTCGATCCCAGGACCCCGGGATCATGACCTGAGCTGAAGGCAGACGCTTAACTGTCTGAGACACCCAGGCACCCCTAGAAATGAGGTTTAAATGAGTTAATATTTCTAAAGGACTTAGAACTAGCTTGGCAATAGTTTACATATAAAGGAACAGTAGTTTAAAAGCTACGATGCTTCATTATTGACCTCCTGGAAAACTGGAAGAGAACATGGTCTACACCAAAGGAATGCTTTCAACAATCAGGAAGTCAAAGAATCACAAATATAAACTGAAGTACTAGTCAATTCAAACTGTATAAATAACAACTACAAATACACTAAATATAAATAACATATATATATGTGTGTATGTATATATATGTATATGCCATCCACTGGAAGGAATTTGTACATCTCTAAATATTTGATTATTGATCTATATAAAGTTGGGTACCTTGAGGAAACATGTATAATGTAGGTAAAAATGAAGATACAGAAAATACACTTGAGCACTCAAATGATACTAAATGTACCATGTGTATCAGAGGTACACCTAAGAATTTACACAGAAAAGCCTAAAATTAATTGGATAAAATAAAAAAAGATGTATGTAAACTTTAATATATTCAAATCTTTTTTTAATATTTTTTAATTAACATATAATGTATTTGTTTCAGAGGTACAGATCTGTGATTCAACAGTCTTACACAATTCACAGCGCTTACCATAGCACATACCCTCCCCGGTGTCCATCACCCAGTCACCCCATCTCTCCCACCCCCCACCACTCCAGCAACCCTCAGTTTGTTTCCTGAGATTAAGAATTCCTCATATCAGTGAGATCATATGATACTTGTCTTTCTCTGATTGACTTATTTCGTTTAGCTTAATACCCTCTAGTTCCATCCACGTTGTTGCAAATGGGAAGATTTCAATTTTTTGATGGCTGCATAATATTCCATTGTATTAATATATTCAAATCTAACCAGTTTTTTCTTAATTAAGCATAAAAACATCAACTAGAAAAGAAGTTATTTCTTGGAAAATTATTATGTTAGCAATTTGATACCTGTTATGGGTTGAATTGTGTCCCCTCAAAATTTATATGTTGAAGTCTTAACCCCAGTACCTCAAAATGTGACTGTATTTGGATAAGGCCTTTAAAGAGTTAATTAAGGTCACATGAGGTCATACGGGTTGGACCTTCACCTAATATGACTGGTATCTTATTAGAAAGAGAGTAAACACAGATCACACAGACTCAGGGATGACCGTGTGAGGACACAGCGAAGAAGGTGGCCACTAGAAGCTAATGAGAGAACCTACTACCTATGGATACCTTGATCTTGGACTTGGAGACTCCAGAACTATGAGGGAAAAAATTTCCATTACTTAAGCCACGCAGTCTGTGGTACTTTGTTAGAGCAGACCTAGCAAACTAATCAAATATCAAAACAAAAATTTGTAGTAGCAGAGTGTATTATGTATCTTAAGGTACTGGTCTTCTAAGGTACTTCCATATTAAAACATGAAACAAGACAGAGATCAAGATTTATCCTTTTTGTCCCTAGGTAGCCTGGTCAGTGTCTAGGACTCCAAGCTAGATATGGACACTTCACTTCAAATGTACATCTAAATTGCTCCAGGCATTCTCATAGTCTTATCTTTGTGACTCACACATTCCTCCAAAGTGCAGAGAGATTTATATATGGGTGCAAACTTACACCATGGGAAACCATAATGTAAACAACCTAGAGATATTGATATGGGTTTATTATTTCCAAAAATTATGTTAGACCATTTCATAGTAAGTAAAACCAAGTAAGTAAAATATAAGTCAACGTAAAGCTATTAACCACTTTAAAAATTTTAGAAGTCAGATTAGGTATTACTGGATCCAACATTCTATTTTATCTTGGTGAAAACTAAAGTTGTATTTAGGAGCCTGAAGACTTAAGTATAAGAGGCATCACAGAACTGTGAATCAAAGTCTCTGTAGTAGGTATAGATAAGATGAAAGAATATCTCAATGATTTTATCTTCTGTACAGAAACCTAACACTGATGGTCAGTTTTAGTCCACTTTTTCACAAACAAATGCATTTTAAGAAAAGATGTATGCACCAAAGCTTGCACCACTGTTTTTTCTCATATTTCTATTATGTAAGGTATTTAAACTTATAAAATGTAGAGGTTGAGGCAAGTTCTACACATAAAAACTCTGAAGATGATATTCAGGAAATATCTAAATTAATGCCACTGTGTATATCTGATTATTATTAACAAAGCAAAATATTTTCAAGTAATGATACACTCATTTACTTTAAACTTTATCCTATTTTATCCTCTTAGTAATCCTTCATTTAAAGATACTATTGGAGAGAGCACATATCATATTTTGAATTAAAAACAACTGAGTCTATGTGATAATTCAATATTCTACTACCCTTTTATTTTTTTTTATTTTTTTTTCTTTTAACAGTCATAGCTACTCCGTTCCTAACGTATTATGTGCATTTCCAACCAGAACTTTCTTTCTAGTGACTCTCATTATAGTGATGGTCCCACATACACTGTCCTTTTAGCTCCCAGCTAGCAATACCCACCGAACAAAATAATTAAATACGTGAGGAATAAATGAGCTTGTGTTAAACAGTATGAAAATGAACTTTCCAATTAAATATCACAAATCCTGTTTCTTACAAGGTAATTCTATTTAAACTAAGGCCAGCCTTATTTTTAAGTTGTTGATAGTTTCAACTGGACTTAGACGGTATTCTTTACAAAGAAAAGGAACACCCCTTTTTACTCTTATTCTCAGGTTTAACTTGCTAAAATCTATTAAACCAACCACCTTTGTTCTGTGCTTCTCCCCCACCTCCATAATTTCCCTCGTCCTTCCTCATCTCCAACCAACAACAACCAAAATAGTAGCAACTGTGTAGAGGGAAGCAATGTTGATACACTAAAGTTTGAAAGGAATTCTGTGCAGTGGAGGGAGGGATGGAGGGTAGAGGGGAGTTCAGTAATGGAAGAGAAATGACAATGGCCAGTTTCTATCACCTTCTAAATTAGGATTTCATGGTGTCTTCTCATTTTCTCAGAGAATAGTGTTAGGAGTTACCATATAAGAAACTACAAGGCTAAAAGAGAATGATGAGGCCAAATATAGTATTAATAACTTTTGGATTATTTATACTATAATTTACCCTTATTAGTAGAATTAAATTAGAATCAATATAAACAGGTCTTTAAGGATTCACTAACTTAATATATGTTTCATGTTTAATAAAATTTATAATCACCTTTAATTTACACTGCAATTGCTTCATCTCCAAATCCATGCTCCTTGAAGGACCAAGTGATGTGACCTGTATCCGTGGAACTATCACCCGGGAAACTTCTTCTGCCAAACTTGTGATTTCAGATGAGGACTCCAATTTCCTCAGCAAGTCTTCTTTTTCCCTCCGAAGCCCAGCCAAATCAAAATTTAGCTTCTTTTTTAAAAAGAAAATAAATATAAATGTATTATAAAAGTAATTACTTTTAACCTAACAATTACCAGCATAAAATTCTAATGCTAAAGAAAAAAGTGAAATTAATTCTAAAAATAGTTATTATAAAAACTTTACAGAAATCATAATGCCTACGAGTTTTTGCTTAAGGTTGTAGTGCTTGTAAAGGTTAAAACAACATGGGCTGGCTGTACCCAGCATCTTTTGGTTGGCTGGTCTTCACTCAGGATGTGCTATTTCTTTGACTTCACATATACATGGCTGAGCCAGAGATTCACGTATTTTGATAACCTTGACTTCAGGACTGATGTACTTGACTGGTAAAAGCCAAGCTGGAGCAGGACAGGATAACAGATGTTAGTTGTTTATTCCACTGGGTAGGTCTTACCATCCTATATGGCAGCCAAAATGCTTCTCATTTAGTAACATAAATGTTAAGTCCAATTAGCAGAAGAGGCTTATTAGAGATTTAGTTCAAATAAATAGTGTGCAAATTCGCTCAGTCTTACACATTTGATTGATAGTCGACAAGTCCTCTTTGTAATGTTCACATAGAACTGCACCAAACTCCTTACATTTGAATTTTTAATGACATCAACATTTTACTAAAAGACATACTGGTAATGTTTTTATGAAATAGTGTAAAAGAAATGGTCTTAACGTCAACCCTTCCCGTTCACCAATCTGCAGTCAGCAGAATGTCACCAAGCTATAATGGCATAACAACTCAGAGCTCCTTAAGAGGATAACTGCAGTACTATTTTATTATTCCAGAGAAGCTTATAATATGGTAGTTTAACATAAGGAACAAGTACACAAAATGGTACTGAAATCTCTCAGGGGGCAAAAAATCTTTCTTAGTGAAAAATTCTAATGAGAAACAGCAAAAGATGTAGCCAACACGAACAGTAATATAAATATGGGACATAATAAGTTATCTAAGTATTAATGCTACATTTAAACACAACTTTTAGGAACTATACCAATAATTGCCTAGGTATTTGTGTATATATGCCTATACTGTTAAGTATGAATACTTCAGATATTGGATTCAAAACTACGGCTTGATATATTTGATATTAGATTATGTTTTGGTAGAATAAAAAGTATGTTTTGGTGAAAAATTCTTTGATTATATTTGAACTTATTTTTTAAGATTTATTTATTTGAGAGAGAGAGAGAGCAAGAGAGCATGCACACTCAGGGGAGGGGAAAAGGGAAAGGAGAGAGAATCCCACGCAGACTCCAGTTGAGTGCGGAGCCTGAGGGGTTGGATCCCATGATGGATGAGATTGAGACCTGAGCAGAAACCAAGAGTTGGAAGCTTAACTGACTGCTCCACATAGGTGCCCCTCTTTGACTATATTTGAACTTATGATCTAAAGGTGTGGTTCTATATATTTTCAGAAAATATTCATTCATGAATTGTATCAAAGTTACCTAAATAATTAATATCTAAAAGCAAACTCATAATTTCCCTAACCCTGAAAATCTTCCTAGTTATCTTCCAAGCTTGAATCCATCTCCCTCCTTGTTTATTGTCACGTTCTATAAATTATGTCATGTTCTATAAATTATGTCATGTTTCTCATATTCACTCCCTCTGCCACTTTCTTAATGAAGACTCTCACTATCCCACCAAGACCACTGCAAAAGCCCTTCCCCTCCCTGCAACCCTTCCTATTTTTAAACCATCTTTTATATAACTTTCTAAAACAACACCGACCTCTTAATCCCTCATTCAAAAGGCCTTCAGGGGGTTTCTTACCCCAGTAGAATAAAGCTCAGATGTTTGTGGTTTTCATAAGGCTCTCTAAGATTTAGCTTCAATTTGTGTTTCAGCCAAACATCATCTGAAGTCAAACCTGCCTGCCATACCCCAAATATGCCATTTCTACATCAATGACTCTACACTTGGCGTCTCCTTCCGCTGAAATTTCACTCATGCTTAAAAAACAGCTTAGTATTTCCCCCTTTATGAAGCCCTCTGTTCTTTCCCTTCTTCTTTTTCTTCAACAAGTAGCTTCTCCATTCCCTTAGCTCCCATAGCACTGTGTCTATTCTTCAACCATGAACCCTATTAAGTCCTTGAGAGAGGACTGTGCCTTTTTCCCCAGGGTGTCTAAAAAAATGCCTTCTGTATAGTAAGAACCAAAAGAAAGGCACAATAGACAAACTGTGGAAGGAACCAAGATGCCCTTTAACAGATGAATGGATAAAAAAGATGTGATACATATATACAATGGAATATTACTCAGTCATCAGAAAGGATGAATACCAACCATTTGCATTGACATGGAGGGAACTGGACAGGATTATGCTAAGTGAAATAGGTCAAGCAGAGAAAGACAATTATCATATGGTTTCACTCATATGTGGAACATAAGGAATAGAGCAGAGGACCACAGGGGAAGGGAGGGAAAACTGAATGGGAAGAAATCAGAGAGGGAGACAAATCATGAGAGACTCTGGACTCTGGGAACCAAACTGAGGGTTACAGATAGGAGTGGGGTGGGGGGTTGGGGTAACCGAGTGATGGGTATTAAGGAGGGCACATGTTGGGATGAGCACTGGGTGTTATATGCAACTAATGAATCATTGAATACTACAACAAAAACTTATGATGTATTATATGCTGGCTAACTGAACATAATTAAAAAAAAAAAAAGGTTCCAAAAATTGAAATCTCCCTATTTGTAGCATGGATGGTGCTATGAAGACACATTGATTTCAGCTCATATTTACAATCTTTCTATTAGTTTATCACTATATAAATTAAAATACACTTTTATTAGTAAAGTAATATTGTCAGTGTTTACTTAAGTAGTATGCACTGGAGCATTTATCAATCCTGAAGTGAATGCTATGCATCTAAATTAGACTTTCTAAGATTTTAATTTGGTATGACATAACTCATGGCTACAATTCTATGTGGAATCTCAGGCAACACAGAAAACTCTACTTTGATGAGGCTCTTTTCTTCCCACGAATAGTCCCGGTAGCTTCTCTCGTTTGTTAAACTTGTATGACATTAGATTTCTGTCTATTACTTCCACAGTGGTAGATCCTAACACTATAAATAAATCCTTCATGGAGGAAAGACCAAGCCAATAAATATAGTTCTCTAAAAGACATGCATAGTAGATTTTAACATTAATCTGACAGTATAAAAATTTATTAAATGAAAAAACACTGAAATTATGGAGACTGTAAATCACATGACTTGTAATTTATTAAAATATAAAACATATTTTAATTAACCAATATTTAAAATCTAAAATCTTTAAAATGTATTTCTAATATAATTATACATGCCCAGAAAAGCTACAGGGCATGTGTTGAAATAGAAGAAATAAACAAATCATATATTCCATCAGGTTGGAGTCCTTATCCCTTAGAATTTTGGACAAATAATGATGGCCTTATTACTAACTTTTCTCAGTTTAAACATCCTATTTCTTATTTGAGAAATGCTACAGATAAGACAAGAAGCATAAATAACTTTCTTTTGTGTACACTTGGCTTGGCATGTGAGACTACTTGTGGTGACCTTGTTAGAAAGAGAGTATGCTTAAAATTTACCAATAAATTAAGATTATCCTTAAAATTGTTGCTTTTCTTTTTTATCAAAAGCATGATCCTATTTCTATATTATTACTTTACCATCTCCAAACATTTAAAATATATGTCATTTATATTAAAACCATAAATAATAATAAAACACATGGAGAGTCATAATTTCTGGATTTTAGCTTTGGATTTACTGCTTACCAGTTGAGTGTGATGCTAATTAGCACTTGACATTGTTTCCTCATTTAAAAACAGAGATGATGCTTGTCTACCTAGCAAAGGTCATTTTGAGGGCAGAATTTTTAAAGAATTATGATAGCACTTGGTAAATTTTAAATTTACAGCATTATTGTTAGCACTATCTTGCGGTAAATGCTACCATAAAGTGTATGAGAAGTACCTTAAAGGCTGAGAACCTGGATTTTAAAAAAACTTTGTGACATACATAAAATATTAAGTATATATATAAACATATACAGAAAATTCCTCCCTTAAAGAGAACCTGGATTTAAAAAAAAAAAAACTTCGTGATATATATAAAATATTAAGTATATATATAAACATATACAGAAAATTCCTTCCTTAAAAGATATACCAATCTTTTAAAAAGTCTATTTCAATTTAAAAGTTGACTTCACTGAGAATAAGTACTGAGATTTATATTGATTTATGTGTAGTCAATTATTCTAACCAAAGCTTATAAAGTAGAACTTAACACTATAGAAGTTTAAAACTAGACCCTAGTTATTATTTATTTAAATAGAACATTAAAGAAGCATAAGTCTCTGAGAAGGAAAGAACCCTCTAAGCAACTGTAAGAAGAAACAAAATATATTGGAGAATTCATTCTTCAGTAAGGAGCTCTGGGGTAGGCAGAATCCTCAAATGACCCCCAATGACCCACACCCTGTAAAATACCCTCCCCTTATATGTGGGTGAGACCTGCGAACATAATGAGCTATCACTCCCATGATTATATTATTTGCGTATGTTATATGCAAAAGGCATTCTTTAAATTATGGTCCCTAATCACATGACTTTGAGTTAATCAAAAGCAAAATTATCCTGGCTGGTCCTGACCTAATCAGGTGAGGCCTTTACAAGAAATCCAGGGGCTCCCCTGAGGTCAGAGAGATTCTCCTGCTGGCCTTGAAGAAGTAAGTGGCCATCTTATGAGAGGACTGTGGAGGGGATAATAAGACAGGAACCTAAGGAAGGCCTCAGGAACTGAGAATGGTCCTTGACTGGCAGTCAACAAGAAAACCGGGACCTCAGTCCTATAATCACAAGGAACTGAATTTTTCCAACAAACACATGAGCTTGGAAGAAAAGCCTAAGCTCCGGAAAGGAAGCCAGCCTGGAAGACATACTAATGTGACATTCTGTGATAACACAGCCTTGTGATACTCTGAGAACAGGGTCTCACTAAGCTGTGCCAGACTCATCACCCATGGAAACCGTGACGTAATGAATGTATATGTGGTTTCTAAGCTACTAAGTTTGTGCTAATTTGTTACGTAGCATGGAAAACTTATGTTGAATCCCCATTTTTAAAAAATAAGCCTCTTTCTTAAACCTTGTTCTCTTATTGCCACCCTGCCCCACCTTGGGCAAGTATCCTGAGCCCCGTAGAGTTTGCATAACATCCTCATTCGGATTTTTTTCTTTATCCATAATTTTGTGTTAATTTTATGTCTTCAACTGCCTTAAAAATGATCTCATTTTCTCTGCTAGAAATATAAACTGCCTCTAGATCTGCATCTTACAGTTTAATTGCCAAGCAAAAGCCTAAGACCAGAAGCTTCCTTTTGCTGCTCTCAACAGTAACTGTGGAACCCCATGACCCAGGTGAATAAGGCTCTCTTGACAGACTCTCCCTTGTTCTCATATATGACAGTTCACTCAGTTTATTCAAGAAATACGTTTCTTTTATTCCGGGCCCCAACTTAACATTTTCTGGAAGATTTCGATAGGGAATGTCTAGACTCGGAACTTAACATTTTCTGGAAGACTTCGATAGGGAATGTCTAGACTCAGAACTTAACATTTTCTGGAAGATTTCGATAGGGAATGTCTAGACTCGGAACTGAACATTTTCTGGAAGACTTCGATAGGGAATGTCTAGACTCGGAACTGACTCGGAACTGACTCAGCATTTATTTTTTTAAATACACACAGCATAGTAGTAACTGTCGTAGCTCTGTTTTCAATGATAAAAAAAAAGTGACAATCCTTGCCTTCAGATAGCGACCAGTCTAAACCCTAGAAATATACAACAATAAACGACAGTAAGCGCTATGAAGAAACGAAACAGGGAACTAATGGGAATGTTACTGCCTGCACATCCCACCTGGTAAGTGCTGTTACAGCCAGTTTCCTTCCATGCATCCCTCCTGGTCTGTTTTGTCAGATGTTTCCTAGAAGCTAGGCGTAACATTAAAGGCTACAGCTAGATCTACAGCCACCTTGCTTTCCAACTTTTACTCTAGAGAAGGTATCTGCCCAAACACTGGTGAGTAAACTGAGGGCAATCCTGACAGGAGGGAGGGTCTCTATTCCAGCAGGGAGCCTTGGTAAACATTTTAATATTCAAGAATGAATTATCAGAAAAACTAAAACTGGGCCCATGGAAAATATCCTAGAGTCCAAGTGAAATGAAGCAAAGGGCATAGGAAAAAAAAAAAATCAGAATTGAAAGAATCATTTCCCTAATCACTCCCCAAAATAATGTATTTTTAGAGTAACTTTAATCTTGATGTCACCAAAGAATAAAATATTCAACATCTGACTATTTAATGGATATGATGCTAGTCGTGGCACAGGAAAAGAAAACACTTGTGAGTATTCACTAGTTTAGGAGCAGCGCTCCAGGGAAAAGGAAAGGGTGGCACAACTCTTCTGATTCTCTTTTTTTTTAAGATTTTATTTATTTGTTTGAGAGAGAGAGAGATGAGTGGGGGGAGGGGCAGAGGGACAACTGGACCCCCCACTGAGCATGGAGCCCGATGGGGAGCCCAATGCAGGGCTCAACATGGGGCTCAACGTGGGGCTCGATCCCAGGATCCTGAGATCAAGACCTGAGCCAAAGTCAGATGCTTAACCAACTGAGCTACCCAGGTGCCCCAAGAGACTGATTCTTACCTAACGTTTTTTGCCGGACAGTAATCACTTTATAGCACTGAAAAACACTGTTCAGTTCTCCCCGTGTTTTTCACCACTAGATTGGAAACTGAAAGTAATGAACTATCTAAAAACTTCAGAAAACAGTTTTAGTTGGGATAGTGGGATCTGAAATGTAGACACATGGAAATTCTAGAAAATCCAGCCTAACATGAGGCTGAATGGGTCACAGGAGCAGGGTTTCTGAGAAGCCTATGGAAAAAATAGTTGGTGGGAGGATTCTTTCCAGTTCATCCTAGGGAAAAGGTTAGATGTCAAATATTGGAAAAGGTCAGTCAATAAAACGAGTAAAAAGTGAGGGTTAGCTCTTATCTCTAACAATAGTGGAGTCTCTGATTTTTCTTTCTCCTTGTGAAACCCAAAGGCCTTGACAGTCAAAGTAAGGAAAAACAATCATTCAATGGCAATTGCCTGCTTCCAATTACTTCACCCAAATCTTTCATCTTAAATTCTACATAGGACTGAGATTATGGAATGATGTTATTTCATGTTGAATACACAAATAAATTGATTTATATCTCACAATCAGATTATTCTGGTCCACACTTAAGCAGTGGCAGCAATTTAAGAATCTTACTATTATAACTTTTAAAAATTATTACATAATAATTTTGTTACCAGAATTAAAGCAAAAAAGACCGGAGAGAAAATTCTAGTTGAATAATACCTACGTAAATTCTATAGGCAAGAACCTCCTACAAAGTCACCATGATCTTAATGTTCTTTCTCCTTCCTGTAAATAAAATCAATATTCTTTCAATGGGAATACAGGTCTTCCTTGACTTATGATGGGGTTACATCCTGACAAACTCATCATAAGTTAAATATATTATAAGCCAAAAATGCATTTAATACACCTAACCTACCGAACATCAGAGTTTAGCCTCACATGCCTTAAATGTGCTCAGGACACTTACATAAACCTACAATTGGGCAACATCATCAAACACAAGGCCTGTTTTATAATAAAGTGTCAATATCTCAAGTAATTCATTAAATACTGTATTGAAAGTGAAAAAGAGAATGACTGTATGGATACAGAATGACTATAAGTGCATCGGTTGTTCACCCTCACGATCGCATGGCTGACTGGGAGCTACAGCTGCTTCCCTGCCCAGCATCATAGACAGGACTGGACCATATATCACTAGCCCAGGAAAAGATCAAAAACCAAGATTCAAAGTATGATTTCTGTGGAATGCATATAGCTTTCACATCATCATAAGTGGGAACAAGGTAAGTCAGGGACTATTGGTATTCTTCTACAAGAAAAGAAAACTGAAGGAAATAAAATTCTGTATTGTCCATTTAGAAGACTAAAAGCACAGTCACTTAATTAAAATATTATATGAGCTACAAAGAAAATTACATGGGTTTCTAGGTTATTAGTAGAGTATTTTCCATATAAGTACTTATCTAAAAAGATAGTTCAGATTAATAACTCCTTCAAGTTAGTAACAAGTGTTATAAATTGAAAACATGAGTTTTTCTTTGTGATGATATTTGAGATCTTCAAGAAAAAGAATTAAAAATTAAAATCACCAACCAAAAAAAAAAAAGAACAAAGATCTCAGGCAGAGATGGAATTATTTATGTAACAAAACTTCTTGTGAAAAATACACTGAGTTATTACATCACTCATTTATAAACTATTTTCTGACAAATGCAGTTATTAAAAGCCTACAGTATGTTTCACAAAATGTCAAGCAAATGAAGGTAATATAGAGGACTTTTTACCAATGCTTTTGCTAGTAGTTAGACTTCAGTAGCCTTTAGAGACCATTAACTACCCTTTGGCTAATTGGCCAATGGAAGATTAATCCTCTTTTTATTCTAGCAGCACTATTTTAACACCCTTTACACTCTGTCAGTGTAGTGTCTGAATGACAAAATAATATTGTGCATGAATAATAAGCAGAAAAGTTAAATTAACATCTCATGTTTCACATGCCATACGTATGTGTCAGAAGAACTTTCTTTTTAAGTCACTGACATTCAACTTTTTAAAACAATCTCATGTTGACATCTTATTGAGGTGAATCTTCCTAATTACTGCTAATTGCCTATCAAGAAAAAAACTCTTTTCATGAAGTGCAGTTGTCTAGTACAGAGGAACGTAGCTCCAGTGTGCACATTAAAGACAAAGCATGACACTTAAGGTGCTACTTTGTTATAAGGTCATACTAAATATGGTTTGCAATTAACAAAGCCGTTTTTTTATGGTACTAGAAATGCCAATCTGTCTTGATGTGTTCAAATTAGCTTCTATCAAAGAAGTATGGATATCTGCATATGGAGAAGAGATATGCTACTTTCAGTAACATTTACAGGAAGTAAAATTAATTCAATGCTCTTACACTTTGTGATGTGAGTTCTAAGTGATGCCCAATTAAATAATTTCATAAATATGTTTGAATACGATTTCTCAAAATGAAAATCAGCACTATTACAAAAGCCAAATCATTTAAAACAGTTTACTGATACTTTTCTCAAAACAGCCCCAAATATTGAAAACATTTAACATGTACCCTTTAATTTGTACTAATAGTTTTGATGTGAGGGGCATTTATAGTAAATATTAATCTAAGTGATAACAGCAATATATGTGTTTCAAAATAATCGGAATAACTAAACTAATGACTTTTAACTGGATGGAAGTTAAACCACATCACTTAAACTTCTGCCCCCAAAACTATGGAAAAAGGTTCAGTAAAAATGTATTATATATGAAATTTGGAAAATTAACTAATAAAATTGACTTTCCAATATTTGTGGGAAAACAATCAATATTTGATTTATTCACAGTAAGAGGAGCTCAACTATAGGTTTGTTGTTATTTCCAATCCTCTATTCTAGTTACTAAAATAAATGCCCCTTCGAAACTTACATACCAAGTATGAAATTCAGAGACAGATATTCAGAACAAAAAGCATATCCAGAACAATTCATCATCATTGCTATTGTAAGAATTTCTCAATGTTCATATGGCAATATTATCAGACCAGTTCCAGCCCTCCTAGACACTTGATATGCACATGGCCATGGCATGCTTACTAATGGCCACCAAGGACGGTGCAATGCATTCCCATTCTGATTCCCTTCCCCAAGAGGAAATGAGAGAGAACGGCAATACATATGCCATTCTAAAGAAGAAACTGAGCGCTGTCTTTCTAAACTTTTTTTTCACTCTATTTCTGCTTCCCACTGCTTAAACTCAGCTAATTCAACACAGAAGTATCTATTCCTCACTTGTCCTATATATACCTATTCTCCTCAATTCTAGTCTTCCTCCACCTCTTTTGTCAATATTTACTTCAGTTACATAAGATGTAAGGGGGCAGGGGGAAAAGAATCCACCCCAGTTAAACTACTCAAACAATGAAGAAAAGGAAAAAAAAAAAAACCCTTCCCAAATCACCAAAAATAATAGCTAGTATTTCAGGGTGATATTAATACTGTATCTAAGTAAAGAACAGCCACAAAATTTTAAGTGAAGTTATAGATAATGATTGAGTTATTAGGAACAGAGGCTATCAAATTCTAGAATACTTGCAGAAGTCTCATGAAGATTGCCTCATTCTCCTTTAATTAAACTTGGTTTTCCTACACAACAGATCTCAATACTTTTATTTGATTGTTTTTCCATTCTAGCAGGGTGATTTACTTATTGTATTGTAAAGGCCTTTGTGAAGAGGCTTAAAGAAACTAATACGTATAGTATTGTTACTAACTGGAAGTGAGAATCTAGATAATTAAAAATTATCTAGATTTCACTAAGGCACAAAAGGCCTTTGTGAAGAGGCTTAAAGAAACTAATACGTATAGTATTGTTACTAACTGGAAGTGAGAATCTAGATAATTAAAAATTGCTCATAATACTTTGTATCAACTTTAAAAGGCATTGATATTCCTAAAAATAATCTTTGATTTCAAAAAATTTATAATAGACCAGGATACATTTCTATAATTTATATTTTCAAAAGATAAAAGCATTTTCAATTAGTAAGCTGCTAAAATACATGTATATCAACATTAAATTTATTTATGTAACACTGGAATCAATTCATAGAAATAGTGCATTATCTAAATGAAATGTTACTGACTTCTGGGGAAATAAATCCAAAAGTTTAAGATCATCATTTCTAGCTCCAACTTTATACATTCGAACTAGTAAAAGGATATACATTTCTTAAGTATATGCTAAATGTGAATAGCATCTTAATACTTATTGAAATATTTAACTGAGATGGTCAATGTATTTGATTTCAGCATGTATTTCCTCAGTTGTACTACATTATAAGCTCTGAAAACAAACTACTTGGACGAAAGCCAGTTGGGGAATTTCAAAAATCCTACAACTCATTACAAATTTAATAGCAGTAATACTAAGTATTCATATGATTTTGATTACATTTATAAATATACCCTATTAAAATTCTCAAGAGAAATAACTTAATGTTTTCTCTATCTCCTTTGTAAGTTTCATAAAACTTAAGAGAGTAAAAGTATGGACATTTCTTTAAAAGAATGGTTTTTGCAAACTTTGGACCTGATAAGATAAAAGGTTACTTATAACATTTAAAATGGGATTTTTTTTTTTTTAAATCAAAAACTAACATATGTGAAAATTACTAAAAAAAATCATGGCATAAAGTAGAAATTTCTTTTAAAGGAGGAAAGAAGATTTACAAAGCTTGGATTTAAATGATATTATACAAGGTATTTCTCAGAGGTTTCATTAAAAAGCTCTTTTTTTTAAAAAAAAAAAGGTTTTTTAAACACAAAAATTTCACACAGGAACTTCTTCCATCATCCTTCACTCCATTTTCTATCTAGAACTGTCTTCTGTTTATCATACTCTTTCTTTTTTTTTTTTTTTTAAAGATTTTATTTATTTATTTGACAGAGAGAGACACAGCGAGAGAGGGAACACAAGCAGGAGGAGTAGGAGAGGGAGAAGCAGGCTTCCCGCGGAGCAGGGAGCCCGATGTGGGGCTCGATCCCAGGGTCCTGGGATCACGACCTGAGCCGAAGGCAGATGCTTAACGACTGAGCCACCCAGGCGCCCCTATCATACTCTTTCAAACAGTAAGCCTTAACCTAACAGAGTAATCACTCAATAAATTTGTGCTGTGTGAAATATTCTGATTCATATCGATCTTTAGGAAGAGGGTAGTCTGGAGTAAAAGAACTCAAATTAATTTTTATTAATTGACCTGGTTTCTCTGCTTTCCTCCTGTAACAGTAGTTCTCAAAGAATTCCTAGGACTTAGATATGTATTTTGGAAATTAGAGTGGCATTGAAATGGGGGGGAGCTCATAGGAGCACCAGATACAGCAGAATGTGTACATCAGTCCTGCCCAACAGAAACTGCCCTGTATCCTGCATGACTTTTAAATTTCCTCCCAGTTACTCCTGTAGATGAAAAATATGCCTATAATGAAATGAACCTAAATCCTAACCAAAAATTACATATAAACAAAGTATATTTTTTCCTGTGGGCCAGAAATTTATAAATCATGTAAATCAAAGAAAGATCGAAAGATGAGAAAGAGAAATCCCTTTCTTTTCTGGGGTCTAAGCTATAAGGACGTCACCATATGGCCAGGGACACATGAAAAAGATGGTCAGAGAGAAGAGCTGTGAGATAAGGATTAACACTGAAGACCTAAGTGTCTGGTTTCAGGTACCACTACTCTTCCCAAGGCTATTCTCTGCAGTTCGTCCTTTGATTTGGTGAGCTTTTTTTTTTTTTTTTCCTTATATTAGTTTGAGTTTCTGATATTTGCTATCAAGAGAGTTCTGCTAATAAAACCTTCTAAGAAAAGTCCAACAAGCTCTTCCTTGTTATTCTATCTTTAATTCCTCTATGGCATCCTACACTGTGAAACAACTCTTCTCTTTTGCTCATAATAAATTTTCCCTCCCTTGTTTCTGTATCACAGTACTCGCTTACTTCTTCTGATTCCTCTTCTGTCCATATATAAGATACTCCCCCAAATTTATTATCTTACTGCAAAAATGTGTTCTACCTCCACCATTCTTTCTCTGGAATAATGACACTGATAGGTTTCTTCATTTTTATGATACATATCAACTATGCAGTAGATACACAAAGAAAAATACAATGAACACTCACTCATGTATCAACCATTCAACAAAGACACTGTATTGCCAACAGAGTTGAAGACTATGAACCTAATCTCCTCTAACTCACCAGAAATAATCACTATCTGAACACCTTTGGTGTTTATCATTGTCTTACATTTCTTTATACTTTTAATACATATATGTGTATTTCCAAAACACATATAGAGTGATTTTAAGACATTCCCTTTTCACATTTTAACATCACTGAAGTTGGGATGTGTCTTCCATTCCTGGATACCATATAATTCCTGCTATTACTTAAATAATATTTCTTTTTGAAGACTGCATATTCTGTTGATTGCTGGTGCATACAAATATCATCATCTTAGCATATATTGACTTCATATCCAGCAATCTTGCTGAAATCTATTATTAATTTGTCTTGAGATTCTGTGCAGACAGCACAGGGTTTGAAACTAATGATGCTTTTGCTTCTTCATCCCTAACACTTTTAACTTTCATTTCTTTTTCTTAGTGCCTGTGCTCTCTAATACAACATGTTAAGACAAGCAATGATAGCAGACATAAATGTCTTTCTCCTGATGGTAAAAGGAATGGTTTTTACTTCCACCATTAAGTATGATGGCTGTTTCAGGTTTTTGGTACATACTTTTTTAACAGAATAAGAAAGTTCTCTGTTCTATCCAGTTTACTAAGAGAATTTTATCATGAATAGTTATTTAATTGTATCAAAATACTGTCTTCGGGTTTTTCATTATCGTAAAAATCACGTAACACAAGATTTATCCTCTTAACCAATCTGTAAGCATAGAGTACAGTATTTAAACATCCCTCTCAGCACACTTTCACTGCATCCATACGTTTTGCTACGCTGTGTTTTCATTTCATTTCTCTCATGGTATTTTCTAATTTCCCTGGTGACTTCTTCTTTGACCCACTGGTTAAGAGTGTGTTGTTTAACTTCCATATATTTGTGGGTTTTACAGTTTTCCTTCTGCTATTGATTTCTAGTTTTAGTCCATTGTGGTCAGAAAAGATACTTTGCATGGTTTCAATTTCCTTGAATTTAAGACTTATACTGTGGCCTAACATGTGGTCTATCCTGCAGAATGTTCCATGTGCACTTGAAAAGAATACTGTAGTTGGGTGCAGTGTTCTGTATGTGTCTGGTAGGTCCAATTAGTCTATAGTGTTCTTCAAGTTCTGTATTTCCAGATTCTTTTCAGATCATTCATATACCTCTGTTTCTTTAGGGTCAGTTTCTGGAAATTTATTTTGTTCCTCTGATTGGGCCATTTTACCCTGTTTCTTTGTGCTCCTTGTAACTTTGTGTTGCTATCCATGCACTTGAAGAAACAAACATCCACCTCTTTCAGTCTTTACAAACTGGCTTCACATGGGGAAAAATCTTCACCAGGATCAGCCCAGCTAGAGATTCCGGAGGCTCTCAAAACTTTTCTGTGGATGTGACTTGTCTGAGCTAGTATGTGTAGATTTCTAATTAAATAAATTTTCTGTTTGTTTACTTCCCAGGAGCTCAAAATCCCTTGCTCACTCTGGTGCCTGTCTGTTATACTGGGGTCCTCAGAAGCAGCAACATGCCACCCAGCTCTTTTTTATTCTCAGCAGCCCCCAGACATCTACCTAGAGTACACCCAGTCACACTGGTGCCCCAACTGGCTAGACAGAAACTAGTCCCTCAGGCAGCCTCTGAAAAGCTGGGACATTGTATACACACTCCATTCTTCTTCTTTCTGGATCAGCTTCTGTCTGCTGCACCAAAGGCCTTGTGGACCAGCAGCATGCCACCCAACTCTTGTCTAGTTCTTAGTGGTCCCCAGGCTTCTAGAATATATGGGTCCTGTCTGAGGTTTAAGATGAGCAAGAAACAAGTCCCTCAGGCACTCTCCCCCTTAAAAGCCGCAGCAGTGGATACCTGTTCCACTCTTCTTTCTCCCTGAGATGAACTTCTGCTTCAAGCTGTATCAGCTTCTGTCTGGTATGCCATGGGTCCTCGGCAACAGCAGCAGGCCATCCAGTTCTTTCGGTTCTCAATCTAGAGTATGGCAGGTCCCATCAGTGCTCTGAGACAGGTGAGAAAGAAGCCATTCCCACAGGCTTGCTGAGAACCCAGAATGCTGGACATAAGGTCCAGTATACTTCTCTCCTCAGGAAGGACCTAGAAACCAGGAGTTTCCTCTGGATCACAAGGCAGTGGGATAGGGGGAGGGATTAAGTGTTAAGAATGCCACAAGCAATTTGAATACAGCTAGCTTCTCACTTACGAGGGGTGCAGTGCCTCTTCCCATTGGTTTCTGGATTTCTCACAAAAGGAATTCGCCCCTTTCTTTGTTGTAGTAATGAATTATATAAATAAATTTTCTAATGATGAAAACAACCTGTTTATTTCTGGAATTATCTTCACTTATTTATGATATTTATTTATCATACATTGATTAGATTTGCTAGTAGTTTAGGAATATTCATCCATGTTCATAGCTGAGATGAGCCTTTAATTTTCCTTTCTCATATTTCCCTATCTTGTTGTTGTGTTACAGTTATAGTACCCTCATAAAATGAGGAGGAATTTACTTCTCTTTTTTCTATTCTTTGGGAAAATGTGTATGCCTAGCAGAACTTACATATAAAACTCAAATTTCTATCTCACAAACTGTTCATAATGTGGTATTACTTTTTTATTGATAGCTTTATTAAGGTATAATTTACATAGATGAAATTCATCCATTTTGAAAGTATCTGATTGAATGACTTTTAGTATATTTACAGAGTTGTGCAATTATCACCAAACACTAATTTTAGAACATTTCCATCATTCCAGAAAGAAACTTCATGCCCACTTACAGACATTCCTTTCCCAACTCTGTGCCTATACAATCTCTAATGTACTTTTTGTCTCTATACACTTTACCTTTTCTGAACATCCCATATAAGTGAAATATTACTGTATTTGATCTTCAGTGACTGATTTCTTCCACTGGGCATGTTTTCAAGGTTCATCCATGTTGTAGCTTTTGTCACTACTTCATTACTTTTTTATTGCTGAATGATTATCCATTGTATGGGTGTTTGGGTTGTTTCCACTTTTGGGCTATTATGAATAATGCTGCTATGAACATTCACGTACAGTTGTTATGTGAACTTCTGTTTCCAATTCTCTTCCGTATACACCTAAGTGGAATTGCTGAATCATACGGTAAGTCTATATTTTGCCTTTTGAGGAACTGCAAAACTGTTTTCCAAAACAGTACACCACTTTCCATTCCCACCAGCAATGTATGAAAGTTTTAATTCATCTATATCCCCATCGACACTTGCTATTGTTTGTCAATTTATTAGTATCAGTGATCCAGCTTCTAGTTTTTTTGATCTTGTCTACTGCATGTTTGCTTTCTACAATATCAAGTTTTGTCCTTAATATTTCCTTCTTTCTATTTTCTTTGGGATTATTTAATTGCTCATTCTTAAACTGAATGTAACCAATTACACTGGTAGCTCATTAATTTTTAACCTTTCTCTAGTCTTACTGTATTTAAAGGTACACATTTCCATCTGAGTACCATCTTACCTGCACCCTACAAGTTTTGATATCATTCAATTTGAGTATTCTCTCATTTTTATTTTATTTGCTTCTTTGACCCATTAGTTATTTGGAAATGTCTCTATAAGTTTGCATCAGAATTTTCAAAGTTAAGCTTTTAAACTGATTTCTAATTTAACTTACGTTAGACAATATTTTTTTTATTATGTTATGTTAATCACCATACATTACATCATTAGTTTTTGATGTAGTGTTCCATGATTCATTGTTTGCATATAACACCCAGTGCTCCATTCAGTACATGCCCTCTTTAATACCCATCACCAGGCTAACCTATCCCCCACCCCCCTCCCCTCTAGAACCTTCAGTTTATTTCCCAGAGTCCATAGTCTCTCATGGTTCGTCTAGACAATATTTTTTATATGCCACCAAATATTTAAAATTTGTGGAGAGCTTTTTTTGGCTTAATTATGTGAATATTTTTGATAAATATTTAGAGCAAGACTTTTTATTGTTTTGTTCAAATAATGTATATGCTTAATGACTGTCAGCTTCATCTTAAAAGTAATAAAATTTGCAATTTTTGCATTATTTATTTTGAGCTCAAGTTTTTAAATGTTCATATTTATATATATTAAGTGTTTATATATTAGTTTACATCTGTTCTCCTTTAGAGCAAAATTCCTTGAGATAACTCTAAAAAGTATGCACATTTAACTATATTCTCCAATTCCTCTCCTTCTCTTCCCATTTCTTAGTTCCTCTCATGGACTCATTCTACTCAGCAGCATTTGACACAGTCAGTCATTTACTAGTCCTTGAAATCCTTTCATCACTTGGCTTTTAGATACTCCATCCTCTTGGTTTTCTTTCTACTTAACTGGCCTCTCCTCTTCTGGTTCTTCCCCATCTGTCCAAACTCGAAAGGTTGAGGGCCCTGGACTCAGACCTGGGACCTCTTCTCTTTTTTGTCTATCTTCACTCCCTAAGTGATCCCATCCCAGCTTCACATTTTAAAATACGATCTAAATTCTCATAACTTCAAAATTCATACCTCTAGCCCTGGCCTCTCCTCTATATTTGACATTAAATATCCTGCAGCTCACTTGACACCCTCACTTCAGTGACAAGCTGCCATTGGTTACAGCGGTAAGCTGTCTGATTTTAACCCCTAGGGATTTACATCTTTTGTTGTTGTTGTTGTTATGTTCTATATATTTAAATGGTGTACACTTATATTTGTTATATTTTGTCCAACTTTCCTGGTATGTTTTTATATGAGGTTTTTTTCCTCCCACAATATTTATTATATAATATTGTCACAGATATAGTCTATCATCAACTTTCTAGTCACTTTAATTAGAATACTGATAGATATCTTAAAGACTTCACTTTTTGTTTTTTACCTTCCCATATAGGATTGGTCATCAAACTCTGTGTGTTATACCATTGTATAATCTCTTGTTTTTTTTTTCTTTCTTTCTATTCTATTGGTATTCTCTAGATATTTGTCATCTTTTGCTATGATATTTAAACAGTCTCTTATTTACTTGTTTCCATTTAATTTCTATTTTCTCAAAGTTTAGTCTCATATTTAACTGTATATCAGAACCACCTGAGAGCTTTTAAAAACTAGCAACGTATAAGGATCACCACAGAGATATTCAGATTTAACTGGTCTAGGGTAGGGCATGGGCGTTAAGTATTTTTCAAAGCTCTGCAAGTGAGAACATGCAGCTAGCGTTGAGAACCACAGCTACACCAGACTATTCACTAGTCTCAACAAACTGCTTTCTCACCTTGATGCCTTTTCAAGCTTTCCTTCTTCCAATGGCTTTGTTCCACTCATACAATTTTCAAAATTAGACTTATAGTTTAGTTTTATTTTGAAAGTTGTATGCTACTATTTTGAAAGCCAAATGCTACTCCTCAAAAGCCTTACTAAATAATGACTATGATGGGTGCGCCTGGGTGGCTCAGTCGTTAAGCATCTGCCTTTGGCTCAGGTCATGATCCCTGGGTCCTGGGATCGCACCCTGCATCAGGCTCCCTGCTCCGTGGGAAGCCTGCTTCTCCCTCTCCCACTCCCCCTCCTTGTGTTCCCTCTCTTGCTGTCTCTCTCTCTGTCAGTTAAATAAATAAAATCTTTAATAAATAAATAAATAAATAATGACTATGATGAATGACTGTCTACATATCCATGGTATATGTTATACACACACACACATATAAACACATACACACACTATAGATAGATAGATATTACAATTTCTTTGCATTGTGATATACATGTCCAACTCTCTTAGTAGTATATTATATAGGGGTCAAAGATAATGTTTAATTTATTGTTGAATATCCTATTATTAGAGTTACTTACCTACGTTAGGTATATTAAACTAAAATAAATTGTAACAAATACATCTATCCATGTGCAAACCAAAATTTTAGGCATTTAAAACCAAACTCTAACACATATGCATAATTAAATATCACAATGATTCCATAGTGGGGAAAAATGTTATAATTTGTCACTTCTAGGCATGTTGATATTTTAACGAGACACACTTACCTCAAAGTATACTGATGCAGAGAATAAAAACACTACTAGGAATATAAGACTGTGCAATATATCCTAACACTGGTTTATTATAAACAGAAAATAAATTTCTACCTGATATTTTCAGGTCCTATTTTCTTATCTTACTATTTTCTGTGTAAGAGCACAAGTGCATGTGAAAACAGAGTATAAGAAGTATGATTTCACAGTACATAGTGTTCTAAGTGATAATAATAGTTCCTTACAAAGTCTAATATAAGACACAGACATTCTGTTAACAAATATCACTTGGTTCATCTAGAAGATAAGACATAGGAATAAGACAGTCACGTCCAATTCCACATGGATTCTCAGCTCAGATCCTGGTTTTTGCACAGTTTACCTTGCGAACATGATCCGAGTGACATTTCACAAATTCCTGGATAAATGTTGCTACACTCTGCTAGGAGAGAGACAGGCTGTGTCATGCACAGATCAATAATAGCACTGTGTTTCATCAGCTTCAAAATCAAAAGTGCTTCATCTGGCAAAAGCCACGGCCCTAGAGAATCTGACATATATAAACTGAA
The DNA here is from genome assembly GCF_964656455.1 of Halichoerus grypus. NCBI lineage: Eukaryota > Metazoa > Chordata > Mammalia > Carnivora > Phocidae > Halichoerus > Halichoerus grypus. The sequence continues at coordinate 43,874,551 of NC_135725.1, read as the reverse complement.
TACCCTACAAGGAATGTGTACAACACAAGCTATTGGGGTAAGATAAAAGAAAACTCTGGAGATTAGCAATGAAATACAATAAGAGAGTAGTTTTCTACTTCATTATCACTAGAGGTATGAACACAGACCACAAAAATGAAAATGAGGCTATTTAATATTCTATAATTCCTGACAGAAAAAAAAATGAGTCCAGTACAATTTAACACCTCAGTCTCTTAAATAAGAGTTATATAAATAAATATAAATCAAAGATAAGTGTAAGTTTAGGATACAATAGCAATCATATATATCTACACAAATGAAAATGTTTTATGGAGATCCATAAAATACGGTTCTTTTAGAATTACAGGGTTTGCTAAAAGACTCTTCAGATTTAATAGTTAGTATCCTAAGTTTCTATGTTAGATTTATATATTAGATTATATATGTTAGTTTATATGTTAGATTAACCTAAATTTATATGTTAGATTAACCTAAAAACCCAAGATATTTGTTGAATGGGTTATGTTATAGGTTGATATAATGAGTCAAGAGATAAAAATCAATTAATGCAGTCCTTCACATCAACAAACTAAAAAATAAAAATCAGACAATCACATCACTAGATGCAGAAAATCATTTGACAAATTCAACACACATTTACAGTAAGAACTCTCAGTAAATTAGTAATAGAGGGGAGCATCCTCAACTTCATAAAGAATATCTACAAAAGCCCTATAAGTAACATCATACTTAATGATGAGAAACTTGAAGCTTTCCCACTAAGATCAGGTGCAAGGCAAGAGGTCACCTCTCACCCTGGCTTTTTGTCATACTGGAAGTCCTAGCTAAGTCAGCAAGACAAGTAAATTAAGTGACAGGCATCCAGAATTGGAGGGAAGAAATAAAACTGTCTTTGTTCACAGATATGATTGTCAATGCAGAAAATCCAAAAGAATCAACAAAAACAACAACAAAAAAAACCTCCTGGGCCAAATAAGTGATTATGTCACAGTTGATGGATAAAAGGTTAATATATGAAAGTCAATACTTTTCCTATACCAAGAGTGAACAAGTAGAATTTAAAAGCAAAACATCCCATTTACATTAGCATATTTAAAAAGTAAATACTTTGATATATATCTAACAAAATATGTACAATGTCTATATGAGAAAAACTAAAATAGTTTGAGAAATGAAATCAAAGAAGAACTAAATAAATGGAGATATTCCATGTTCATGGAAAGGAAGATACAATTGTCAAGATGTTAGTTCTTCCCAATTGGTTCTACAGATTCACTGCAATCCCATCAAAATCCCAGCATGGGAATATTGACAAACTGATTCTAAAGTTTATATGAAGAGGCAAAAGACCCAGATTAGTCAACACAGTATTGAAGGAAAACAACAAAGTTGGAAGACTTAACACTACCTGATTTCAAAACTTACTGTAAAGCTACAGTAATCAAAACATGTGGTATTGGTAAAAGAATAAATATAAATAGGCCAATGGAACCGAATAGACAGCCCAGAAATAGACCCATATAAATAGTCAACTGATCTTTGACAAAAAAGCAAAGGCAAGGCAAGATAAGATAGCCTTTCCAACAAACTGTGCTAGAACATTTGGACATCTACAGGCAAAAAAAATAAATAAATCTAGACACAGACAGACCTTATTGCCTCACAAAAATTAATTTGAAATGGATCACAGACCTAAGTGTAAAATGCAAAGCTAAAAAATTCCTAGAAGATAAAATAGAAGAATCTTCAAGTGATCTTGGGTATGGCAATCACATTTTAGATACACCAAAAGCATGACCATGAAAAAAATAATGATAAGCTGAACTTCATTAGGATTCAAAACTTCTGCTCTACAAAGTACAGTGTCGAGAGAATGAGAGGGCCCATTCTGCTAGAGACTGGAAGCAAATATTTACAAAAGACATATATGATAAAGGACTTTTTCCAAAATACACAAAGAACTCCTAAAACTCAGCAGTAAGAAAACAAAGAACCCAATTAAAAAGTGGGCAAGAGACCCAAACAGACATCTTACCAAAGAAGATAAACAGATGGCAAATAAGCATATAAAAAGATGGTCCACATCATATGCCATCAGGGAAATGCAAATTAAAACAACCATGAAATACCACTATATGCTTTCAGAATGGCCAAAATCCACAACATTGTCAACATCAAACGCTAGTGAGAATGTGGAACAATGGGAATCTCATTGCTGCTGGGAATCAAAATGATACAGTACTTTGGAAGACAGCTTGGCAGTTTCTTACAAAACTAAACATATTTTTACCATTTGATCTAGCAATCATGCTGCTTGGTATTTGCCCAAAGGCATTGAAAACCTGTGTGTACACAAGAACCTTTATGGGGATGTTATTAGCAGCTTTATTCATAATTGCCAAAGCATGGAAGCAATCAAGATGTCCTTCAGTAGGTGAGTAAATAAATAAATTGTGGTACATCCAGACAATGGAATATTATTCAATGCTAAAAAGAAATGAGCCATTGAGCCATGAAAAGACAGGGAGGAAACTTAGGTGCATATTATTAAGAGAAAGAAGCCAGTCTGAAAACTCTTTATATTGTATGATTCCAACTATATAACATTCTGCAAAAGGCAAAGCTATGGAGAGAATAAAAAAATCTGCCGTTGCCAGGGACTGGAGTGGGGTGGGGAGGATAAATAGGCAAAACATAGAGGATTTTTAGGGCAGTGAAAATGAATACATGAATAGATATGTGTCATTATACATTTGTCCAAACCCAAAGAATGTACAATAGCAAGAGTGAACTGTAAGTAAACTATGCATTTTGGGTAATTATGATGTATCAATGTAGGTTCATCAATTGTAATGAATTGTACCTTTCTGATGGGGATATTGCATGTGTGGAGGCATGGGATATAAGAGAAATATCAGTACCTTCTTTTCAATTTTACTGTGAACCTAAACTACTCCTTCCAAAACAAAGTTTTAATAAAAGAACATACAATTTCATTGCTCTCAAGTTCTACCTTCCACAAATCACTAGAACATAGTTCAGCCAAGTTCTTTGACACTCTGTAACAAGGGCTGCCTTCCCTCCAGTTTCCAAAAACATATTCCTCATTTTCATCTGAAACCTCTCCAGAATAGCCTTAATGTCTGTATTTCTAGTATGTACCTCAAAACTCTTGCAGCATGTACCCATTACACAGTTCCAAAACTGCTTCCACATTTTTAGGTATGTGTCACAATAGCACTCAACTGCCAGTACCAAAATCTGCATTACTCTGCTTTGGTTGCTATAACAACAACAAAACCCCCATAAAATGAGTGGCTTAAACAATAGACATTTAATATCTTCCAGTTCTGGAGGCTGGAAGTATGAGATCAGAATGCCAGCATGGTCAGGTTCTAGTGAGAACTCTCTTCCTATAAGGTCACTAAACCCACCATTAGGGCACCTCCCTCATGACCTCAACTAAATGCAATTACCTCACAAAGGCGCCATCCCCAAAAACCATAACATTAGGAATTAGGGCTTCAACATATGGATTTTGGGGGAACACACTTCAATCATAGTGAATATAAACCTCTTGAAATCCTTTGTTATTTAAACAAATACAGAAAGAAAATTAATAAAATAATTCATCTATTCATATATGAATAAATGGTACAGATTATTCTATTTTCTCTAAGCACATATTATATCAGGGGAAGGCTTATTAGAAAATAAATTTTACAGTATATAACATTCCACAAAAATTTACGTTTGATATCTACCAGCTAATACCTTATATATAATTATTTAATACCTAATACAAAACATTCGGAAGATTTTCTAAAAGGTGGTTTTATAGCTAAAGCTGCATTTTCTTTTATAATATGGATTCTGATAGTTTGCTTCTATGAGTTAATGCTGTTTAAATCTACATGATGACACATACGTGGCTATAAAGGAGTTTTCACAGTCATAATACAATTAAGTAATGTTACTGGAATAAAAGAAGATGACATTTACATCTTGTTGTTCTTAAGACTTGGGACTCATTTTTCATACTTATCAGATGAATTATGAGTAAGTCCCTTGAGTAAGAGAACTGAGCATTCAAACTGGAAAAGCTAGTCAATATTATAAGCTTTAACATTTCTATTCCTTGATGTTCACTTTTATAATAGAGAACTGAATGTGTTAGAAAAAGAAAACATATGTTTTAATTAGAAGTTAGTTTTAAGGGAATTCACCTTAAATGCATTTTACTTTGTTGAATTTAATAATAATTGAAGTGCTTTGTCTAATAGTAGGTTCTCTATACATCTAAAAATGTTATATAGCTATTACACTTTACCATAATATTTTTTTAAAGATTTTATTTATTTATTTTGAGAGAGAGAGTGAGCAAGCAGGAGGAAGGGCAGAGGCAGAGGGAGACTGAGGATCCCAAACAGGCTCCACACCCAGTGTGGAGCCCAATGTGGGGCTCCATCTCACAACCCTGAGATCATGATTTGATCTGAAATCAAGAGTCAGACACTTAACCAACTGGAGCCACCCTAGCACCCCTTCCATAATATACATTACAGAAACAATTGTTATGTTGGCAGTAGGTTTTATTAATTTGAATAGAGAATGGTTTTTAATCTATTAGTCTGTCAACCATAAATACATTATCAATAAAAGTCTTGCAGATACTATTATTTGTTGGTATATTTTCCCATTTAAAACCAATATAAAAAAAAGTTTTACTGAGATATAATTCACATACCATACTATTCATTCATTTAAAGTATAAATTTTCAGTGTCTTTTAGTATATTCACAGATATGTTCAACCATCATCACAGTGAATTTTAGAATATTATCATCACTTTAAGAAACCCACACACTTTAGCAATCACTACCATGTTCTTCTTTTCCCCCAGCCCAAAGCAAACACTAATCTACTTTCTGTCTTTATAGATTTGCCTATTCTGGATATTTCATATATATGGAATCATATAATATGTTCTCTTTTCTGACTTGTTCTTTCACTAACTATAATATTTTTAAGTTTCATCCATGTTGTAACATGTATCAATACTTCATTACTTTTTGTGGTTTAATAATATTCTGCTGTATGCATATACCACAGTTTATCCTTCCATCAACTAATGGACATTTAAGTTGTTTCTACCTTCTGGTTATTACCAATAATGCTGCTATGAACAATACTGCCTTATTATTTACTATCATGGTGCAGAGCCTTATGGTAAGACAGAGGCAAGTGCCTAGGCTTTCTCATTCCTTTCCTGAGTATTCACAAAACTGTGTGAATGCATGTGTCCTCCAGATTCCCAGGAATATGTCAGAGCCTTTCAAAACTTTTATGGACATCTCATTCCACAGCTTTTACTTTTAAGCTATTTGGTTAATATATTATTTGACCTAAATATGACCTAGAATCTATCACTTCAGGCAGCCTAAAGTTAAAACACTTGCTTGTGATTGTTTTGACAGTCTCATCCACCCACCTCACCCGCCAAGAAGGCTGCTCGCAATGATTGAGATCAGAGTCATTTTTTCAACTGGTCTTCAAGGAAAGCATCAGACAGGTCAAATGATGACAACTATTTGGGAATCAGGTTTTACAGGAGCTATAGTTCCATTCAGCTTCTTCTGGTAGTTGCCAGGCTGCATAGGGAACATGGACCTTCTTTATTCCCAGGCTACTACAGAGCTAGGATTATGGAGAATGGGACCAAGGCAAATTATAATGCCACAAAGTTTCCTGTCCTTATTTAGACTCAGCTATTTTTCTTGAATAATATTTCCTAGATTGTTGCAGTCTTTGGTTCATTTCTAGAATTTCCTAGAGGAATTATAAGTATTCCCCAATGTACATGGAGAATCTCAAAAATGTTTTATAGTTTTCATGTAAAATGCTTTTATTTGATCTTCAATCTTTTTAAAGATAGGAATTTATGGCTTAGAAAACTTGTAACTCCCTTGATCCATCAATTGTCTTAGAATTATTACATTGATCCTTTCTTAGGAGATTAGGTTCTGTACAAAGGGTTATGAAGATGCTGACTCCCAATAATGTTTGCTTGTTTCTTCATTTCTTCTATGGAGAAAAAAAGTCTTCAAAATCCTTATGCTAATAGTGATATATGCTACAACATAGATGAACTTTTAAACATTATGTGAAGTGAAAGAAGCCAGACACAAAAAGCCACATATTGGAAGATTCCATCTATACGAAATGTCTGGATAGGCAAATCTTGAAAGGGAGCAGATTCTGTCACCCCAAATTATGTCTCTTTGACATAAGGATTATTTTGAGCTAAAGGCAACCAAATCCCAGCAGATTCAAGAAAAGCTCTTTATCCATTCCCTTCAATTGCCTAAATTTACATTGGAAACCAGGCCTGTACCAGGAAGAGAAAGTATTACCAGAAATACCTTTTTACCTAAGAAATTATTTTTTTAAAGATTTTATTTATTTATTTTAAAGAAAGAGAGAGTGGAAGGAGGGTCAGAGGGAGAGAATCTCAAGCAGACTCTGTGCTGAGCATGGAGCCTGATGTGGGGCTAAGCTCATGACCCTGAGACCATGACCTGAGCCAAAACCAAGAGTTGGACACAACCAACTGAGCCATCCAAGCATCTCCCTTTTTACCTAAGAACTTTATCTGCATAACAGAACAACCTTTGTTTTCCACACATCTCCTCTAGCCTTCCTGTGAAAGGCCTTCCTCCCTTTGTGTGGCAGACCCCTACCCCTTTCCTTAGCTTAGGATGTTATATAAGCTTCAATTATCTAGCTGCTTTTTGGGTCTCATATTTTTATGGGGCTCTCATAAATATGAAATTAAATTTGTTTTTCTCCTGTTAATCTGTCTTATGATCATTTAATTATTAGAAAGCCAAATAACCTAGAAGGGAAGTACGATAAATTTTTCTGCCCCTACAATCTATATAGAGTATAGATTAGTAGTTGCCTAGAGTTGGCAGAGATGGGGAAGGATCACAGATAAAGGGTACAGGGTCCCTTTAGGAAGTTATGAAAATGTTCTAAAATTGATTTTAGTGATAGCTGCACAATTTTGTCTATATTTTAACAACCATTGCACTAAATAAGAGAATTATATGGTATGTGAATTATATCTCATTAAAGTTATTACAAAAAAATTAATAGCAGGTGATTTAAATACTTCACACTCAACAACTGATAGAACTAGACAGAACATCAACAAGAATATAGAAGAGCTGAACATCATTATTAACCAACTAGACTCAACAGATATATATAGACCATTCAATCCAACAACAGCAGAATACACATTCTTCTCAATTGCACATGGGATATTCTGGAGTATCTACTATCTGTTAGTCCAGAAAACAAGTCTTAATAAATTTTTAAAATCCAGATCATAGAATGTAACTTTCAGAGAACGTTTTAACATGGGTCAGATTTGGTTATAAGGCTACTTTGGGAATGAAGCCAGAACACAGTTCTTATTAGTACAACTATCAAAACAGTAATCCTTTATAATTAAAACATTTACTGAGTATTGCTTGAATCAAAGCACTAGATAACAGAAGTAGAGAATTTAAGCATAATGTGAAATTATGTATGATAGTGATTTAAAAATTATTTTCCAAAATGATGAATTCTTCTGTGTAAGACAAATTTTTAACAAATCATTTTTTTATACAAGCAAATATCTTTAAGAATGGAGACTTAACAAACTGAGGGTTCTAGAGGGTAGGGGGGTGGGGGGATGGGTTAGCCTGGTGATGAGTATTAAAGAGGGCACATACTGAATGGAGCACTGGGTGTTATACGCAAACAATGAATCATGGAACACTACATCAAAAACTAATGATGTAATATATGGTGATTAACATAACATAATAAAAAAATATTTAAAGAAAAAAGAATGGAGACTTAAGGAACAATCTTTCCCTTTTCATTTACTTTAAGATTAAATTATGATAACCAGCAATGTCATAATGTGTCTAAAAACTGTTGCAGAAAACTCAATTCACCTGAGTTTAACAAAAGCATAGATAAGTTATAGGAACACATTAAAATAGATATTTATGTTAAAATCTTCACGTTATACTAGTATTTGCAAAGAGGAACTGAGGCAATTACTATTTAATAATTTGATTTATAATGAGAAATTCAAAGTTTTAGACATGGGCAAATGGGCAATGTAAATGCATTTATAAAGCCTGTTCTTAAAGTCCAAGTTATAACACAATAAAGAAAACAAATATGAACCAAACAACACATGTAAAACAAAATATCCACCCTTATAATATAGTCTATTATAATCAATTTTTAAAGTTCCTTTACCTTTATTGTCTGTCTGCTTGTATGATATCGTTGATCAGATACTTGCTGTTGCTGAAGGAGTTTTTCATTGATTTCTTTATATTCTTTGACAGACAATTCTGCTGTTTTTTTGGCATTCTGAAGTACACTGTTTTGTTGTTGTAAGGATACAATACGTTCTCGTAATAAAATAATATTGCTACTTGATTTCTGGGCAGTTATATTTTTCCACTTTTCTCTGTTAACTATAAAAATAATGTTTATAATATATTTTTAAAACCACAGTAAATTAAAAAGATATTGTTAATTTCATATACATCCTTACCTCTGGTAGGAACTGTTGTATGTGAACTCTTTTGTATATTACCATTCTTCTTTTGAAAAGTTGGTCTTTTGGCATTCTTGTAATGAAAATAATTCTAAATTTGAAGGTTTTATAAAAATTAGATTATTACTCAATAATGACTTCAAATGAATGAACATAATAAATAATATTATTTCTTTACCTAAAAATATATTTATCTACGCAGACTAAAAAAATTTAAACAATAAAATTCTATAACTAATACCAAGAACTCATAAATGAATATAATATGTGCATTAAAGCTGAACTAGAAAAAAAAGAAGTTGACCTAGCAGGCACAACATACAAATACAAAATCAACCCCAAAGTGGTAGAAATTTAACCTATGGCCAGTTTAAAAATCTAGGAGGAAATATAATAAAAGCAATAAAAATAAGAATATTTAATAACTTATGACTCTATATATCATTATATATACATACATATATACATATATACGTATATGTATACATTATATATATATATATATATATATATATATATATATACTGAAAAATACTGAAAATATATAAAGCAGTATATGGTTTCAATGAGTCCTGATATTACTTCATTCCTCAAAGAATTTTTGAAATACCTCATTTGAACTTTAGAACCAGTATATAAGATATATTTTTAAAAAATGTTTCTTTCATTGCTTTATGAGGATTCAAGTGCCAGTCATGTACTAAGCACTATAAAAATGTCCCAAACAAAATTACCAAATTACCAATATTAGTCACCAGACTTGGTATCAAATTAAATGGCCCTAAAATAAAAAAGAATGGGCTTCCATTTCCAGGATTATTTCTGACTAGATATTCAGAAAAATTCTTTTTTTTTTTTTTTTTAAGATTTTATGTATTTAGAGAGAGAAAGAGAGCATGCACACATAAGTGGGGGGGACAGGCAGAGGAAGAGAGAGAGAGAGTCTTAAGCAGACTCTGAGCTGAGTGTGGAACCTGAGGCGGGGCTTGACCTCACCATCATGAGATCACTACTTGAGTTGAAACCAACAGTGATGCTCAACTGACTGAGCCACTCAAGATGCCCCCATAGAAATTCAGGAAAACCTTAAACATTGAAATCAGCACACTTAAAGTATTTTTTTTTTAACATGGCAAAACATTAAAGGCAATTCTGATGCCACAAATGAGGTGGAGCACGAATCCAGAGACACACGTGACCAACAAAGTGGCCAACAAAATACAGGACAATGGATCATCTCCACTGAACTTGAAATTCCATGTATATAGCAATACAGAACATAAAAGGCAAGGAAAGATGGCCTAGGCCCCTAACTCAAGATGAGAAATTTGAGGTTACAAATCTAGGATATAGTGTTTGTCAATAGTTTGTCTCTCTTTCTCTCTCTTTTTTTTTTTTTTGCTGAGTAGTATTACATAGAATGAATATATCACAGTTTAACCATTCAGCTATTGAAGGGAATTCTGGTTGTTGCCAGTTTTCAGCTATTAGAAACAAAGTTGTTATGACCATTCATGTACAGGTTTTTTGGGTAAACATAAATTTCCATTTCTCTGGGGTAAGTGTCCAAGAGGCAAATAGTTGGGTTGTATGATAATAGTTCCTTTTTTCTTTTTAAAGATTTTATTTATTTATTTGTCAGAGAGAGAGAGAGCACAAGTAGGTGGAACAGCAGGCAAAGGGAGAAGCAGGCTCCCCATGGAGCAAGGAGCCCAATGCAGTACATGATCCCAGGATCCCAGGATCATGACCTGAGCGAAAGCAGATGCTTAACCGACTGAGCCACTCAGGTGTCCCATTTTTTTTTGTTTTTAAGAGTTTATTTATTTATTTGTCAGAGAGAGAGAATAAGCAGTGGGGAGGGGCAGAGGGAGAGAGAGAGAGAAGCAGACTCCCCGCTGAGCACAAAGCCTGACATGGGACTCAATCCCAGGACCCCAGGATCATGACCTGAGCCAAAAGTAGATGCTTAACCAACTGAGCCACCCACCCTCCCCTTCCTTTTTTTTTTTTTTAAAGAAACTGCCAACTGTTTCCCAGAGTGCTATACCACTTTATATTCACACTAGCACTGTATGTATGTGAGATCCAATCTCTCTGCATCCTTGTCAGCATTTGGTATTGTCATTACTTTCAGTTTTACTGTTCCAAAGATGTGTATCTCATCAGGGTCTTCATCTGCATTTCCCTAATGGTTAGTGATGTTGGAAATCTTTATGTGTGTTTATCTGCCTTCCATTTATCCTTCTCAGTGAAATGTTTGTTCATGTTTTTTACTCCATTTTCTAACTAGATTAATTTGAATTTCTATTGTTGAGTTTTGACAAAATCTTTATATATTCAAAATATGAGTCCTTTGTCACATATATGGTTTGTAATACTTCCTCCAGTTTATAGCATATCTTTCTATCCTCAAAAGAGGGACTTTCACAGACCAAAATTTCTTAATTTTAATTAAGTCTAATTTATTGATATTTTCTTTTAGGGATCATGCTCTTGGTAACATATCTAAAAACTAATAAGCTTATTATCATCTGTTTTTTTTTTTTTGGCTAAGATATAAATACCTTAAGATTTATATTTAGGAAAATAATATCTATTTCCATTTTCAACTATACAAAAGTTTGTAACAAATTGGTACTTAAAAATTATTTAATTGGTACTTAAAAATTATTTAATTATTTAAAAATTATTAAAAAGTTGAGTATTTCCACTGTATATTTCAAAGAAAAACATTTTCTAAGGATTCAAATTAAATCACTGGCCATGAAATTTAAGTTATGAAGCATAAAATTAAAAACATAGCTTATAATTAAGCAACACTGTGTCATATACCTTTGGGGTCTTGCCATCTGTATTTGAATATATTCGTACCATTTCTTTTCCTTGCATTTGGCTGTCTTCTGTTTGGTCACTTTCTTTCTGGTCTCTTCCATCTTCTATAGGACTTATTTTCTGGGATGTTTCTACAATAATTGTTCCTAAATCTTGAGAGGTCTGTGCTTCAGAATCACTGCTTTTGAAAAAAATGGGGGAACATAAAATCCAGGAAGAAGAGTTGTTAAATGTACCTTGTTTAAGTTCAAGGCCAAATACTATTATAGCACATACTGCATGTAAGCTATAAGTTTAATTTGAGCATTTCCTGGTTTTCTATGTTAGGAAAATTAGTGTAAACATTTTGTACAGTCTCTTATTTCTGTGGATTCCGTACATGGCCTCTAACTTCTTAAGATGAATTAGTAAGTACAAGTAGGACTTCTTTAACCTGATGGGGCATCTACATTGGTGACTGAAATTTGAACGTCACTTAAATGGAGACCCATTATTGCAGTAAAATTAGCAGACTCAGCAAGCAAGCACTGGCCTGGGACTTGAGTGCTGGCTATATGGCTCTTTCAGTTACTTACTGTCTCTGGACCATGTTTCTCCATCTGATAAATATTATATTGTATCAGTGGGTCCTGATTTTTCTTACAATTATTTCACAACCAAATATCCTCTTTATTATAATTCCCTTACGTACGCCATATTTGAAAAGTGTGTCTATCAAAGAAAAAGAGTATGCCTATTGAAAAATAGTTCAATGTCATAGTTACTTGTCACCCAAATGAAAAGAAACTACATGTTAAAAAAAATGTTTTCCAAAATTGTAAAATCTCATCAAGAAATTAGAATATCTAGTATCAAATGCCTAGTAGTACCACTTCCGTAGTACTTCTACTAAGTGTTAACTCAGGAAGCACGTGTTTTAACAATGCCAGGGGTAGAGCACTTATGACTTTCTGAGCCAGGGCAGAAAGTTTTAATATTTCCAACAGAAAAGTTGTCCCTTAGTCTGGGACAATCTCTGAGTCTCTGAGGCTTTCACCCACTGATCCCAGTTCCATCTCTTATGTCCATTCATCATTCAATAAAACGCCTGGTAAGTACCAGTTATATGCCAGGCACTTTTCCAGGCACAAAGGACAAAGTAGTAAGTGAATAAAGGAGATAAAAATCCCTGCCCTTATGTAGCTGTCATCCTAATGGGGTGGGTTCAGATAACAAGAAAAATAAGAAAAATCTATATTATGTTAACAGTTGGTGCTAATGGAAGGAAAATAAAAGTGTTGAGGTTGAGTAGAACATACAAATAAGTCCAATCCCTTTTCCATATGGATGATCTCTTAACTATTTGGATATGATCATTTGATGCTTGAAACATCTCAAGAAAAACATCCCTAGCTTATTCAAATATTCCTATTATGTGTGTTTTTGAGATGCTTTTCTACCCTGGTCACTCTTGAATATGCTCCACCTTAACTTCATGGAGCATTATGTCCAGAATTCAATTTCATATTCCAAGTATACTATGTGAATTACTTAGTTGAACTCCTGGTAGATGCAGACTAAAATAATGCAAGCTTTTCTGACATGTATATTGTACTGTAGACTCATACGAGATTTAATTAAAACCTCCTACAATATTTTTATGTATACTCTTGCAAAGTCCTATATTTTTCCCATTGTATCGTTGAGCAATTGGCATTTTCCAGCTAAGTAATGCACCCTGTAGTCTTCCGCACAACTCTATCTTCCCAATCTACTGCTATCTTTGGGGATTTTTATTCAATTTTGTAAAGTATTTTCTATACCTTTCAATGTCATGTTATTCACAGATTTGATAAACATGCTTTGCTGAAATTCTGCTTTTCTTTTTCAAGTTCTTATTAACAACTCTTCCTGATGATCACCCATCACTGAATGGGCATTGATAAAAGTTATTTATGTATCAGGACCCACAGAATGCAGGCTGCGCCAGTGGCCTGGCCCATATCAGAAATCTGAATTAAGTCTGCTGCCCTTATGGTAAATACCTCACCATCAAGGAAACCTAATATACACCAATCACAATCCTCCAACACAGCTTTAGCTAACTCACCTTACCCTAGAGAACAGGACATATCGGCCTTACCAAAAAATCACTGACCTCCTAGCTAACCATGCCCTGTTTTCTGCAGTGCTTTTTCTTCTTCTTCTTTTTTTAAATCATTTATTTATTTGAGGGAGAAGCATGCTCCCCACTAAGCAGGGAGCCTGACATGGGACTAGATCCCAGGACTCCAGGATCATGACCTGAGCTGAAGGCAGACGCTTAACCAACTGAGCCACCCAGGCGCCCTTGCACTACTTCTATAAAACTCCCTCTTGCCCAAAATCCTTAGGAAGAGTGTGCCACAGCTTGCTAGGCACTGTACTCCCCCAATCCATGGACTGTTTTGCCTTGAATAAAAGACTTCAAACTTGTTACTAAATTGTATTATTTTTATCATTTGACAGCATGTTTTTATAATGCTGTTCAATTATGAGAAATAAACATTCGTAAGTATATAAATAAATATTAATAAGCAGATAATTATATAATATAGTATTTTATATATATACATATAAAGGACAAAGTTCTATTTTTCTCAGTATTCAAGTAAATTTTCTCATATTTCAGATTATGAAAAGCTAAAAGAAATAGAATGTTGTAAAGTCCTAAAGCTCCACTGTGGGATTTCTAATTGTTTGAGAATTTTTTGCAGCTGAGTGATTCCTGAGCATGTTCTGTCAGGCAGGAAATGTAACACTTAATCCTCACAGTGTAAAACCGAGTTTTACCGCTAAGCAACTTAAATGACAATCTTATGTTTTAAGAGATACTGTGATACATCTCTCAAAATATGTGACCATCTGCACATGCACTAATATGATGAAATTAGAACTGACTGTGTTACTTAGCTTTCATGTATTTATTCATATATACATACTCACACATGAGTAAACCCCACCACTTCTATTATGAAGAGTGTGGTAGTATCACTGGCTGAGATATAATTAGTAGCTGAAACTAGAATTTCCTTGAAGACATAGATAAATACTTAGTGGGTTTTAAGCTGAGGAGGATTTTCTCTAATGGCTTTTGAGAACAAGGAAGAAAACGTTAGAAGGAAAAAGGAAATGGAAATGCAGATTTGGTCCTTCTTCTTCACCTTCATCAATTTGTATTTAAGTTGTTGTTGTTTGTTTGTTTTAATTTTATTGATTTGCAGAGAGAGAGAGCACAAGCAGGGGGAGTGGCAGGAAGAGGGAGGAGAAGAAGCGGACTCCCAGCTGAGCAAGGAGACCCATGCAGGACTTGATCTCAGGACCCCAGGATCATGACCTGAGCTGAAGGCAGACACTTAACTGACTGAGCCACCCAGGTGCCCTGTTTTTAAGTTTTTATTACCTGCCTGAAGACAAGGGGCTTGACCCAATGATCATTTAAAACAGTGGTTCCCAAACTAGTCTACATATTGGAATCAGTTGGAGAGCTTCAAAAAACAGTGAAACTTGTATCCCACCACAGAAGTTTTGATTTAATTGTTCTGGGGTGTGGTCTGTGTAAAGCCGCTTTTAGGCACCCAACTCGAACAATGGAAAGCTGAATAAGGTAGAAGGGCCCACAGTGACCCCCGGCTGAATACAAACAGGCCTATTAGGCGACCCACCTCTAAATATCCATATAAGCCCTAGCTGACCAATGGATGACTTACACCCAGACACAGTATCAAAAAAGTTAAATTCCATATGTTCCCATACTTCCTCACCTCCCCCCTTTAACTACAGCCCCCCACCGACTGCCTCCTGCCAGATAGTCTCTCCTCCGCGGTCCTGCCCGCAGCTCCCTCGCGATGTATCCAATCAATTTCTCTCAGGTGAATTCTTTCACCACTAGTGTCACTGGCTCCACATTTGGTGGCCCCCATCCAATCGGGAGATCCCACAGTCTGAGCTTTGGAATTTTTATAAAATCAAGGTAATTCTAACAGAGGCAAATAAGTTTGAGAATGACACAAAGAAGTATAACAGCTAGTCCTAAGGACTCCCTTGACAATATGAAAGAATAGAAATTATATTCAGAAGAAAAATTAGGATTCATATCTAATGTAAATTCTACCCTCTGCCACACCCACTTATCTCCAACTCCCTGTCCCTGACCCTTCAGAAGATCTTTTGGATATCTGGGACCCTTGTTTAAACCTCCCCACCTCTCTGCAAATCTCTACAAAACCTTAAATGTGGTTCTAAAAGCAATTTAAAGCTCACCTATCTTTACCAATCCTCAGACCTCACCTATTCAATCTCAAACTGCTTGTGGATATCAGGTCACTGGAAAAAGAATTGCCCTGCACTTAAGTAAAAAAGGAAAAATTTAAATTACCCTGGACCTCTAATAATAGGCAAATATGCCTCCAAAACTCCATCTTGGAGAAAACTTATTTTTTTCTATGCCTTTGTGATGTAAGTTTTCTTGCCCCCATCTTCTGTAGGACCTAAGAGACATTCTTTAAAATGCAAACTTTGGGGAGAAGTTTCTCATCAAAAAAGAAAAGAGGGGTGGATATTTGGAAAATTGGGCAAATGAAAAACTAAAGATCCAAGGGGTACCTAAAACAAAAGTTATTAAGGCTGACATGACTCCTATTGCTCCCCTCTACCATTCTTTACCTGAATGCCCACGTTTTACTAAATCTCTGTCTGAATTGCCTTTCCAGTCTGAAGAGATTATTACCTTTTAAAATAACCACTTGAGACTGGGGGCAATGCTCCTCAGCTATCTTTCACTCCTTGGTCAAAGGATGAACTAAGGGCCATAGTTAAAGAATTTCTTAAACTAAGGAAGGATCCTCAAAAGTTTTTGTAAACGGATTACCTCCTGAGATTAGTGGATAGATTAAAAAGGCAGAAAATTAGATGGAAAGCTACCAGTCTGACTAAATTTGTGAACAAAGCTGGTATGTAGTGCCTGGTAGGATTTTTGTTTTGTTTTGTTTTTTGGGTTTTTTTTTTTTTTTAGGGCTTCTCCTAAGCTAAATGTACCCAAAGGGAAAGAAAAACATTCAACATAGTTGGATGGTTGTGACAGTTCTTTGATATCATTTAGCAACAACCCAATTCTCGGAGGAACTGAAAACAGCCATTCTTGCTTTACACATCTAGTCTTCACAGGACCATAGGTGTGGCTCCAGAAACAATTCAAGGTCCACCAATCCTTTTTACTATTCCCTAAACCTTCCCTATGGAATCAAAAGGCTTGTAAATATTGTCCTTAGGAAACCAAAGTTCTTCTTGGAGGAACTTGCGTTTTGAGCCCTGTGCTTTTGAGATGTAAATGTTCTACAGACTTCAAGGAGGTCATTCTTATCAGAAGGAGAACAAAAGGGGGAAAGCTCATTTGAAATTTAGGCAAATGAAAAACCACGTGTCTTCTCCACAAATATTAGTAAAAACAAAGAAACAAAAAGCTTTAGCCATCTGAACAGATAAACTTAACTCATTCCCACTGTTCTTTTACTAGTAAATTCTACATTATCATACCTGTCCCACAGCTAAAATTTTAAGGTCTCTGTATGTCTGTATATGTATGTTGGAGATATGTGATATTTTTCTGCCTCCGGATGGTATTACCAAAATTAATTTGTGAAAGAACTCTACTTAACTGACATAAAGAAAATTAAACATATACATAAATTGAATTCTCAGAAATGTAACAAAAATGGACGCAAATGTTTTTCAAGTTCACATGACCTGGGATAATCTTTGGTAAATAAAAACTAGTTTAAGTTCATTGGTTTAATTAAAACTCTAATATATTAGAATTACCAACATTGACTATAATGCAGATATACAACTTTTATTCTTCCTGGGTTTACTAGTCAAATAACTGCATGTTGTATCTCTTACAAAATTTGTCAGCAAGAAAAATAACTTGGGATGATGGCTGGCTGTGTCTAATGTCTCATGAAGTTTTCATGGATAGTCTAAACGTAATTGTTGGAAGTGAGTGATTCAGACAGCTGTTAGTGGGGTAAGAGCTTTTAGGTAAACTTTTTAACGGAAATTATATTTTATAGTATGTATACTTAAAAAATAGTTTCCCAAATACCTTTGGTAATTTGAAACTTTAAAGTTTTGCTAAGTTAAATTCAATGGTGGGGAACTCACTGAATATCTAGATCATTTCCAAATAAGATAAAATAATTACTGAACATAGGTTTATCTACTTTCAGCTTCATATTACACAGGAATTAAAGAATTATTTGGATCTGTTAGTAAACATGTCTTGTACCATACTGAAAGACTGCACTATTTTTAAAAGAGGGCAGCATATGTTTCTAGAAATTATGGAATATATTTATAAAATTTGGCAATCTAAAGAATGCTGGTATAACACACAGTTCACAACTGCTTACTTAGTTTTCACTAGAAATTCAGGTTTCTAAGGGTTAAGAATTCTAATTAGTAAATGTAACTAAAACTACTAGAAATAATAAGAAAATCATCTCTGAATGCAAGAAAAGTAGGATGTGTGTTTTCAGTAAAATAGAAATGCATTTTGTTGAAGGAAAAGAAAGTAAATACATCCCAAAGTAAAACTGGTTAATTAAAAATGGGAAAGAGGAAAAACAGGACAAAATCAGAAACTTATAGAAAGTTTGTGGAAAGGAATCTTTAGAAAGGAACTTAATGCATGGTCAGGACTGGCTAAGATTGGAATTAATTTCATTGAGTGGATTTTAATATCAAAAGTAAGCTGCTACAACTTTATAGTTTGATTTTGTCTCTGGTAAAAGTACAACATTTTCTTGCTATTGGTGTATTCTTGATAAGAGACTATGACAGGTTCTTCTTTACCTTTTAAACTAATGTACCCTGAAAGCAAAGATTTTGTGTTTTTTATCAAAATAATCACCTGTGCTTCATTATTTTTATAATCAGGTTTTTGATTACTTAACTAAACAGTCCTTTCAATATAAAAACGGCTAAGTTTTGCTGAGCACTGTGTAAACTTCTGTATTTGCCTGTGAAGTCTTTGTAACGTTGGTTAAATGGATAACTAAGTATTATCTCACAGTGAACTATGATCCTATTTAGTCAAGTGTCCAAAACCTTTCGCTATTTTTTACAAACTTCCCCAAATCAAATTCTAAATGAAGTCTTTTTGACCTGGAAGAAATTCTGAGATATTACAGAGGATCCCTGGAACATCTCAAAAGAGTTATTAACCTAATTAGGTTGATTTAAGTTTGAACCTAATTAAGGTTCATGAAGTTACATGAGAAATGCCAAAAAAGTGATGCCAAACCTATTTGATATTTTTGTAGATATATGTATTAATTTAACTGTTCTGGAATTTGCATGAAATTTCTTAAAATCTGATTTGTCCTGGTATAATGTTATCACTTAAATTCTAGTTATTATCTTGAAGCATGTATATCACAGAAATAACCAAATTTCCTTGTCAATTGCATTGTAATGAACTCTCACTAGATCTTTAACCATGGCCATTTTTAACTCCGTCATTTTACACAGTTTTTGTTTTACTTTGAAATTTTAATAGTTTTTTGGTTTTTTGTGTTTTTTTTTAGAGAGACCACAAGCTTGTGGAGGGGGGAGGGGCAGAGGAAGAAGGAGAGAGAATCTTAAGGGAGGCTCCGTGCCCAGCAAGGAGCCTGATGTTATGACCCTGAGATCATGACCTGAGCTGAAATCAAGAGTTGAACACATAACCGACTGAGCCACCCAGGCACCCCTACTCTGAAACTTTTGCAAAAATGTTTGGAAAATGCTTGATCTCCAAGAAGACTCATGGAAAATATTCTAAAATACAGTTTCTGATAACATTAAGATCATAAAACTGAACTGGGTAAGAGTTTCCAGAAATAACAGAAAAACTGGATTCAAGCAGAACAAAAATTAATAACATGGGACTTAAGGAACTGATGAGAATGATTATAGTTTTTGTGACTTTATCATTAATATTTTTAATGTTTTGTTCTTCTAGATTTAAGAAACTCTTCTCTTATACCCAACTTTTACATCAACATGGATGGGACTGGAGGAGATTATGCTAAGTGAAATAAGTCAAGCAGAGAAAGTCAATTATCATATGGTTTCACTTATTTGTGAAACATATGGAATAGCATGGAGGACATTAGGAGAAGGAAGGGAAAAATGAAGGGGGGGATATCGGAGGGAGAGATGAACCATGAGAGACTATGGACTCTAAGAAACAAGCTGAGGGTTTTAGAGGGGAGGGGGTGGGAGGATGGGTTAGCCCGGTGATGGGTATTAAGGAGGGCACGTACTTCTTGGAGCACTGGGTGTTATATGAAAACAATGAATCGTGGATCACTACATCAAAAACTAATGACGTATTGTATGGTGACTAACATAACAAAATAAAATTTAAAAAAAAAGAAAGAAAACTTCTCTTAAGCTAACAATGACTTACAACAATTTGGTAAAATGCACCTTTTGTAAACAAATGGAAACAGTTATCTTTTTCTCCCTAAGTGATCCCTCCAGAATTTGGAAACTCTCAGTAAATATTCTTATATTTTCATGGAAATCTTTTTTTTTTTTTTTTTTTTTTTTTTGCATAAATTCAACAAGAATCTGTTCTCTTATAACATGACAGAATTGGAAACATTGGGTATATTACAAAGCTTTTGACTGGAATGTCCTATTTGAGAGAAGCATGCACAGACTCAGATATGACCAGACAGCCTTCAGGAACTAAGATGACTTTATGAAGCCAATAAAACTTCTTGGGAAACAGCCTGGTACCCTGCTCACAGGGCTCCCAGCAGCCTTACCTGGTAAGGAAGGTCACTTCTTGGCAGGTGAAGAAACCTCAGGACATTTTGGGGACCTCAAGAATAGAGAAATTTACCCAAGTCTATAGCTATTGCAGGCAAGTCTGGGGGCAAATCCTTGGACTGGCATCTTGGAGGCTTTAAAAAGTTCAGTCTGAAACTCCTTATGAAAAATTCCAGTAAAACAGATTTAAGAAGAGTCTATATGGTCAACCATTATTCTTTGCTGGACTTATGTAAATAATCAGGCCAAGTTTATTGAAATTAGGCTTATTTTATAAATTAGTCTTAATTTGGCTATCTTTAGCGGAAATTAGGGTGCTTTGAAAAAGAATAATTATGTTTCAGTAACACGCCTTTGTGGATATTAGATTCTAGTTCTGATTAATTGCCTTGACGGTTTGTTGTTTGTCTATAAACTGTACTGAATCCTGAATTCTCCTGGTTTCCTCAAATATCTGGCTATGACTCTCCAAACTAAGTTTATACTTTTGACTTGGAATCACTGATATCTAAAGCTGCCTTTTCTCCAGAAGTCCCGCAAACTGAAGCTAGGTCACTTGATATAAACATCAGAGAAACCACCACAACAGCTCATGTTTAGATAATCTTCATGCCTGTTGCTGTGTGGGCCACTCAGAAAGTTTACCTAAACAACCAATGACATCATCAGACTCATTCAAACTGCAAAATATGCTTCAGCCCCTCCCTCTAGAAATGTCTTCTTTCTATTGGCTGCCCTCAGGACTCAGACTGGGTTTATAATCTGCTCTAATCATTAACCTTTGTTTTTATTTTGCTTCCATAGGAATGCCTTTTTAAATGCCTGATTTCTCAACAAAATAGGTCTAGTTTTGGGAGCCCACCTGCAAGACCCACCTCCTGAAATAACACACAACTGTTTAACTAAACTGACCTATCCTCAGGACAGAGACTGGTTCCTTGAGATCCAGAGCAATCTATCAGCTTAGCTTCTGGACTATGAAACTTCTTGGGGAAATTTCAAAGGTGGGATTACAGGGGAACAGAATTTGCCACCCCAAAATATGTCTCTTTGGCATAAGAATTATTTTTAAGAAACTGCAAACATAGGACAAGTTCTGAAAGTCAAGTAGAAGTTACCTTTTTGTAAGAGACATTTACATGTATAAGGAAAATCTCCATTTGTGAGTGTGTCACGCCCTCCCTGTACCAGGAAGAAATGGATGACTCTAAGTCTCTAAAAATTCTTGTAAATGAAGAAGACAATGACTTAAATCTGCATAACAATCTTCCCCCTTATTTACTGCACTTTTCCTGATAACCTCCCATAACTGACCCCATCTTCTTTTGTCTTTAGCTGAAGATGATAATTTAAGGTGATGGTTTTTGGACATTTGGGGTTGTTACTCAGTTTTCTTGGGTCTCTCCTATGCAGACAGAAGGGATGCGTGTTATTAAACTTACTTGTTTTCCTCCTGTTAATCTGTCTTATATCAATTTCATTATTAGACCAGCCAAGGAACCTCGAAGGAAAGAAGGGAAAACTTTTCCACCCCTACACCATCCAGGGACATCCCAAATCTAAAACAGATCTCTTTTGGGGATTTAAAAAAAAAAAAAAAGAACTTGGAAAAATAAAAGAAAAGAAAATACATGCCATTACAAAACAAGACAGAATTATGGAAAATTGTTCAATTTGTTAGCAATTCTGGCAACACTGAACTTCCCTATTACCTGGGTATAAAAAGACGTGTTCTACTATCCATTTGCCTTTGTGGTTTTACTGATATGCTTCAAGTATGTATACGAATGTATAGCCAGGGGTAAGGAAAAGAAATATTATAGATTTTTAGTATTTTCCTGCTGCTATTCACTAGGCGTTATATAACTTAGGACTAGGTATTTATAGAGCTTTAACTTTAAAGAACTAATTTTTAACCACCATTCAATTAAAGTTAGTACAATGACTGCATAAA
Source organism: Halichoerus grypus (assembly GCF_964656455.1). Classification (NCBI taxonomy): domain Eukaryota; kingdom Metazoa; phylum Chordata; class Mammalia; order Carnivora; family Phocidae; genus Halichoerus; species Halichoerus grypus. Next base: position 43,852,289 of record NC_135725.1, on the reverse strand, counting down.
TACATACATGAAATAATTAGTGAAGATGGTTCTTAATTTAAAGGATGTTAAACAGCTTGTAGACATCTGGTAACAAGCTGAAATGGGTCATTCAAAATTTATCTAACTAAATTAAGGGGGAAAAATGTTTCTCCTCCCAGGTTGGCATGTCACAAGATAACTAAACCGACTTAGTAGGCTTGCCTGGGAATCCTTAGCTGTCAGTGGTGAATATGCAAAGGGCCAGCAAATTAAATCAACCTGCCAAACTGTCAATTTCAAGCCTCATGACTGCATGAAAATAGCATCACTGGAAGAAATCAAGCATTGCCTTCTTTTGGGTTTCCTGGCACCTATTCAAATACTCATGCAGTTGTGGCTAATTTTGCATGCAAATTTCAGTCAATAAGCTCAGAACAAGACCTCCCAAGATATTTCAAAGGATCTGACAGTATTTTTTCTGAATACCAAATCGACAGTAGTTGAAATTCAATCTCCATTTGCTCGTGCTTTACATATGCACAGTGTCCCCACCACAGAGCTAAGTTAATGAGAGCTTTACCTGCTTTCACTCACATCCTCCCAGCCGTCCTTGCTGAGGTTCTCAAACACATTGCTCATAACCTTGATGGAGTGATTGAGAACAGTGTGGTAACGACCCACAGAGCACTTTTTCTTCGCGGCTTTAAATTTAACCTTGGTCGTGGTTGTCTTACAATCGTATTGTCCACATCTTACTTCTGTAGTGGCCATCTCAGATTTAGCTTTGTCTGCTGAATGCTGCAATTTCTCCATTGAATTCATCTGTTCTTCATTTTCATTTCTCAATCCATTAGCTTCTGCCACTTGTCTCCTTAGGGAAGTGACTTCTCTCTCCAGCTCACTGATTTTTACCTGAAGTTCAGCTTTATCTTTTTCTACTTCTTTACTCCCCCTTTGTAGCTGTTCTAGCTCTTTTTCTCTGCCCTCTGAATCTTCTTGTTGCTGTTTTAAGAGGGATTTCAGGAAGTCATTTTCTTTCATTAATTTTTTATTCCCTTCTTTTATTTTTCTTGACCCTTTCTCAAAAGATTTTAGCCGATCTTCCAATTCAATGACCTAAACAGAAGAGTTTAATTTATTCTTTTAAAAGTCCAAAACCATAATCTGCTGTATATTTTTTATCATTTCTAATTTATGAAAGTAAAGTCACACTTAGCACAAGGACAAAATAAATCTAAAGTACTTAATTTCTAAATAATTCTATGGTGGTGTAGATAAATACATTATAAAATGCAATAATACATCTGTTGAAAAAAGGACAGATGGTAAAAGAAGTTAAAATTCTACACAAAGTGATACAGAACTAAGTATGCTAATAAACTTTGCAGAGTTTTCTGAGATAAGTGCTTTGGCTATTTAGTCTATTTATTGTGAAAAATATTTTCAGAGAAAAGCAATTTATACAAAGTCTAAAAATAGATACACAGAGAAACTTCATTAATAAAATAACAATTTTCTTCAATATCTAACTATCATATGAAAAAATGATTACCCATATAAAATATAATCTACCAAAGCTGCTTTATTCTGAATTAGAAAAATGTAATTTTAGTAGTCATGAGGTCCTTAGTTTATACAATAAACATTTACTGAAAAAAACTCTAACAGCTTAAAATTATAATTATTCCAAAATTGTGTTCATTTATTTCAATAAACATTGTCCACATTGTAGGACATAGAAATGAAAACATACAATTTCTGACCTTAAGAAATTTCAAAAACTATTTGGAAAGAAAGGCACTTGCATAAATAAATCTGATAAAGGATAGGATCTAAGTGCCATAAGTCTGGGCAAAAAGGACAGAGCAATTAATTCTAAGCCATGAGTATGAAAATTTCAAGGAGGAGTTAATTTCAACTGAAATCTTGAAAAATAAATTATCACCATTGTTTGGAAAGTACAGTTTACCATTTACAAGATGGTTTCATAAACATGATCTCTTCTGATCATCTCAAAACCATGTGAAGTAAGTAAAGCCAATAATTATCTGCCCAGAGGAGGAAACAGAGGCTCTGAAAACTTAAATACTGCAGAGAGGTAAACATTTCCTGCTTTGAAATGGGATTCAAATTCAAGATTCTGTGCCCCTCACATTATTCTACAAGCCATATGGGGAAGAGTTACCCAGATACACATGGAAATGAACAAAGAACTGGGGTCAAGCAAGAAACCTAAATGATTGGAACACTTTATGGACTCATTTTTACTTTTAAAACAATTCTTCAAAGGAGAAACATACTTGATGTATTGACAACCAATAACTTAAAATATTCCAGAAATCTACAAGATGAAACTTATGCATATTCTTATTGCTTTCCAGTTTACTGGACTTAGTTATGGTAGTGAATATCTAAGTTGTTTCCTAAATATAATTTTCAGTCATTTCTGATTTACCTATCCTTCTGCACGCCCTATTCTTGTAAGGTCAACCTCCTTCATTTAATTCAGTAGACTTCACCAATCGGTTATCCTGTTTCAGGACATGGATATTTCCCAACAAAAATATTAAGAATCTCATCTAATTTAAATTTGCAATTCCATAGTATGATAATAGTCACCTACTGTTATACCTATGTCTTTATAGGGTTTACTCTTGATCTGGAATAGAGGTATATGAAAGAGTTTGTACCAGACTATTGCAGACCTCTGTGTATTTTTGCAAGAGAAATTCTATTGTTCCTTTACAGTGCAAATACTTTATTGAAGAGCTGGATAATGTGACAAAAAATACAGTTTTCAAGAACACATGAACTCTGACTGAAAACCGTTTACTTTTTCAAAATCATTCTATGCCAAATTTTATTCTCTATTTAGTAAAAAATACAACAAAATAAGGAATATCACTTTTTTACAATCTCTTCAGTTTCTTAGTGGTTTAAATCACTGCAAACAACAGTATACTTTTCATATATATATTTTAAAATATTTTAGCATGTTAGATTCCATGATGGAGTAAGTAGAATAGACTGTATTTTTTAAAATCTATTTTGTGCAAACAAGCAATTACACCTCTTTTTTTTTAAATTAATTTTGACAGTGGTGATATAAAAATATTAAGAAACAGTGTGGTCTTGGAGAAATTAAATTTGGTTCTGGTCTCTATCTTACTTCCGGCTCGAGTTACCTTAACCTGGTAAAATATTTAACTTATTTTAACTTATTTTAAAGTTTCCTCATTTGTGAAATGGGAACAGTCTTGCAGATTATTATTATTAAATATGATCATATACCATAGTTCCTGGTAGACAGGTCTAAACAGTTTATCATCACCATCACCATCATCATTATTGTCTCTATTATTATTAATCACAACAGCTACTTAATAAAATTACTTGAGATGGAATATAATTACTTGCACTAAATATTGCTGAATTAGCCATTAAATCAACATGTTATGAACAAATGTAACAAACATCTTGAATATGAGATTTCAATTCTGGAAATTAGCATTATCTTTTTCTTTTGACTAAAATCCATTTAAGTTTGGGTGCAACTCATGAAAATTTTATGTACCACTAGAAAAATGTCTTTTTAAAGTCATTTTACATTTAAAATGTTTAAGTCTGTTAACTGCCTAATGTGAATCCATGTTTAATCATAAAAACTGGTCAAAATTATCTGCATTTAAGTTTAAAATGGAGGACAAATAACAAAACAAAAAGATTTTATTTATTTATTGGAGAGAGAGAGCAAGCGAGCACAGAGGGAGAGTGACAGGGAGAAACAGACTCCCCGCTGAGCAGAGAGCAGGATTCTGGGCTCAATCCCAGGACTCTGGGATCATGACCTGAACTGAACGCAGACGCTCAACCGACTGAGCCACCCAGGAGTCCCCAGAGACGCTACTTCTAAAGACTTGAGAAAAGGAAAGCCCATAGCATATATTAAAATGTCATTCAAGGTATACTCTTAAAAATTACTGTTAAACTGATGTTAAGCCTCCAGAAACAAAAAGGGAAATTTCAATATATATTTGAGAAGGAAAGTCTAGGGATTTGTTAAAGGCATTTGGTTTGTCTGTAAATCAACTCAAGTGCATACTTTTCCTCCAGTACTGATCATTTAAATAATTTACCAAAAAAGATGACTCCTTTCAAAATTGAAATAAAACACCTGACTTTGTAAAGTGTAATACTTTGCTAGGGCTGCCATAAGAAAATACCACAGAGTGGGTAGTTTAAACCCCAACAATCTCATTTTAACTTAATGAACTCTTTGAAGACCTCATCTCCAAATACAGTCACATTCTGAGATACTGGGAATTAGGACTTTGGCATAATAAAATTGGGTGAGGGGAGGATTCAATTCATGCCATAACAGTGTGAAATGTTAATGCATTATTAAAAAAATAATTTTATATGTTTTATTTCTACTATGTAAACAAATACTGTTTTCATGCTGTTGCTATCTTTTAAACCTATTTTGAATGAGTTTTACAATACATCCTTTTAAAATCAGGAAACCCAACTAAAAAAGGTTAAATCATGACTCGTCCAACTGCATTAGGTTAATATTAAAAAAAAGTGACAAAATAGTTATGGTCCAATGCAAATAATTCCTCTTGGCTTTTCAGGACTTAAAATGGATTTCTAGATGCACTATGGTAGTAGCCATTTATGGCAGTTGGAATGAAAGAATGGATTTCTTTAGGGTTTCTATCCTAAGGACGTAGTAGGTAGTAGGACAATATTATGCAGCCATAGAGCGAAAAATTATAGAAACCCCAGCAAACAAAAATATTGCTCTGAAACAAAGAAGATAAGCTAGTGCAAACTGTTTGACATTCCAGCTGATAATGCATGTATTATTTCAATTACTCGTTTTACCTTAAGATAAAGGAATGTGAGCATTTCTTGCTCTGTATGTTATTGTGCTAACCTGATATGTGTTATTTAGTAGTAATGAGATGACAGCCTTTGTTACTTGACATATGGCAAGTGTTAGAAGTAGAAGTGATCACATCATCTGTTGTAAGTCACTAGATTTCCTAAAAGTCAAGTCCACAGATGTGAGAAATATAAGTAGCCATATTAATATTTTTGTTTATATATTTGTGTATTTCCAGCTTTATCTAAGTATCCAGTGTAGCAAATGACAACCAGTCATAGGATATACCTTAAAAAATATTTTCTTGGGGCGCCTGGGTGGCTCAGTTGGTTAAGCGACTGCCTTCGGCTCAGGTCATGATCCTGGAGTCCCGGGATCGAGTCCCGCATCGGGCTCCCTACTCAGCAGGGAGTCTGCTTCTCCTTCTGACCCTCCCCCCTCTCATGCTCTCTCTCTATCTCATTCTCTCTCTCAAATAAATAAATAAAATCTTAAAAAAAAAAAAAAAATTTTCTTTATAAGAATAACAAGTGCTAAAATGCAACCAAGCCAACTTAATGGATCATGGTAAGAATGTATTTATATATAAAATTATGAATTAAGTAAAATTATAAAGATAGATGTTAATATTTTTAAAGAAATTTTTATTATTAATTATAGGTATGATGTAAAGTGACTGCAGGGTTTATATGAGTGGTTCTATTAAAACAGGGAGAGCGATCCTAAATTATATGGGCATAAATTTCTATCTAAAATGAGATGAGTCATGTATACTTTTATTAAATTAGAAACATATTACCATTTTACTTCACTGAAGCTAAAACTATGCTCAGTTTTAATAGTTCAAATATTGCAAATCTATATGCTTTTTGAAGTATAACAGAGTCTCAGCATGTCCCATTTTAAAGTTAAACTGCTAAGTTATAACTAATAAGCACATATAGTATAAATTTTTATAATTTCCATTGTCATGCTCTTCATTTCATCTTTGAAGATATTTTTAAACTATGTCAACAGAAGCACAAGTGTTTCCACATTTATTTCACTAACATTGATTTTTTTTAACCCATTTTGGCAAGCGAATGATTTTGAATTATGAATTTAAATTAAGGATTCACACAAGGTTTAAGTTCATGAGCCCTCGTTTTAAAATATAATCCTTTATGTTAAAATTCAGATTTAACTTCCTCAGCTCAATATCTTAAAGATTAGACTACCTTCTGCAATGTCTGCTCCGACATTTCTTTCCCATTCTTCTCTGGAGTACTCTTCTTGACCCCATCATCTTCACCATATCTACAGAGTTGTTCTGGGAGACAATAAATAATATATTATGGTACCTCATATACTGCTGAAACATTGGCCTGTCATTTTAAGGAAAAGGGCTCTCAGTTTCTCAATTATGAATAATCTAGTCTATTTTATTGTTGAGTATTTGGCTGGGAACTAAATGGTGACCTTTTCCAAGATTTTCAATGACATAATTATGTACCTTTGTAGTGTCTTTTTTTTTTCCAGTGTAAGATTTTCAAAGGTACAACAGATCTTCAGGTTAACAATGCTATACTTTTATTCCTATTTTCATTCTTTTGTAGACTATTCCCCCTTTGCCTTAAAAGCAGAATTCGCGGCCTTCTTATCTATACGGCCACTACTAGTTTTATTCTCTGGATCTTGTTCCCTGCCAGGAGGATCAGAGTGATGGCTGAACAAAGCAAACACTAGCCGAATTAGGGTGGATTCAAACTGTAATAGCCCCTACCACCACCTTTTTTTTCAGGTAAAAGATCATGTACTGGGCAGAGTAAACCATAAAAATCACATTTCCAGAAAAACTGTCACTTTATAACACATAGAAACCCAGATAACAGGTGAAATTGTTTCTACAAATAATTCCTATACTGACCATGCCTGTGACTACCAAAACCTTTTCAACCAAGCAAAAATATACAAGCAATGTATCAAAATTAAAGGAAAAAAACACATAAAATTTCATTTAATACTAGTAAAATTTAAATACATTAAAACTTATAAATAAATGTTTTCTAATCAAATAAATTATTGTGACAAATTTAATATTTTCTTTCTGAATTATTTTTAGGAGACAACATTTCTTAAAGAATCAAAAGAAGGGCAAAAAAGAATACATAAAGCTAAAAGGATACATATCTGTGTTAGACTGAGGTGATTTTGCTTTAAAGTATGCTTGGCTGCTGTAGGTCAGTGTAAAACTTTGATTTATCAACAAAGGAAAAAGAAAACAATATTATTCTCTGTAGAGTAGAAATCTCTTGGTATAAACAGTGACTAACAAGTTTGTTAGAGTGAATTAGGCATTTCTTTTGTCTTTGAAACATGACATATCCAATTAAAACTTCTGTACTCCTGAAATAAATAGAACACTATCCTAAGGATAATAAAAGCTAGAATAGGTAGAATTTGCCACCTGGGGAATATGTACCTTTACCTTGGTAATAATCTATTGGTTCCCAAGTTTCTTTTTCTAGTCCCCTAACACCATGGTGCTGAATTCATTTACAACACTCTTTCAGCAATATAGAAATAATATGCAAATACAATTCAGCTGTTCAAGTCATTTAAATATCTGCTACCGTTCTAAGTGAAGTGTTTACTCTTAAAAATAAGAAAATATTTCTATGCTCAAAGAGCACAGAATGCTAAAAATAGCAAAATAATTCCAATAAAATAAATGCCGAAGACTGATTTAAAAATGAATTTGATTGCTGATTTGTGTTCCTGGGTGTGTACAAAGTCCACTGGTGGACGGGTTGACCATGTCCCCCTGTGGTTTTCTATTGAAAACTTTAGTTTCTCACCTTCACAGGTTTTAATAAAGAATAAAGCTAGGCCCAAGTGATGGAGAGGAACAAGGAACCCACTCTGCCCCTTGATTCTCCTCCCATTTAAGGATCTCAGGATTTGAGAAATGAACCAAGAGGACCTAGTTAGAAATATGCAGCTCTATTTTTGTCCTATGCTGGATGTGTGAGCACATGATTCACCTTGCTGGAGATTTATTCTTAATGTTTTAGTTTTAAATGCCTTACTTTTATTTTTACTATAAAAATTCACTGTGATTTATAGTCTTTCCCAGGAGGTTCTTCCCTGTCCACTTTTTAACTTTTAACACTGCTTATTTACAATTGTTTACACTTATCCTTCCTTCTATGTTTTTCTTTTCTCTTAATTCTCTTAGATGACATGAACAAATTAAATTCTTCTGCAACTTGTTTCCTTCCTGGTAAATTCTTTTAGCTATTTTCTCAAGTTATTTTTAAAAACCTATTATCATTATGAGGGGTTGCAGGATATTCCACCCGAAAATATGATGCTTTGGTATACTAATTATTTTGAGCAGTAGGTACTTGAAAAACAGCAAATGCTTTTGGTTTATACTTTGATATCACACTTTGGTAGATTATTAGTCAGCAAATGCTTACTCCATTTTCCTCTACCTTCATGGGTGGAGTATAGATCCTCACGCCACTGATGTTGAGCTTGGCCATCTGAGTTGCTCCGACCAAAGAAATGTGGGTATAGATAACAGTGTGCCTGTTATAAACCTAGAACAGGTATTTCTCCTCTTCCCATGGAAATTTCCAGTATCTGCTTTGAAAAGAGTATGCCCAGATAGTCACTGCCTCCTTCACCCTGGGCCTGGGCCTGGGCCTGAGACATGTGGAATCATATGAGCCCAATATGCTCCAGACAAACAACAGAACTGCAGCCTGAAGCACATTTGCTCCAGCTGATCTGCAGAAACCATCAACAAAAAAATAATGTGTATTATTGCAAGTCATTGAAATTTTGTGGTTGTTTATACGGTAGCAAAAGCCGTCAGGGACAGAAGTTGATAAGTGAATGCTGCTATAATAAAAACCTAAATTATGTGGCATTGATTTTGGGACTGGGTGGTGGATGCCAAAGAATGCTCCAGGAGCTGAGGAAATGGTGACTCATGTTATGTAGTGGCAAACTGCCATCTGACATAACATGGAAGACAAAAAACGCAGCCAATAAATTTGTAACAATGAGTGAGGAAGTTCCAGTGTAGAGTGAGTTGATTGTTACTGGCTGCCACTGACTGGGTTCTAGAGGAAAAACTGAGCTCAGAAAGGAGCAGCCACAGGCATATGGAAGTACATATGTTCCAGTACTTTCAGGGTTGGAAATGAAAGTGTTTCTCACCATATCAAAGGAGCAACCACTGACACTCTGGCAGGAAAGGCCAAATCCAAGATATTGACATTAAGACCTGGCCACTGGGTATGACTGTCATGCCTGTTCCTGACAATCTCTGAAAGTAATAATGTGATGCTTAGTAGATACTTTCAGCTGGACAAAAGGACTTCTACAAAATTTATGGGTGAGGGCCTAACAAGTCTGAAATACACCCCTAACCCTCCATAGAAACTCATACAGATAAGACATATGAATTGTTGCCAGCTGTATTTGATAAAATGACTTATTTTAGCCAAAGAATGTAGATAGAAGTTACGATACACCAGTTTCAAATCTAGGCTTAAGAGGCTCTGTATGTTTATATTGTCCCTTTGTAGCCAAGAAATAGACACATGGAGCCGAAGTAAACTCTACTTGTAGCCTGAAAAAGAGCTAGACCGGATGACCCACAGCAAGGAGAACTGCTTCAGCCAATCCACATACCCACATACAAAAAGAAAAAAAAATATGCTTGATGTTGTTTGTGAGTTTTCACATTTGTTTGTTTTGCTCTTTTATTAATAAACAGGCCTTCAGCTTTCAATGAAGAATACCATAAACAGTGTTTTTATGAACATACTCATGCATTTGTGGTAAAAATTGAGGATTCTTACTCCAAACTTAATCCTCTAATTGATTTTTCAGGCCTGATCATAGGTATTACATGCTTTACCTGGCATGCCCCATGAGGAAAAGCTGTCCTCCCCAACCAGACCTGGTACATGGCCAATGGACTGTGGTCCCCAAAGGGAGCTATAGTCAAGGGCTCAGGATCCCCCTGGCCAACCACATTCTTATGTGTATCTGTGTTCCTAGCCTAGATGCCTCCACTAGGCCTCCGTGTGAAAACCTCCTTACTGGCGGCCCTTTGGCTGAGGCCTTCTTCAAGTGCCTCTGCCAAGATCTCCTTATTTGGTGGCTGAGGTGGAGGTAACCTTGAAGACATTTTTCTTCCATCTGACTCAGTACACAGTACTTTTCCTCTCCCAGCCCTCCCCTTCTTTCTCCCCTAAGACCCAGGTAAGTAAAAATGCAGGAGACTTTAGCTCAGGGCTCCTTCGGCTGTAAGACAACATCTCTGTCTGTGCTGATCCATCTGATCCTCAACTGATGTGCAGTTCCAGGGGGAAGACAGAACAGAGCGAGTTGGCACTTTCTCCACTTTAGCCTCTTGTTTACATAGTAAGTGATTAAAGGCTTGACTGTTACTTTCATTTTGGCTTATTATCTTAAATCAGTTACGTGGACACCTGGCAGCTCAGCTCTCTCCAGCTCAGTTGAGCTCCTAACAGAGATATTATGGGATTGTAGGAGATTCACTACACTATGAATTGCAATTTTCAGTAAAGAGGAATTTAGTGTGGTAGGGGCTTAAGGTGCTTATGTGGGAAGTTAGAGGAGACAGAACTGATTTGAGAGGAAAGGTAATGAGTTTTTTCTAAAAACATGCATAACTTTCGAAATCCTTGTAAAAATAGCCAGGGGAATATAGGTGGCAAGAAATAAAAAAAATATATCTGGTACATGGAAGAAGGTTACTATTCATATAGACTTGGGATTTTAATCAGGGAAAACATGTTCAATGACAATAAAAGTAAGTACCAGAGGCACCAGATTTACCTGTCCATGTGGAACAACTAAAACTAGAGAAAATAGATGAAAAATGGTTCTCAGACACTGGGCATAAGACAATGGAAGGTAGCCATCCCCGAGAGAGGGGAAACAAATGAAGTGAATTCAATCACTGCTCCTGCATACTGCTTAGAGAGCTTCCAGGCCACAGCACAAAGATGGGGGACTAAATGGGAGTCTGGTGATCTTCTTAAATTGCAGTGACAGACCCCAGAGTCCAAAGAGGCCAAGGAAGGGTGAGTTTGCAGGGTAAAGTGCCAGAGAACACAAATTAGAGACAGGGAGAGCTCTGAAGATCTATAGAGGTTCCCCCCTCAAGTCTTCATCTAAGTACTGATCAGCACATAAATGTGAGTAAGCAATCCCCAAAAAAGAACGACCTAAAAGGATTGGAGGAAAAAACCTTCAAAATTCACACAGTCCCCCCCCCCCCAAAAAAAATGACTTGTTATGTATGTATCTTTGAAAAAAGATAAGAATGACAGGAGAATTATCACTGGAAGCATTTTTTTTTTTAAAGATTTTATTTATTTATTTGAGAGAGAGAGAATAAGAAAGAGTGAACACATGAGAGGGGGGAGGGTCAGAGGGAGAAGCAGACTCCCTGCCGAGCAGGGAGCCCGATGCAGGACTCGATCCAGGGGCTCCAGAATCATGACCTGAGCCGAAGGCAGTCGCTTAACCAACTGACAAACACAGGAGCCCTCACTGGAAGCATTTTAAGTCAGAAGATAGTGGAGCAAATTATTTAAGTATCAAAAGAAAAAAAAAACCTGCCAATACAGAATTCTATACTCAGTGAAAATATCCTTCAAAAATGAAGACAAAATAAAGACTTCTTTTATAGGTATATAAAAGCTGAAAGAATCCATCACCAGCAGATGTGCACTATATAAATATTAAAGGGAGTCCTTTAGGAAAATAGAAAATGACACCAAATGTAAATTTGGATCTATAGGAAGGAATGAAGAGCAGCAGAAAAGGTTCTTAGTAAAGATAAGAACCACCAGGTTGGTTATATGTAAAGCCAAATATCATTTTAAATCTCTGGGATCACTCCTTCCAGAACAAGAAACACTCTCTAGTAGGTGGGGTGAAATGAACATTTAACAAAATAAAGATTTAAAACCCAGTTTGGAAGAAAACACAATCAAAGAAAGAAAAGAACTTGCCAAAAACCTGAATTTAATAAAATATGAGCTCAGAAAATCAGTAAGATATACAAAGGAAAAAAGTGGGAATTTAAGAGTTGAAGCAATAAATAAAGAACCAGAAAACATGACTATAGATTTAATAGAAGTATTAGAAAGAACAAAGGAAAGAATATATATATATAGCTCAAAATTGAATTACTTTTTTTTTTTTAAAGATTTTATTTATTTATTTGACAGAGACAGAGATAGCAAGAGCAGGAACACAAGCAGCGGGAATGGGAGAGGGAGAAGCAGGCTTCCCCCTGAGGAGGGAGCCCAATGTGGGACTCGATCCCAGGACCCTGGGATCATGACCTGAGCCGAAGGCAGATGCTTAATGACTGAGCCACCCAGATGCCCTCAAAATTGAATTACTAATGAAGGGAAAAGTCTTTAGATAAACTGAACGCAGAAGAAAAAGACAAAGATTAAAGAATTAGAAGAAAACAGATATGAATCCCAGACAAAAAGTAACCAAACATAAAGACAACTGATATCCTTGAATTAGAGTATAAAAAAAAATGGAATATGCAAAAATATATTTCCTTGTAATACAGAAGATCTTAATTGACAAATAACAAATTACATGGATAATCCAAAATATGATTTAGAACATACTATATCAAGGCATATTCTATTTAAATTTTGGAACATCAAGTTGAAAAAACTAAAAATTAACATAGCAAAAGCAAGTCACATCCAAAGAAAGGAGTGAGGTACAGGGGGGGAAGGAAAACCAGACACCTCTCCATAATATATCTCTACAGCACCTTCTTCTATAAATGAGTAACATCTAGAAAGTTTTGAGGAGAAAAAAAGTGTAAAATGATAAAATTATACCCAATTTATTCATTGACTAAAAAGACTATTGAAACATATTTTCAAACATCTAAGTTCTTACAAATATAGCTATTTTGATTCCTTCTTGAAAAAAAAAAAAACATAGTTTCAGTTATATCTGGCTAACCAAAAAATAAATCAAAATAAAGAACTCATGAATAGAAAGACCATGACTTTAAAAAATGTGATGAGGACTGAGTCCTTTGTATATAAAAATAAGACTTTAAAACTGAGGAAATCATTGTTGCAATATATTATATTAAGTTATAGACTTTGATAAAATTAAAAGGTTATTTAATGAACAAGACTCAAGATGTGAGGGAAACAAAATAAAATTTTTTTTTTTTAAAACAACTGTTATTTTCATCTTGCATGGCAAGGAATTAATTTTTAATATGCCCTGAAATTGAAATACATACTTTTAAAAATACAAAGTAGTTCCATCTTTAATGTTTTTAGAACCTTTCTTTTTAATCTTAGAGGGAAGTTTTAGAAATTAATATTTATTGAAGTAATGAGACAGTTACCTAAAGTTCAACAGTTCCTTCATGTTTACACCTGCTTCTTTTTATTTGGTTGGTGCCAAACAAAATCATATGTAAATATCCTTTTTAAAAATAGCATACATTATGGTTTTATTTTCCCACAATTTATCTAACGAGGCTTCTTTCTTTATAAGTATTAAGAGGTGTTTGATTTGATAATTATTTAAGATTGAAATTTTGATTTTTAAGTGTTTGTGAATTAGGATGTTTTTGTCTTTTTTTATTCTTTTTTATTGCTTGAATATTTATAAGTATGTGTAATTTTTCCAGGAACAATAAAGTTATTATTCTTGAAAAGTAAACCAAGGATAAAATCTTAGAGAACCCCAATAGTTAAGGAATAAATGGAAGGAAGTTCCACTGGAAGAAACAGAAGATAGAGGCAAGCATAGTTAAAACAAAGGAAAACCAATGTTTCAGAAGCCAATGAAGGAATAAGCTTGAAATATGATATAAATTAGTGGTGTAAAAGAGATGATTTCAAACACTGGCTTTGACAAGTCACCAGTGACCTAACTCAGAGCAATTGGAACAACAACAGTAATTGGGACAATAGGCAGATGAGTGGTATATGAAAATCTGTTAAGTATAAATTATTAAGTTAATTATTAATTATAAATTGTCAATACCTAAAAAGTACAGTGGTAACAATGATGCTATAGTGAAGTTAAGTAAGGAGAAATTCTGTCCTATCAACCTTACTTTTGTCTAATGAGGTATTACAGTATGGACTGAAGTCCTATAGTAAATAGAGTTATCTTGATTTTAACAAAGGAATAACCCTTCAATTGGAACAGATACATTCCTTTTACTAAACAGTTTTAGGCTAGTGGTCAGGAAGATGGCAGATTTGCAGATCTCCAAGTTTCCTTCTAACTCTATGATTTTGATTCCAAGACAACAGATGAGAACTAAATGAGTTCCAGAAAAATGTAATATCAAACAAAAATGTAAATGAATTATTAATGCTGAGTACAATAACCATATAATTTATAGAACTCTGAACAAATGTAACTAGTAAAACCTTATCAATGAATCGAAAAACAAACATCTTTTCTCCTTATCAAATATCTCTTTAGAATTTTTAATGAATTATAAAGCTGACTTTTAGGTGTTCTATTTGATTTTCTCATGTAAGGTAAAAATGTTAATCACATATCAATAAGTAAAGCAGTAGAAAGAGGGGGAACAAGGATAAGAGTCTTACAAGAAATTGAAAATAAAACATCAAGAGCTAGATTTTAAAATGCCTATAATAAATATTTAGTCTCACACACAAAAAATGTACCTTCTCTCTTCTCTGCCATACGTGTATTCAATTCTTGTATTGTTGTCTTATCAACAGATATACGTACTTTAAGTGTATCCAATTCTTCTTGAAGAGTCATCCTATGAAAATTAACACAATAAATGATTATTTAAAATGCATAAGTTAAGGAATAATGTAGCAAACAGATGAAGGTAGTAAAGATATTTAACAAAATATGAATTAGACAGTAGTAAAATAAAAGAAAAATATATCACTGTTAACAAATCCTAACAATTAAAATTGAATTTTAATGAGAATCTGGGAAGTAAAATGTCTTAAGTAAGTGATTTTTAAATTTATCTAAGTAAACATGTTAAATACTTAAAACATAGACTATATGATAAAAAAAAAAAAAATGTATTGAGTTACCCAACCACTTTTTTTCCTAAGATTTTATTTTTAAGTAATCTCTACAACCACTGTGGGGCTCACACTTACAGCCCCAAGATCAGGAGTTACATGCAATACTGACTGCCAGTCAGGCACCCCAACCCAACCACTTCTTAACACACAGATATACTATGTAAAAATCATGATAAAATGTTAATACATATACTGAAAGCAAAAAGAGTACATTTCTAGATGCCAAGAAAAGACAAAGAACCCCTACTAGTAAAATGGAGCTGAACTACCACAATGAGAGACTGGATCAAATACTGCCCATGGAGACCTCAGACCTTCAGACCTGAATGGGGATGGAAGTTTATGCCCTAGGCCCTCCATGGCTGAGAGACAAAACTGGGCTAACTGTAGCAAGATGGGAGACAAAAATTTGCTGAGTGTGACACAAATATTTCAGTTTATGTGGTTGGAGTTTCACTAAAAAGAGGCAAACCTATATTAACTGGTTTCAAAATCAAGCCATATACATTTGCAGAGATCTAAAGAACTGACAGTAATGTAAAAACTGGTTCATGGCCAGTGTCCACTGGAGAGTTCAAGCAGACACAATCACCCATTACAGATAGGCTTCCACAACTGAGAGAATGGATAGGAGAAAGAGCATCACAGAAAATAAAACTCAAAAGAAGTCAAATTTGCAGGTAAGAATAATTGTATGAATAAGTTCAAAGCCACGAATGACAGTCTACATATCATGCCCCCCCCAAAAAGAGAAACGGCACAATAGGGAAATAGAAATAACAGAACAATTCAAAATGAGTTTTTATACAATTAGTTTTAAAAATGTTGAAAAAAAAAAGGGGACAAAACATATTTTTAAAAACATAACAGATTGAAAACTCAACA
The DNA here is from genome assembly GCF_964656455.1 of Halichoerus grypus. Classification (NCBI taxonomy): domain Eukaryota; kingdom Metazoa; phylum Chordata; class Mammalia; order Carnivora; family Phocidae; genus Halichoerus; species Halichoerus grypus. Next base: position 43,836,431 of record NC_135725.1, on the reverse strand, counting down.
AACATGTTAAATAGCACATAAACAAAGCTTATGAAAACTGGTGAAATTAAAGACAACACTAAGAAATAAAAGGAAGGAAAATAGTAACAATATATAAAGTATGTTTGAATGAGAAGCCCAAAAAGCATCTCAGAAATTATTCAAGGAGAGGGGTGCCTGGGTTGATTTCTGCTCAGGTCATGCTCTCCGGTTGTGAGATCGATCCCTGTGTAGGGGTCCTCACTGAGCGTGGAGCCTGCTTGGGATTCTCTCTCCCCCTCCCTGTCTGCTCTTCCCTCCACTTGAGCGCACGCTCTCTCCCTTAAATAAATAAATTTTTTATATAAAATGGCTGAAAACTGAGAGCTGATGAAAAATGTAAATTAATAGATTAAGAGAGTAAAATTGCAAACAGAGTAAATAAAACTATGTTCACAGTTAGAAACAGAGGGAAACTGTAGGACCCCACCGAAAAAGAAGCAATCTTAAAAGCAACCATATTGAGAAGAGATGTTACTTAACAACTAAAGAGCTTTGGAGTGACAGAAGACTTCTCACAGCAACAAGAAAGGTGAGAAGAAAAATAAGTAATATCTTCAACATTCGAAGGTTTACTACTCATAGATCTTAGATGAAAGAACTATTAAAGAATATATTTTAGGTAGAAAAAAAAACCCTCAGAATCAACATAAACAAAATAGTCAGTGATGATGAAAAGACATCTGTAAACATGTATGTGGAAGTAAACCAACATTTATCATGTAAAGTAGATATAACAATATCCAAATGAAGGTAGAGACAGAATACGGTAGAACTAAATTTCTGAACAATAAAATGATATAAGATCAAGGAAAGGATCAGAGTTACAGTATTTTAAGAACTCTGTATTGTTGGAGAGGATAAAGGTGCTGATGAACCTTAGTTTGTCAAATAAGTGATGTACAATTTCAAGAAAAAGCATTTAAAGAATGGAAAACAAATATAAAATTTACAAATCAGAAGAGGTAAAAAAAAAAAAGAAATGAACAAAATGTACTCAATCTAAGGCAAGAGAAGGATTTTTTAAAGGAGCATAAAAAATAAAATATACACTAAGAAAAAAACAATATTAAAGATAAAGATGGTCATTACATAATGATCAAAGGAATGATTTACTAGGAAGATACAGCAGCTCTAAACTGTTATGTATTCAACAATATAAAAATAGTATTTTATAATTTTATATTTTACTTTATAAAAATTATTCAATTATAACATTTATATATTAAGAAATATATTTTATATTTATACTTTATATAAATATTAAAAACAAGTAGTCTCTGCTTTTCCTCACTCAGATTATTTCTTGAAAAATTTATATTTATAGTTTGATGTGTATACTTGTATTTTTTAATATAAACATAAATACACATACATAAGGATCTAAAAAATTAGGATTCTATGATTATATTTGCAGTTTCTCAGGTAGGTTCCAGATTGATGGGAGGAGCAAACACACACACACGCACACACATACACCCATCCACATAGCAATTAAGTTTGGATTAGGTTCCTGCTTTGTTTAGCTAAGAACATGGAACATTCTGAAATAAGATGGCCCCAACAAAGAGAAAAACAGATGTGGCTCTTCTCAACTTAGTTTTCCTCAGCTTTCAGATCACTAACGTAGCAGAACATAGGGCTACGATTGTTGGAAATGTTATTTCTTGCTTATTTAGAGGTATTTTATACTTATAGCTTGTTTTTTTTGTTTTGTTTTGTTTTATCTTGAAAGAACTTACACAGTCCCTACTTGTAGTAAGTATATATAAATATTAGGGACCAACTGTTCTTGAGTCAAACTAAGCACCAACAAACCACATCTTAACGGATGTGTGGAGGAGGGGCTGTCAGAGTGGGCACCCTTGAGCAGGATGAACATTGGCTATTACTGACTGATTTACTGCCCACCTATTCTGATATTTCTGACACTCTGAAGGACCACAATTCAAAATCTACTTTTTACTGGACAAATTATATGAAATGACTGTATTCAGATGCTGGACAACAGGCAGCAGAGAACTGTGATCCCTCAGAGAAAGGAAATTAACAAAGAGAGCCCTAATGATAGTCCAGATTTCTGCCAGGAGCCACTCTCCAGACCATGATACAGGGAGAGGGGTCCCAAGAAAAACATGATGGCCTCGCTGAGATGAAGAAAAGAGACTGGAGTTTGGGAAGACTGAAATGATGGAATTTGTGACAAAAAGTTCCCAGAGGAAGGATCTACAAAAAGAAATGGCTACAGAAATCTGCATAAGAATTCTTTTGAGTCTGTGGTTAAATACTTTGTTGCATATGCATAGGACCAAATTCAACAAGGCAGGCAGAGAACAACTGGAGCCCATAAGGGAACTATTCCCAGAGTTTACACAGGATTGGGAGACCTTGATTTCTGATGGTGTGAGAGGAGAATCTTTGTTGATTACCAGGAACTTCAACAAAGAATCCAAAAGAGTCACCTAATGAGTAGGGATAAACAAGTCTCTTGAAACCTGCGCTAACAGTATTTTTGAAAACCTGGAAATGGTTTAAACTGAGATTTTAAACACACCTGTCTTAGCAATCAATAGAGAAAGTGATTGGAAAACAGGACACAGAATATTTGAAAAGCACTATGAAAAAAACTTGACCTAATAGACATTTATAAAACATTCCACACAGTAACAGTTTTCAAGTGCCATGGAGCTTTCACTAAGACAAAACCACATGCTGGACCATAAAACAATTCTCAGCAAAATTAAAAAGATCTAAATCATGAGAAGTATCTTCTGTGCCCAGAATATAATTAAATTAGAAATCAATACCAGAATGATGTCTGAGAAATCCCCAACTTAAAACTTTCAAAACCTTTCTCTCTAGATACAGATTCCAAGAGGAATTAAAAAATAGTTTTAATTACAAAAAATTAAAACAACACATTTCAAAATGTGAGGGGCTAACAAAGTGCTCATATTGGAAAGAAAAAAAGATCTACTATGAAGCTCCCAATTACAGAAACCAGAAAAAGAAGACAAATTGAGTAGAGCACCTTTTCATATGTGCATTGGCCATTTGGATGTGCTCTTTTATGATATATCTATTCAATTGTTTTGCTCATTCTTCTATTGGGTTGACTGTCCTTTACTTAATTATTCATAGGAATTCTTCAGATACTCAGGATGCTAGTCCTCTGGTGGACACATATACTGCAAATATCTTTTTTCACTCTGAATGTTGCCTTTTAAGTCGTTTAATAATATCTTTCCATAAACAAAGGCTCTTGGTTTTAATATAGCCCAGTTTATCAATTTTTAGTTTATATTTAATCTGTTTTAAGAAACCTTTGCCTAATAGATATTCTCCTATGTTTTCATCTAGAAGCTCTATTACTTAACATGGCGCACCTGATGGCTCAGTCGGTTAAGTGTCCAATTCTCCATTTTGACTCAGGTCATGATCTCAGGGTTGTGAGATCAAGCCCCACATCGGGCTCTGCGATGAATGTGGAGCCTGCTTAAGATTCTCTCACTCCCTCTGTCCCTCCCCACCAAAAATAAAAAATAAGATAAATAAAAGGTCCATTACTTAACCCTTCACAATTAGACCTGCAGTCCCATCTAGAATTGATTTTTGTGTATGGTTTGAGAATATGGTGTATTCCACTAATTAAAATAGTTTTCTTTTAAATTGAAGTTCTTGGAACTTTTAGCTATACAGTTATATTATCTTTTTGTTTCCCATTTTTCACAATTATAGACAATGCTATAGTGAACATATGTGCCTATATGTAAGATCCCTTTAGTGGTTTCATCTAGAAGTGGCTTTACTGGGTCTTTGAGTACATAAGAAAACAGAAAGAATATTTCAAATGTAAGAAAAATATGGAGAGTAATATCACCAACATTAATGTGCCAAACATTTGGGTTTAAAAATATTAATATTATGCCATATTTAATTCAAAGCTTTTATTTTTGTGAAAAAAATAAAAATGTTCTGTAAATAATATTATCACTTACAGTATTCCACCTTTCTTCCCTCCCCAGAAATAACCAGTTTCTTTAATTTGGTGTGTATATTTCTGTTTTGTGTTTTAATACTGTATGTGTGTGTGTGTAGTTATATATAACTATTATTGTGGATACATATGTATGTATATATGTGCACACACACATGTATCTACAAAAATATAGTACTATTATGTGATTTAAAATTTTCTATTTTAGAGAACATATATTATGATATATACTATGATGTATATGATATACTATTATTCAATTTCCTTCTTTTAAATCAACTTTTGCTTTTGAGGCATTTCCATTTTGATAAATATAGATCCAATTTATTCATGTTAAATGTAGTATAGTATCACATTATATTAATATATTACAATGCACTTTTATCAGCTACTAATGGGCATTTACACTGTTTCTAGTTCTTCAGTATTACAAAAATACTGCAATACCCTATTCATGTATGCTAGTTCACTTTATTTAAAAAGGTCCTAAAAATCGATTTCAGGGTGAAATTTTTGTCTTAGGGTTTTTTTTTTTTTCCCAATTGTAGCATTTATTAATGATGGAATTGTACTGGGAAACAATCACAACAAAAGAATAATCTTTTGAATTGAATAGTTTACTAAGTGAAACATTCCTTTGAAACATAACATGCAAGAGATTGTCAAATATGTCAGTATGGAAGCCCTTGGATTTATATATAGACATCTCAGCAGTGATCTGTACAAGTTCTAATCCATTTCACATCAAGTTACTGATATGTGTGTGTGTGTGTGTGTGTATGTTTAATACCTGCCTCTTGGAACTGATGAGCCCATATTTTAGCCAAGCATCTTGGAAATAGATTTGCTCACACTGAGATTATGAAGGAAAAGTTATGTTTGGTCATTGGGTGAACACTTACCCTTCCTTAGCTTTAAAGGAAGGTGATAAACACTTTAGCTTCTGAATACAGAATGTCTATTCAAACTATGGTTTTTTGGTAAAATTTCTTTTTGGTCCTTGCTGCCTTAATTTCTTCTCTGTGATTTTCAGGACAAGACAGAGGTACAGGTACAACTGGTATTGGAGACCTTGATGGCAGACGTCTTGTTGAGACAATTTTAACCAGTGATTGAGTTGTTTGGGAAGTAGTAGGCTTGGTTGAGGGTTCTTGGTGTGGATTTAAAATAGAGCTTTTGGGATTCCTAAAGTTATCATAAATTACAATCAATTGTTTCGTGGTGGATGAACTTTTTAGAGATGGTGGTCTAGAATTCCATTTATATTTATATGCCAGCATTGCTCTAATTCCATTTTGAAGCATTTTGCAAGATCCAGAATTGCTTTCTCTTTTTTCATGACTTCCATCTACACAAGCTGTCTGAAGACTCAAAAGAGTCCAAAAGTTTTGGCTGTCTCACTTTGGGTATAGTTTTGGAGGAAGAGGGTCGTTCAGTAGCTGCTGGAGTATAGGAGGTAGTTTGTAGTTCAGGCCTCTCTTTTTGTATAGTCATATGTTGCAATCTTAACATTTCCAGTAAATGAGTTATCAAATGTTCAGGAGAGCTTTCTGGAGGTTCCACTGTTACTTTTCAATTTTCAGATTTTGAGAGGGCTAATTTGTGCAAGTCCAGAGTATTGAAGGGAGAAGGGAGAAAATCAGGATATGTAAATACTTCATTTGGTTCCTCTGTGACAGATTCCTCAATATTTTCTATTGTTTCTGGCTTTAAGTTTAGTCTATCTTTCTATAATAGCTGAGCAAACTATCATCTGCTTTTTCATTTTCTGATAAATCACTTTCATCTATTAGGTTTTCTTCCACACTGCTGTTTGCTTATTTCACATTCCAATTTGTAGCAGATCAAGTGTCACCACTATTATTTTTTCACACTTTAAAATAAATGAATGTAAGGCTCATTTCTGTCCTTTCAAAAAGTCTTCGTCAGCACAGGGCCAGCAGACTGACTTATTTCGCTTGGGATACTACTCTCTAGTATCACATCATTGCAAATGGCAAGATTTCATTCTCTTTTATGGCTGAGTAATATTCCATTATATATATATACCACACCTTCTTTGTCAATTCATCTATTGATGGACACTTGGGTTGTTTCCGTATCTTGGCTATTGTAGATAATGCTGCAATAAACATAGGGGGCATGTATCCGTTTGAATTCGTGTTTTTGTATTTTTTGGATAAATATCCAATAGTGGGATCAATGGATCACAAGGTAATTCTATTTTTAACTTTTTGAGGAACCTCCATACTGTTTTCCACAGTGACTGCACCAGTTTGCTTTCCCACCAACAGTGCACGAGGGTTCCTTTTTCTCCACATTCTCACCAACACTTGTTTCTTGTGCTTTTGATTTTAGCCATTCTGACAGGTGTGAGGTGCTATCTCACTGTAGTGTTGATTTGCATTTCCCTGATGATGAGTGATGTTGAGCATCTTTTCATGGGTCTTCTGGCCATCTTCTCTGTAGAAATGTCTGTTAATATCTTCTGCCCATTTTTTAAGTGGGTTGTATTTTGGTGTTGAATTGTATCAGTTCTTTACATATTTTGGATACTATCAGATAGGTCATTTGCAAATATCTTCTCCCATTCAGTTAAGTTGCCTTTTAGTTGTGTTGATTGTTTCCTTTGCTGTGCAGAAGCTTTTCATTTTGATGTAGTCCCAGTAGTATTTTTGCTTTTGTTTCCTTTGCCTCAGGAGACATACCTAGAAAAATGTTGCTATGGCTGACGTCAGAGAAATTATTGCTTGTGCTCTTTTCTAGGATTTTTTGGTTTCACGTCTCACATTTAAGTCCTTAATCCATTTTGAGTTTATTTTTGTGTATGGTGTGAGAAAGTGGTCTGGTTTCATTCTTTTGCATGTAGCTGTCCAGTTCTCCCAACACCATTTATTGAAGAGACTGTCCTTTTCCCATTGAATATTCATTCCACCTTTGTTGAAGATTAATTGACCATATAGCTATGGGTTTATTTTTGGATTTTCTATTCTGTTCCATTGATCTATAGTGTCTATTCTTTTTCTTCTTTTTAAAGTAATCTCTACGCCCAACACAAGGCTCAAACTTATGACTCCAAGATCAAGAGTCACAGCCAGCAGGTGCCCCAATCTATGTGTCTATTTTTGTGCCAGTACCATACTGTTTTGATTACTCCAGCTTTGTAATAACTTGCAGTCTGGCATTGTGATACTTCCAGTTTTGTTTTTTTTAAAGAAAAGATGTTTTAAAATAGACTGTTAATATGACAAAATACACTTACAGAAAGTAATTTTGCTATCTTGTTTCAGAAAAAAATCAAATTATTATTCACTAAACACTTAAGATATACCATGTAATTCTTTAGGTAGACACTGTGTAATTCTTCAAGTAATTAAAAAATTTTTATATATATTGAACCTAAAATGTATGAAAACAAATTAAGGCAGCAATTAAATTAAAAATACTTTATGTGTGGTGCTAAGACCTCAGTGTTTGGGTTCCCCTAAAATTCATGTTGAAATTCTAACCTCCAAAGATGATGGTGGTAGGAGGCTGAACCTTTGGGATGTTCTTAGGTCACAGGGGTGAAACCCTCATGATTGGGATTAGTGTTATGAATGGGATTAGAGACCCCATAGAGCTCCCTTGCCCCTCTGGTCATATGAGGATAAAACAAGACATCTGCAACACAAAAGAAGGCCCTCATCAGACCACGCTGGTTTCCTGATCTCAGACTTCCAGCCTCCAGAACTGTGAGAAATAAATTTCCATTGCTTATAAGTTACCCAGTCTGTGGTATTTTGTTATAGGAGCCTGAACAGACTAAGACAGATGACCTCAAAAAACAAATGCCATATGTATATGGTCTCAAATATATGAAAACAATTTATCAACATCAAAAGGTAATCTCAAGAGTTAGAAAATAAAACTCCAAAATATACTTGCCATTTATTTCAGTGAATTATCTCCCAGTGATTACAAAATATTTTTTCTTAACTAACATTCTGTACAGTAAAATAAAATGAAAATACAAGAAAAATATAATCACTGAAGGTGGAAACAACCTAAATATCAATGGATGAATGGATGAACAAAATGTGGTATGTACATACAGTAGAGTATTATTCAGCCTTAAAAGGAAAGAAATTGTGATACATACTACAACATGGAAAAAGTTGGAAGACATGACAAATGAAATAAACCAGACACAAAAAGAAAAATACTGTATGAATTCATTTATATAGGATGCCTAGAATCGGCAAATTCTTAAGGACAAAAGGAGAAAGAGACAAAAGCTGAGAGAAGGGGGAATGGGGAGTTATTATTTAATGGGCACAGAGTTTCATTTTGAGAACATGAAAAGTTCTAAATATGGATGGTGGTGATGTTAGGACAACAATGTGAGCATATTTAATGGCACTGAACTCTACACCTAAAAATGGTTACAAAGGTAAATTTCATGTTAAGTAAATTTTACCACAATAAAAAATATATATCCCCCAATTTAGGTTGATAACACCACAAACAAAAGTATAAACTACTTCTATAGAGGGAAGGAAAGACAAAGAGGAAAAATGGAAAGAATCAGGGAAAATGGAAACATGGGAAGGCAGAGCAGAGCTTTATCTTCATATCAATCAAAGTCTGTAATTATATATTTGTGTGTTTATTGATTATTATTTGTGTTCTCCAATAAGCTGAAGCCCTGTGAGGCCAGAGCGTGTATGCTCTGCTCAATATTTTACTTCCAGTGTCTAGCGTATTTATTGAAATAACGAGTAAAAGCACAACAATACAAAGGGTCACACAGATTCAGTGCTATGTAACTAATATAAAACTCCATAGTTTAAAAGTCTTTTTTTCCACATATTATTTACTAGCTATAATAATTTACTTGCTTCTGGGTCCTGGTACTTTAACAGAATCATGAGTGTATTCTAAAAGCCTATCTAGAGGCCTCAAGTTGCATCATACCTGAAACATTCTTGAGATAGAAAAGAGGAGGATGAGGGACCGAAGGCTTCAGGGCTCTAACTCAGTAATGAATTAGGTTTCATGCTCATCTTGTTCTGAAACTTCTCACTCTGACTCATGAAGACTTAATAGGTAGAGTTTACTTCCTATGTCTCCAGTATCAGTGGCTGAATTTCTTGTCTCTGATTTTCAGTTTTAAAGTGAGATTCAAAACCCATTACCATATTGCCTTGAAATCCATTGCCTTTCAACGGACACTGATAATGTGTACAACCCTTGATTATGCTAATAGCCCAGAACTCATATTCTCATTTGCACTTGGCTTATGATAGCCTGTAGTGTTTCATGTTGGACTGGTTTCTCAAGGACGATACATTTAAATTCTTATCTTATTAATTCATCACATTATAACTCTTCCATGTGATCATATAGCCTCTTCTTCAAAGCTATAAAAAATAATATGTGGGACAACTGGATATTCACATGTAAAAGAGGTAAGTTGTACCCCTACTTCACACCAAATTAAAAAAAAAATTAACTAAAAATGGACCAAAGATCTAAATATGAGTTAAAACTACAAAACACGTAGAAGAAAACATGGGGGTAAATCATTATGACCTTGGATTTGGTGACGGCTATATGGGCATGACACCAAAAGCATAAGCAAAAAAGAAAAAAGAAAAAAATAGATAAATTAAACTTCATAAAATTAAAAACTTTTGTTCATCAAAGGAAACTATTAAGAAAATAAAAAGATCACCTACAGAATGGGAGAAAATATTTGCAAATGTCTAGTAACCACTACATGGAAAGAACTCTTATAACTCAAAAACAAAAAGAGAACCCAATTTTTTAAAACAGCAAAGACTTGAACAGATATTTATCCAGAGACACACAAATGGCAAATAAACATATGCAAAGATGCTCATCAGTCATTAAGAAAATGCAAATCAATATTACAATGAAATACCACTCACACTCACTAGGACAAGTAATTTAATAAATTTAATAATTTTAAAATATTTTTTAAAAAATAGTAATTTTTTTTAAAAAAAGAAAGAAAAAATACTAAGTGTTAACAAGGATGTGGGCAAGTGGAATCTTTGTAGATTGCTGATGAGAATATAGAATGATGTAGCCACTATGAACACAGTTTGGCAGTTCCTTAATAGGCTTACCATATGACCGAGCAATTCTGCTCACAGGTATAATATCCCAAAGAATTGAAAACAAGTATTCAAATAAATACTTGTATATAAATGTTCATAGTGGCACTATTCACAATAGCCTAAAAGTAGAAGCAACCCAAATGGCCATCAATAAATGAATGAATGAATTGTATATACATACAGTGGGCTATTATTCAGCTGTAAAAAGGAATGACATATTGATACATACTACAATGTGGATGACTCTTGAAAATGTTACGCTAAGTGAAAGAAGCCAAATGCAAAAGGTCACATATTGTATGATGCTATTTATATAAAATATTCAGACTTGGTAAATCCATAGGGATAGAAAGTAGATTAATAGTTGTGAGGAGCTAGAGGAAGAAGGAAATGAGGAGATTGGGAGTGACTGCTTACTGGGTATGGGGTCTCTTTTGGAGGTAATGAAAATGCTTTGGATTAGATAAAGATCATAGCTACACAACATTGTAAATACACTAAATGTCAATAAATTGTATGCTTTAAAATAAAACTAAAGTGGGGCGCCTAGGTGGTTCAGTCGGTTAAGCTTCCAACTTCTGGTTTTGGCTCAGGTCCTGATCTCAGGGTCGTGAGATTGAGTCCTGTGTCGGGCTCTACACTGGTCCCTCTCCCTCCCTCTCTGTCCTCCCTTCAACTCACATGTGCACGCTCCCTCAAATAAAAAAATAAAATCTTAAAATAATAATAATAAAAGATTCTCTCCTTCCTCTGCCCCTCCCCACTCACACTCTCTTTCTCTCTCTCTTTAATAAAATAAAACTGATGTGTAATTCATACAATGCTGATAGTTATCCAAAAATACATTTGTTTGTAAAATATGTCATGATTTAGCAGACATTCTTTTGAGAATTTTATTTCCAACTCATGCTATCCTAAAATCCTCATTTCTACATATGGAAAAATAATATTTGTGCTTGGAAAACAGGGAGTCTTGATTTGCCAAAGAAAAAAAATAACTGAACTTCCTACCATAATATTTTGATTTTAGCTTCTTAAAAATTATTACTTGAATTTTATAAAATATTCTTTGAAATCATAGCCTGCATATATTTAACGTTTAACCTAAGAAAGAAGAAAGTATTCCATTCTGGGCAATGCTACTGACCTATAGCTTGTCTACTTTTTATCATTAAGGAAAAATGACCAAAAGATCATTGAATTGAAGAAGACTTTAGTTATGATATATTGTGTTAAAATTCCCTGCTTCTATAAAATAAAACTGAATTTTTAAATTATGAATTCTAAACCCCTTTACAATTGACCCCAACTCTAACTACCTTCGTTGACAAATTCGTCAAACAGAATTCTCAGCATGAAGTAGGAAAAGCATCAGTAATTCTTTGCAAATATTTTGTAGTCTCATACTAACTTTTAGTTAAGAAACAAAAGTGAAACAGAAATGATAAGAAGGAGGCCAAGATGTTCAATTGTTCTATATAAAGAATTTAGTTTTTATTTTGAGAGCAAAGGAAAGATGGTAAAGGTTTTTAAATGGGGGAGAGATATGTTCATATATGTATTTTTAAAAGATCACTCTGTAGCATTAGGGGGAAAATGGATTCAAGGGGATAAGAGTGGATATAGGGAGATACTTATGAGTTTATTCTACTTGAGGAAGAAAGGTATGATGGTAGTTTGGATAAGGACACTGATAGTAAGAATGGAAAGAAACACATATTTTAGAGATATTTGTGATATGGATTCATTAAGACTATTGTAAGGAGGTAAGTTAGAGGGAGTAATCAGTTATAACCCTCTAGGTTTCTGGTTTGGGTAAATGGACAAATCATAATGCCATTTTCCCTGTATTATGCCACTATTTCCTTATTACTGCTCTTATCACACTTTTGCTTGTTTTCCCTGCGAAGCTATATGAGGTCCTGATTTAAAAAAAAAGAAAGGTGGCATATTATTTCTCTGTGTTTACCTGTACTTAGCAGAGGGCTCAGATGCAGCATTTTTTATAGGCTATGCATTAGTATAAAAAGACCAAAATTACCACCCACTGCAAGTTCCTTATTTAGCCAAAGATACAGATAAACATGCAATGAATGTCAGCACACCTTCCCTTGACCTCATGGGTTTCTAGCAAGGACATGCTGGATTTATAATATAAGAAAAACTTAATATGCTGTGGCACCTGAGTCTCTTTTTATAGTTTTCTATCACTATTGAGAAATAATGTACTAAAATATTTTTATACTAATGTTTTTATTTAGGAAAATGTTAATTTGTTCACTTAGGAGAATGTTAACATGACTTTGTTGGTTCATAAATCTAACTTAATGACGGTAAGGCAACATCCTCAACTAAGTGGAAAAGCTGAGTGAGCCTGGCCTTTCTGAAAGCTTTCCTTGCCTCTTACTATCCAGCGTTCCAAAGAATGGTTTTACTTCACTGGCACGTGGCAGATGGCCCTAAAATAAATCTCATTAGAGTTTGAAATTATTCTTCTTCAATACACCACTGTATATTCAGTCCCTAGCTTAATGCCTGGCTCTGAACTATATTGTTTAAATAGTGAATGAATGAAAAAATATATGAATATTTGTTAGATAAATACTAAGAGAACAAGCCAACTCATTAGTTCATAGATTGTGAAGTTCTTCGTCTTTTGTTAAAACATCACTGATATAATAAGTAGATATATTTTATAAGTATATCTGAATTATTATAGGAACTATACTCCATGCAAATTTCTCAAGTCCTCACATTCTCATATACTATAGCAGCAATGTACTTCTGACTATACTCGATGGAAGAAAACACCATTGTATAGGTTGGTGGTAGCATCATTTCCTTTAACATATTTTATAAAGTGACTTAGAATTGCCACACAATTTTTTATTAGGATCTTGAAAAGTTAACTCAACATTAATGATTGGATTTGGAAGTACTATTCAAATTTGGTTTAAAGTAGTTTTAGTTCATCTTCTTTTATATATTCTACCCTTCTTAAAAAATTTAAATTCAATTAGCCAACATATAGTACATCATTAGTTTCTGATGTAGTGTTCAGTGATTCATTAGTTGCATATAACATCCAGTGCTCATCATATCACGTGCCCTCCTTAATGCTTATCACCCAGTTACCCCATCCCCCTACCCACCTCCGCTTCCACGACCCTCAGTTTGTTTCCCAGAACCAAGAGTCTCTCATAGTTTGTCTCCCTCTCTGATTTCTTCCCATTCAGTTTTCCCTCCCTTCCTCTATGATCCTCTGTGCGATTTCTTATGTTCCACATATGAGTGAAACCATATGATAATTGTCTTTCTCTGCTTGACTTATTTCACTTAGCATAATCCCCTCCAGTTCCATCCAGGTTGCTGTAAAGGTGGGTATTCATTCTTTCTGATGGCTGAGTAATATTCCATTGTATATATATACACCATGTCTTCTTTATCCATTCATCTGTTGAAGAGCATCTCGGCTCCTTCCACCGTTTGACTATTGTGGATATTGCTGCTATAAACATTGAGGTGCAGGTGCCCCTTCTTTCACTACATCTGTATCTTTGGGGTAAATACCCAGTAGTGCAATTGCTGGGTCCTAGGGTAGCTCTATTTTTAACTTCTTGAGGAACCTCCACCCTGTTTTCCAGAGTGGCTGTACCAGCTTTTATATATTTTAGCCTTAAATAGTCAGGACTAAGTATTAAACTAGATGCCAGGGACACCTGAGTGGTTCAGCCGGTTAAATGACCGACTGGTGATTTCAGCTCAGGTCATGATCTCAGGATCCTGGGTTTGAGCCCCGCATCAGGCTCCATCCTCAGCACAGAGTCTGCTTGTCCCCTTCCCTTTGATCCTCCTCCTCTCTCTCTCAAATAAATAAATAAAACCTTTTAAAAAAATAAAAAATAAAGCAGATGCCAATGTATGACACAAAAATAAGACTGGCTGGTCCATAGAAAAACAAGTTAAAACTTCTAGTTCCATGTTTACACTTATTCATCCCACTAATTAAATACAAAAACCCTGAACATGATACATAAAACAAATATAAGAAGACTCTGAAAGGCAGGGAGAAGAAGGACCCAAAGGGACCACAGGAATAGAAGAACAACCCATAGTGATAAATTCCCTGGCTTTCTTCTTTCCTCCTAAGTATCTCAAAGTAGGTACTGGAGAAATCCACAACCCAGAAATGCCAATGGACACAAACAAACAAAAAAGTCTCAAGGAAATTCTGCTCTCCCTAGCCAGAGAACTGAGAAATGGGCAAACTGGCAGGACAGAAATCTTAATTAACAATACCCACCCTACTCCATCCATATACCCCTGGGAAAAGGGAAAGAAAAAAAAAAAAAAAAGAAGTAGCCTTGCTATCTCTGTCAATAAAGGTCAAATGAGAAGCCACCCTCATCAAGCAGTAATGAGGCACCCCTTCACACACCCTTTAATGCAGTGCCAGTAAGGGTCAAGTTAGGAGCTAAGACTCCTATCCCTTCCTGGCAGTAATGATCTGACCTTCTCCCTTAGGCATGATGTCATCAGAGATCTGTTAAAATAAAAGATTTAAATAAGATCCAATGTCTCAAAACATAATACCCCCAATGTCCAGGAGACAACTCAACATCACTCATCACACCCAAAACAAAGAAAATCTCAACTTGAAGGAGAAATTGTAATTAAAAAATGCCACCACCCAGATAATAATGCACATGTCAGAATTACTTGACAAGGATTTTATTTTATTTTAAGTAATTCTCTTTGCCCAATATGAGGCCCAAACTCACAACCCTTACAACCCTCTTGAGATCAGAGCTGCATACTGTACCAACTGAGCTAGCCAGGCACCCCTTAACAAAGATTTTGAAGTAGCCATGATTAAAATGCTCCAGTGAATGATTATGAGTGATATTGAAACAAATAAAATAGGAAGTCTCAGCAAATAAACAGGTGATATAAAGAAAAATCAAATGGCAATTTTAGACCTGAAAATCATAAAAGCCAAAATAAAAAACTCAATGTATGGCTTCAATATCAAGGGTGACAGATGAAAGAGGAAAGAATCTGTGAACTTGAAGACAGAACAATAGAAATTACCCAGTTTTAACAACAGAGATAAAACAGGCTAAAAAAATAAAATGAAGAGAGCCTCAGGGACCTCAGGACAACACTAAAAAAATCTAACATTCATGAAAATAGAGTTCCAGAATGAGAGGAACAAGAAAAGTGGGGCTGAAAAAGGTATTTAAAAAAAAATAATGACCAAAATTCCTCAATTTGAAAAACAGCACAAACCTAGAGTTTCAAGAAGCTTAGAGAATCCCAAACAGGATAAACCAAAAGAAATCCATGCCAAGATATATCATAATTAAACTTCTGAAAAGTGAAGACAAATGAAAATGATGGAAAGCAGCTAAAGAGAAGGATGCATTCCCTTTATGGGAACAACAATTCAAATAACAATGTATTTTTCATTAGAAACCACAGAAGTGGCATATTATTCAAGTTCTAAAGAAAAAGGTTGCTAACCTAGAAATCTCTAATCAGTGAAAACATTCTTCTGGAATGAAGCTGAAATGAAGACATTTTAAATAAAGGAAATTTAGAGGATTTGTTCCTAGCCAACTTACCCTAAACAAAAGTCTAAAAGAAAGCTCTTCAAACAGAAAGAAAATGACTAAAAAAAAAAAAAAAAAAAAAAAATGAGAGAGGGAGAACTTGGAAGGTCAGAAGTGAATAACAATGGAAAAGTTAAAAATATCCTTCTTTTGAGTTTTAAAATTGTTTGACAGCTGAAGCAAAAATTATAACATCATCTAATGAATTTCTCAGTGTTCAAAACCAGTAAATCTATAGACACAGAAAGTAGCTTACTGGTCATCTAAGGAAGGGAGGGCGGTGGTAGAATTGGGCTAAGTGATGCAGGGTTTTGGGGAGGGGATAAATGAAAATGTTCTAAAATTTAGTGTGATGATGGATATAACTCTTTTAATATACTAAAACCCACTGAATTATTCACTTTATATGGTGAATTATATTTCAATAAAGCTATTTAAAATTGTCAGGGACTATTTCTGGACAAATCTAGAAATAATTTTTAAGATAAGAGACATTATTAGCATCAGATTTAGCACTAATAGAGTACAGTGTACTTTAAGAGGTAATTGGAAGTACACATTATATAATCTGATATATCATTTTCTCAAAAGTTTATCATTACATGGAAAAGGTATAATCTAAAGTTACATGTGTTATCATGTAATATATAAAGTAAGATTCTGTTTTACAGCTAAAAAAATTCAATGATATTTGATTATATTAAGCCACATGATGCCAGTCATCTAGTCATCTCAAAGACATCAGGTTTTCAAAAAAAAATTGCAGGGTGTGGATGTCAAAAATTAGCTCTAAATGAAGAAATAGTTAAGTAGCAAAAGAGGCTAATTATGTTGGTCTAAGTCCTTTATATTCCAAAAAAAAAATGTGTTCTTTCTTTGCCAAGCTGAATGTAACAGCCTGTGAATTATAAGATCAAGGAAGAAAACTGTATGTTTTCTAAAATATGAGTATCCTTCATCAAGTTTTATACTTAGGGCAGCTAAAAGACCTATGTGGAGGGATCAGCATTAAGCCCAAAGGACAGGCAGTGCACAGCAGGAAAGAAAGCAATTCCCGTGTGTCTTTTGCAGGTCACTACCAAGGACCATGTTAGCAGATCCATACCAGACCCTTAACAGGCAGTTCTGCTGCTACCAGTAATTAGCTTGGACAGCTCTGGCTCCAAGAGTAGCAGCAAGGCTACACCATAATGAGCTCAGCTGGGATTAGCAGGACAGGGCAGGGAACCAAGAGAGCTCAGGCATTCTGCATTGCGTATGTATCTAGGAGATCAAACAAGGATGGCTGGCTGGGTTATCCCCTCTCCACCTCATTCCAAAAATGAAGCACGGCAGTGTCTAAAATACAGGCTAATGAAGAGCGACACCTCCAACAGATGAGAGCCACATTAATTAACACAATCCCTAGATCATATTCTACAGTTTCGGCTAGAGCTAGCAAATGTGTGACTTGTTATTGTATTATACATATATATACATATATGCCCTTTTTAATTTTTATTAACAAAAACCAGATTATTTCATTTTCAAATTTTATAAGCTATTTCTCTCATGATCTTTAAGCTACAAAATATTTCTCCTAAATGTTTATGTAAATCCATACTGTTAAAAAAGAAACTCACTTTTGAATCATTAGCTCCTGGTTCTCCCTTTTGAAATAGGCCAGTTCGTTCCATACAGCATCAGAATCTTCTTGTCGAAGTTGTTGGGGATCCGCTCTCTTTATTTTTCTGATATGAGTCCTATTTTAAAATGAAGTTGTTTTCTTCCTTAATATGTTCAAAGTGCAGTGAAAATTCATTTATACATTCCCTAATTCAAGCCCACTATTTATGGAATGAATTTCCTAAAACCTAAGTGTACAGAAACTAAAATCCTATGTCATAATTTCCAAAAGGCTAAACTGCTACTGTGGAAAGCAAACTTTTAGGCAGACATATGATAGTCTTAGGTCGATTTCTCTGATTCATTCTAGTGATAATAAAACATATATTGCAGGATGGTCAGTTTCTCAAAAAGGATTATAAACAATCAACTCATCGAGAATTTGTTGTCAACCAATCTGAATGTAGTATTATGTGCTCGATCTTAAAACACGCTATTATCAGTAAATATGTCAGAAAGTAGTTTTCACACTTCCAGTGACTACTAAAGTTAGGTGAGCAGAGGCTAAATGTAGGACAAATTGCTTTATCACTATTTTACTGACAAGTGATATGAAACACTTCCCATCTTTCAAAGGAAAAAATTAGACGTGACAATTACCTACAAAACATGCCAAATGCCCTTTATGTTTTCATTTTCTGTACATAAAACAAACTCTTCGTTTTTATTTTGTAAAAGTGCTGTACTGGCCAATTTAGAAACAGTATTTCTCTATAGAACAGACCAATGTGTATCATCAACATTGCCCTAAAGGATCCATCTCAAAAGATGAGAGGGTAGTAGATTTTCTGTACTCATTCAGTCCTTTGCCCTCTGTTGATACTGTTAACAAGGGAGCCACTTATGACTAACCAAGTTCTGAACACCTGTTCAGAGCAATTGAACTGAGACCGCCAATTCATTCAGATAAGCTGCAGAACAAACTGATGGATAGTAAAGATTTTCAAATTGCATACTAGGTTGAAGTAGTTTTCAGAGAGTTAACTATATATGTAAATTTCCTATTTCTCTTGTCTTTCAATTAAAACTTAAATACTCTTTGAGTTACAAACTTTGTAATACCATTATTTTATTTATTTGATTTTTTCAATCATATGGATATGCACTATTTTTGCATTAAGTTATCTACTTTTATTAAGCTACTCTATTGATATTGAAAATGTACATAGTCTGCATGGAGCACTGGGTGTTCTACGCAAACAATGAATCATGGAGCACTACATCAAAAACTAATGATGTAATGTATGGTCATAAACATAACATAATAAAATAAAATTTAAAAAAAGAAAATGTACATAGTAATTCAAAATCACCTACATTATGAATTCTGCAAATGATAGGAAAATCTATAGTTATTGCTAGCATATTTATCTGTTTTCATTTATTATATTATCTATTTAAAAATTCACAATAAAGACTTGAATACCAAATAATATCTTTAAAAGCAAACAAAAGCCATTAAAACACCTATATGATGCTACTCCATTCCATTTAATATTTAGGGAAATGCCTTTATGAGCTATGTAACTCACACGCCACTGCCTTCTTCCCACTGTTTTAATTGCTCTTTTACTGCTCTGTAGTTGGTCTCTAACATCTGTAGCCTTTCCTTGCGTTTTTCATGGGCATCTCTTAGCTCATCATTTTCTTGGCTCTGTAGAACACAAAAAAGCAAGGACACAAGTTTAAAGAAAGTATTAGTATAATGCTGCAAATAAAAGGTTACTCATCTAAATATGAAATTTGAAAGAAAATAGGAAACATAAATTAATTTGTAATACTTATTTAAGCAGAAGAAAAGGATTCTTAAAGTCACAAAATAGGTTTGCTTGGTAAATTCAACCCATTTACTGCATTTTTAAGCTGCTAGTAATTTCAAAATTAGTTTCATTCCTTTCCCTGTTGTCAATTAGTACACATACAAATATTTATAAGCCAATTTTACAGAATTTTTTCTCTTTCCACAAAAGGATTTGTCCATACATAACACATTTTGTTATTTTGTTAATTATAGTTACATATGTAATTAGTGTAAAAACACTAATCATAGTAAGATCAATGCTTCTACCCATGGGTTCACGATTAGTTTAATATAAAGCAAAAGGATTACATAGGAGGAAAAAATCAGTTTGGACCTATGTCTGAAGTAGCAGAGTTTAACCTTCTGGGTTGTACTATACAGAATTGAAATGTGAGAGCTGGGCTTTGTATTCTTGAAGAGGTCATAAAAACATTACTAGGTTAGACAATTAAAGTCAACAACTTCTACATGTTCTAAATAGAGTGCATGAAATACATCTTCATTTTTAGATATACCCACAAAATGAACTTATAAAGGCCAAATTTTCAGTTCTTAGGGGATGTATTTATATTACTTATACACTGTGTTTCTCAAAGTAAAGTAAGTAACTTCTTGAGTATTTTTAGCCATTGTGAATTTCAAATTTGTTTTTTAAACCTTTTATATTTCTATATGAAGGAACTTGTATACTTATTTAGTGGAGGCAACAGGTAGGTACTCTGTAATATTATAGTAAGGTGACATGAGTAGGCTCATGGCAGTTAGAAAAATCTGAATTCTATTCTTGGAGCTCTTTCATGTTAGCAGCTTACATAATCTTAAGAACATCATTTAAATTAATTCAATTTTTTTTTTTGTAAAATGTGGAAAAGAGCATAGAGATTTAAATTATGATGACTAAATTAAATGAGCGAATATACAGGTAAAGCCCCTGGTACTGTGCTTGCCCTATCAAGGCACAAAGCAAAAGTTAGCTTCCTTCGTTTTCCCCTTCCCAGGTATTAACTGATGTCCTTATTATTAAGAAGCCAAATTCACAGTTTCCTGGGCCATCTACCTCTCATTTCAACTGTAAGATAATACAGAGTTTGTATTATTTTACTGCAATTCTACCTGTCTCAACAATATGGATATTTTGTCATTCTACTTTGAATATAGGCCTAGTAGAATAACTTCAATAAATCTCTTAAGCAGTATTTGAGTCCTGTGCACCAAGCCGTCTGTATGCCATCTGGAAATGGAAGTGCATGATGAAAAAGCATGGGAATGGCATCACTTGAAAGGGACAATCAGAATAAATGTTATCCTGAAGAGTTTTAGAACATATACAGATCACAGAAACTACAAACTTGCTAAAGAGTAGCATGGTTTAATACCACGGTTAAAAATTCAGGATACTGAATTGAATTTTGTTCACTTCAATTAAAGAACCATATATTAAGAGCCTATTACATGCAGAGTGTTAAGTGCTGATAAGAGTTCAAGTCTTGCTGCTCAAAGTTAGCAAATTTTATCTTGACATAGCTACTTAAATTCAGCATGTACCAGTTTCTCCATCTTCAAAATAAAAGCTGTTTATATCTCTCTTCTTCTAAGACCAATGAATGATTTAGCCTTGACCTTGAGTTTTCCCTACTGTTGTTAAAAATCCAAATATAACTTCACTTCTTTAAACAATAAGCTTTCTAATCCTAAATATATGAAATAATTTAAATTAACCAAATAGAAAAGTAATTAATAATGTTCTTACCTTCTCATAAATGAACATAAGTTCATTATGTTTATTAGGATTCCTTAAGAACTAATAAGATTTATTAGGATTTTAAACAGGATATATTACAAATTATTAATAATCTAATTATAAGAAATGTATAGGTACTAGAAAAGATTTGTGTCAAAACACAATTTTCAAATAAACATAGTTAAGTACTTTGTTAAATTCTAATAGCTTTCTCTAATTATTCATCATTGAATCAAATTCCTTCCCCATAAACTCTGAGTTTACAATGAATTTCTTTAAAATTATTAATACAAATGCAGCGTTTTGGAATCATTAAAAGTCTGTGTTAAGAATCCCTAGAAACTGAGTAAATAGAACCTAAAAAATTGCCGAAAGTAAAATTAATAAAATGAGATATCAAGATTTTTTTCTGTTGCCTTTCACAAAAATCCTGTTAAATCAATGGAACAAATTGAGTTTCTTATTGTTAGTACTGTCATTATTTTAGCATTTTTTCAGTACTGCTTCAGCTACCATTAATCACTGAATTTATACCCAAGGTTTTCCTTAGTTCTCAAATAGAAATCAACTTAGCTTATGCTATTAAACCAAAGATTAAGACTCAATAAAAATTTCCTGAGTCCTATACGTCACTCACAATGTGCCAGGCTCTGTACTAGGCACAGTACTTAACCAAAGCACTCAAAGCACCTTTGCTTCCTAAAACTTCAGTGTAATATATTTATATTAGCAAATAGTTTTGATTTTGCTATAGTAATTGAAATAGGTGGTCCCTCCATTAGGTAGTGATTATAGCAAAGCAGTTTTATAGATGAGCTTTCTGCTTTAATTTTACATGCTTCACAATTTACTATGCCTAATGCTAGAGTGTTTACATATTTCTTATAAAATTACTAAGATCTAAACTATTAAAAATGAAAGTAAACTAGAGATTATTTGACAAATCAATTTGATAGGCATAATTTATAATAATTATGTTTAAATGTCCTTTCTGAATGCTATTATCAAATTGTAATACATGGGTTAAATTAGTCTTAGAGACTATTGTTCTTTGGCTTACTTCAGAAATAGACAAAATTTTATAGAAATGTAAGATAGATAATATATGTCCAAAGAAAAACATTTTTCCTTATTCTAGTGCAAGAACAGATTTAGCAGAAGTCTCCAGGCAAAAGTTAGATATCTCAAAAGAAATGTTTAATGTGTAAAAAGAATAATCAAAAGATTAATAGCCTAAGTCAAAACAGTAGCACTTCATTTGGGAAATACTACTGTACCCAAAAATCTTACAACAAAATCAGAAGTAGAAACTGAAAGATACATTTAATATCACTAATAACTACATTTGCCCAAGAAGATACACACAAAAATATCGCAAGGGCAGTCACTGAATTAGGTCCATTTATTAAATCATTCAATAAAACATTTACTGACTACCTTCCCTATATTTTGCAATTAAACTAGTTAAACTAGAGGCTCTAATTTCTGTATATAAACAAATCTGAATGACTAAAACACTAGAAAATAGAAAATAGAAAGGCTGTATCATGTGACTTGCCTCAATGATACTTGCAAGTCCATTTATGAGTTCATAAGAACAAAAATGATTCTTGGTCTAATCTATAAAGAACTCATCAAACTCAACACCAAAAGAACAAAGAATCCAATCAAGAAATGGGCAGAAGACATGAACAGACATTTTTCCAAAGAAGACATCCAAATGGCCAACAGACACATGAAAAAGTGTTCGATATCGCTCGGCATCAGGGAAATCCAAATCAAAACCTCAATGAGATACCACCTCACACCAGTCAGAATGGCTAAAATTAACAAGTCAGGAAATGACAGATGTTGGCGGGGATGCGGAGAAAGGGGAACCCTCCTACACTGTTGGTGGGAATGCAAGCTGGTGCAGCCACTCTGGAAAACAGTATGGAGGTTCCTCAAAAAGTTGAAAATAGAGCTACCATATGATCCAGCAATTGCACTACTGGGTATTTACCCCAAAGATACAAAAGTAGGGACCCGAAAGGCTACGTGCACCCCAATGTTTATAGCAGCAATGTCCACAATAGCCAAACTGTGGAAAGAGCCAAGATGTCCATCGACAGATGAATGGATAAAGAAGATGTGGTATATATATACAATGGAATATTATGCAGCCATCAAAAGGAATAAGATCTTGCCATTTGCAACGACGTGGATGGAACTGGAGGGTATTATGCTGAGCGAAATAAGTCAAACAGAGAAAGACATGTATCATATGACCTCACTGATATGAGGAATTCTTAATCTCAGGAAACAAAGTGAGGGTTGCTGGAGTGGGGGGTGGGGTGGGAGGGATGGGGTGACTGGGTGATGGACACTGGGGAGGGTATGTGTTCTGGTAAGTGCTGTGAATTGTGCAAGACTGTTGAATCTCAGATCTGTACCTCTGAAACAAATAATGCAATATATGTTAAGAAAGAAAAAAAGAAGAAGAAGAATGTAGCAGGAGGGGAAGAATGAAGGGGGGGAAATCGGAGGGGGAGAAGAACCATGAGAGACGATGGACTCTGAAAAACAAACTGAGGGTTCTAGAGGGGAGGGGGTTGGGAGGATGGGTTAGCCTGGTGATGGGTATTGAGGAGGGCACGTTCTGCATGGAGCACTGGGTGTTATGCACAAACAATGAATCATGGAACACTATATCTAAAACTAACGATGTAATGTATGGGGATTAACATAACAATAAAAAAAAAAGATTCTTGGTCTAATCTACTACAGTTTGGTCAAAGGCTCCTTGACAGACATAGGCAAACTAAGAGCATGAGTCCTGTTAATAAAACAGTGGCTCAATCTTCACAGAATGATAGCAAAGTTTTTAAAAAGTTAAAAAAAAAAAAAACTTTTATAAAATACCAAGGATCCCATGGATGTTTAATTTCAGCAGAGTATATAAAGCTGAATGTATGAAGAATGCATATTAGACATTGAAAAATAAAAGACATATAAACTGTATTCAAAGGACATACTGATGTTACTAAACAGTATAGAAAAGTGCTAACAGAACTAAGTTCTCAAATGCATTAAAGTTCATAAAGCAGAGATTCACGGCATTAGTGATCCCAAGGACAGTAAAGGATTTCATAAAGCTCTGATGCATTGATTTCCAAATTATACTTTATAGATTGTTAGTCCACTACACTTACGAAGTTAGGATTTGGAAATGGGTGGGATTTTTAGAATAACAGTTTTCATCTCTTCTATTACTACTGGCCATCCATCTTGAAAACGTACAACTATTCACAGAAGTAAGCTAAGCAAGGTAATGTATTAATATTTTTACAGAATTCATTACTAGTATTAGAATAATGTGCATTACTTACTGCTGATATAATAAAGACTATCATCTCAATATATCAGTGTGTGCCTACATATGTTCCATGGTGGAGGTTATCTGGTGAAGATTATTTGTCCCTCTCTCCCGTCAGTCCCCCTCGGTTGATCAACTTGGGACCGAAAGATATCTACTGTGCCATGGAGCATGTGTTTAGTGCAGTGTCTTCCACAGTGACTTCCATGGAACAGAAGTCTTTGGGAAACACTAATGGGTATAATATAATCAAGTAAATCTGGGAAATAAGGTATCTATACCTTGCTACAGATTCACCATGCACATTGATATCTTAACAGCTCACAAAAAAATGAAAGATTTTAACCCACTGCCTATGATAATTGAGCACAGAACATTTTTCTCTGCCATTTTCCCATTAGCTTCCAGCAGAGCAGTGTTCAATATAATACCAATATGGGAAAAGCCATGACAAAAATTCCACATGTATTAATGGGTTATGATCTACAAAAGGAGCACCATGATCAACAAATGCATATTAAAAACCATAAGACACTGTTAGGGGTTGAAATGAATCCCCTCCAAAAAGGTATGTTGGAATCCTAACCTCCACTACCCCAAAATGTGATTGTATTTGGTGATAAGGTCTTTATAGAAGTAATGAAGTTAAAAAGAAGTCATTAAGGTGGGTCTTAATCTAGTTGATCGGTGTCTTTTTTATTTTTTTAAAGATTTTATTTATTTATTTATTTGACAGAGAGAGAGAGTACGCGCAAGTAGGAAGACTGGCAGGCAGAGGGTGAAGGAGAAGCAGGCTCCCCACTGAGCAGAGAGCACCATGTGGGGCTTGATCCCAGGACCAGGACCATGACCTGAGCCTAAGGCAGATGCTTAACTGACTGAGCCATCCAGGCGCCTGACTGGTGTCTTTTTAAAAAGGAGAAATTTAGACATAGAGAGAGAGACATACACACACAGAGAAAAGATGAGGTGAAGTATGAAGACACAGGGAGAATGCCATCTATAAGCCAAGCAACACCTGAAACTACTGGAAACTACAAGAGAGAAACAGAACAGATTCTCCCTCACAGGTTTCAGAAGGAACTAATCCTGTTGAAATCTTGAGTTTGGAACTTTCTAGCCTCCAGAACTTTGAATAATAAATTTCCGTTCTTCTAAGCCAGCCAGTTTGTCATGGCAGCCCTAGGAAACTAATACAGATACATCATTAATTCCTTTCTTATCTTATATTCTCATGCACTTGAGTAATAGTAATAATATTAATATTATACCCTAATTAAGGGAAATATTGGATGAAGTTTTCTACCTTTACTAAATAAGACAGGTATACTTACTAAAGAGAAGCCATAAATTAAAAAATATCCCAGACCCAGTCACTCTCTTTGGAATTGCTTTTACTTTATAGGTTTTGTTTACCCACTTCATCTCATAAATGCTCTTGATGATAGTGTTTTTTTCATTCAACTATTTTGCTCCTTTAAAATAAATCCTTTCCTACTAAATGATAAGATACAATGAAAAAAATTTGCTTGCAATTTTCCCCCTTATCTTGTAAATCTGTGAAAGAAAACGTATTTTTGAAATTCATATTATCATCAACTGATTTGAAAAAGGAATACAGAAAAAGTATAAATGAAAAAGAAATTGTGTGAGGGGTGCCTGGGTGGCTCAGTTGGTTAAGCCACTGCCTTCAGCTCAGGTCATGGTCCCGGGGTCCTGGGATCGATCCCCACGTCAGGCTCCTTGCTCCGCGGGAAGCCTGCTTCTCCCTCTCCCACTCCCCCTACTTGTGTTCCCTCTCTCGCTGTGTCTCTTTCTGTCAGATAAATAAATAAAATCTCTAAAAAAAAAGAAAAAAATTGTGTGAAGATAGAATTTTACTCTGAAAATAAGTTTGAGGCCTAATCTAAAAGAGCAATTAGGAGAAAGGAATGGTAAGTTAATATAATGCTTCTGAGACTCTTTCTGAAATTAGAAATTCAAAAGGTGGAAGAGGATAGATCTAAAAATGTCTGAACTGCTCTACTCTTTCCTGCCAAAAACAAGGGACTGTCAAAGACTCAGAGTTTTGGGGACAAATAAGTGGAGATCTGTTACTATTGAATGGGGATATGTGATAGTTAATTTTATGTGTAACTTGACTGATCATTATTCCTGGGTGTATCTGTGAGCGTGTTTCTGTAGAAAATGAACATTTGAATCAGACGAGTAAAGCATATTGCCTTTCCCCATGTGATAAGCTTCATTCAATTCACTGCATAAAAGGCTGCATAAGAAAGACATTGGTCTTGTCCCTTTGGACTGAGATTGAGATTGGGACTGGAATTTACATCATCAGCTTCCGGGTTTCAGGCCTTTGGACTAACTAACCCACTGGCTCTCGTGATCTCCAGTTTCACAGCCGGAGATGTTGGACTTCTAAAATTCTGTAATTGCATGACCCAATTCCTTATAGTAAATCAATCTCTGTCTCTCTTTCTCTCCCTCTCCGGATAGATAGATATATGGACATAGATACAGATATTTTTCAGAATAGCAATGTTTCATCAGGGAAGACTAAAGGGTTATATCCTACTGGCTCTGTTTCTCTGAAGAAACCAGATTAATACAGGATGTGAATTTCAAGAATTATGCAAAAGGAGGAAGATGATAAACTGGCTTCCCAAATATGCTCTTAATATCCTGTGGGTACTCCCATGTTTATGTTAAGATACTAGATTCCAACTGCTCATGCAGTATCTTGTTAACTAGGGTCTTGAATGATAGTTATCTTGTCTCTTGTTGTACAAGTGACTTGTTTGGCTAACTGCATTGCTTAGTAAGTTGTTACTGAGTAAACCAATGAATGAGCAAATAACTCCAGGTGTGGGGTGCTTGGCTGGTTCAGTCAGAAGCGCATGCAACTCTTAATCTCAGGGTATTATCCCAAAGATGAGTTCAGGCCCCATGATGGGTGTAGAGATTACTAAAAAAAAAAAAAAAAAAAAAAAAGAAATGACTGCAGGTGTATACATTTCAAGTAGGCTAAATGTTAGCAAGCTGATGTCATCTGATCATTTTATTTTTGGTAGATGATAGATGATAATCAATCTCTGTCTCTCTGTCAATCAACAGACGATAATTTTCCTTCCTTTAAGAACTATCAGTCTAACTCTGCATAAATATAAATTAACTTGATGTTTAGTGAAAAGGCAGAAAAAATATTAATTGTAGCTTAGATTCCTCTAAACCATATCTTGTTCTACAGCACACAAAATCTAAATCAAAACTTTTTCTCCCTAAGAGTAATCTAGATGACAAAGAATCTGAGCTTTATTGGATTCTAATCATGTGTAAAACATTGGTCTTGTCATAAAATGTCTTAAAACTATTTGAGATTCAATTAAATGGCTAAATCTCAAATAGCACAGGCCTTGGGTAGTTGTGAATAAAGAACGATAAGTTTAGCCATATTAAATTCAGAAAAAATAAAAGCCCTCAATACAGTCAAATGGAAAAAATAATGTACTTGCCATTTTGACTATGTAACTTCTCTATAAAGGACAGTTGTAAGTGACTTGAGCTAGGTGAGTATCGTTTTTAACTCACTTTTCTTTTTATATGTTTATCATGTATGAAGAACTATGAGAAATTCTCTACTTGCTGTAGTTCTATTTTTTGTTTCTGAAAAACTGTAAGAAATTTATTCCCAATATTAAGCCAAAGTATTCCCAAACAATTTTAAAGTAGTGAATAAATATTTACGTTCGAGCAGCAAATTTTTTGTTACTTTATGATCCTCAGAAATCTGAAAAACAAGACCAACCAATGATACATTTTTATACATGTAATTAAATTCAGGAAAAATAAATGATAAGCAGTGATTTGTGAAGTGAATGTTTACTTTGGTGTACCTTTATCTTTGCAAGGTTATTACTAAAGAAGTGATTTAATGTTCACCTTTAGCTGTAGTGCCTTCTCTAAGTTTCCAATCTTTCTTTCAGCTTTCCTCAGATTCCTCAGCTCCGCTGAGTCTCTGAAAGAGCTCTTTGGGGACAAAGACCTTGAACGTTTCACAGGTGGTTCCTCGAGAATAAAACAAGGACATGGTTGAACTAGTTGGAACACTGGATTATGAAAGACATGCAAAATTAAAGAACAAGTAATTTTGAATACTAATAATGAATTATAAAAAAAATCCTGCATGGAATACCAGAGAAATAACAAGCGGAATTACCACAGTGCTACCGCTAAAGGTTTCTCTGTGACTCGTTAATGAGAATATTCATTTACATTTACATTGTTTCTTTCAGAATAATGATGTCCCATTAGGGAAGACTAAAGGGTTATAGACTCAGAAATGCAAGAAACCTCATTACAAAGGAGGGGATAGAGGCTGGTCTAATTGCTCTATAAGGGTCCAAGGTTACACTTGATAGGACAACCAGAAACAAGAGGGAAAGGATTTTTTCCCCTTTGAAATAGTTTAACACACTGTGAAGTTGAAGGAACAATATGCTTGAGGAATATAAATACAACAGACAGTAGATCTTATACCATAATGACCATATGGTCATTAACTATAATGTGGCTAACTAGAGACAAGAATGTGTGTTTATATTATGTACAGCTTCATATACCAATCTGGAAAAGGAATATGTGAAAGCAACTATTAAGCTGGGCAACATATTGTTCATACTTACTGCATGTCCTTATGAAAAAGAAAGAAAATTTCGTTCCAAATATCCCTCTCATTTTCTTGACTTTTGTTAAAAGCAATGAAACATCAAAGCGCTACATTTTTTAACTTCAGCAATGTAGCAAGCAACCAAATTAGGCCCTATATATAATGTATCTCAATTTTAGGAATGTTTTCTTTCATTTAAATAAAGCTCAGTACTCTGAAACTACTCCAAAATGGCAAGAAATGTATAATGCAGTTATGTTTAAATAAATAAATACATATATAAAGCTCCTTCTGAAAATTACTAATAATATTAGAGGGAGTAAATAAGACTATAATAGAAACGGGTCTATTTTTAAATGCTTCCTATACAAAGATAGCTCTACTCATTGGGAAAAAATGGAAAGAACTAAAAACAATTATCTTGAAAAACATAGTTTTCTGCTTGTAAAATCATTATTTTCTACTGCTGAAGTAACAAGTGTGAGAAAAATGTCTGAAGTTCCTCATTTTTCTATTTATCTAGAGATAACATATTTACGTTACATAATAACATATTGACAAAATGATATTATAAAATGTTTTATTTTAGTCAGTGTTGATAGAATCTTCTGCAGCATAACAGGATTATATACTATGGTATATGTACTGTAATACAAATATTACAAAAAGGAAAAGCTAGACATTAATAAATGAAAAACATGCCATGGAAAATTTGCTTATTTTTCTCTATTGCTATACCTTTAAATCCGAAATTATATAATTGCATAAATTAATGTTAAATTCCACTTTATAGTTTATATCCACATGCGTAATATTTTAAATATCATACCTGAATGAAATAGAAACATTAAGACATATTTTTCTTTTAACAACTCATATTACTTTAAAATGATTTTTTACTTAGATTAACTTATCTATAGATTAGATATATGAGATACTTAGCCAAACTTTTTAAAATTTTTTAAATTCATTTAAATTCAGTTAATTAACATATAGTGAATTATTAGTTTCAGAGGTAGAGTTCAGTGATTCATCAGTCTTATATAACACCCAGTTTAGCAAAACTTTTTAACATAAGAATGTTAACTTACTCCAAAACAGCTATACTACTACTAATCTATTTAATTAAATTAGGAATACATTATTTAGTCTTTAAAACAATTTTTTTTAAAGATTTTATTTATTTGTTTGAGAGGGAGAGAGAGCACGAGAGAGTGCAAGAGCAGGGGGAGGGAGAAGCAGGCTCCCCGCTGAGCAGGGAGCCAGACAAGGGGCTTGATCCCAGGACCCTGGGATCATGACCTGAGCTGACCGCAGATGATTAACCGACTGTGCCACCCAGGAGCTCCACACAACAATTTTTTATCAAGCATTTGGCACATAAATGTTTTTTTAAAGCTTCCAGGAAAAAAAAAAGCTCCCAGAAATATAAGCAGAGAGGTAAATGCTCTTTGTTTTTAAACTTCATCACTGGCCTTGCCAGCTTCACCCTGACAAATTCACAAAATGACAAAATGTCCCTACCTTATGTTTTCTTTCAGTACTTGTCCAGGAGCTCTTCTCTGAGGAAGCCTTGTTGGTAGATTTGCTCTCTGACAGTTTTTCATTTGCTATTTTTAGTTTCCCCTGTAAATACTCAATTTCAGACTTCTGTGAGACCATTAAAGTTTCTAAGCTTGATAAAGATGGCCGTTGAGATACCTATGTAAAAAAAGTGTATGTGCAAATATATATGCATGTTTGTATATTATTTCTATATGTGCAACTACTTATATATGATATTATTACATTATATAAATAGTAAGTATTCAGAGAAGGAAAATTGCATTTCAATTATAAACTGTAAACTAGCATTAGCTAAACTTCCATCATCCTAACACAATGACATTTTTCAATAAAATAATTACAGGAGAAAAACATTACAGCATGGTTGCATGAAACATACCACTCATCTATAAATTAATTATTTCAAAAATATGATTATACACGTATGTATTTCCTCATGAAATACTCAATCTACCATTTGATCACAAAGAGCCATATAATATCACTGAATATAAACTTGGGAAAAGGAAACTAACAGCACTTTAAGTCTAATTATCTTCCAATGTATCATAATTTAATAATAACTCACAAAACTCTGATACTTTTAATGTCAATACAGTCCACTGTATTCTCTTTTGAAATTACATGTCAGATAATCTGCTAATGGTAAGCACCACATTATAGCAACAACAACAAAAAAATCACAAAAAAATTAAGCATGTAGGATACCTTCAAGAAATGTTAGTTCGTAAAAACCAGCATTCTGTGAAATTCTACTACCATCTTAACCGAATATATTTGAGGCCATTAAAATCTATGCATATATCGTATTCAAATTAACCACTCCACTTACAAAAAACAAAAACACTAAATCATAGTGAAAACAAAGTTTTTATTTTTTTCCAGCGAAGAGAGTCAAATCTCAAAATTATAATATTGGATATAGAAGCAGTAGCCCTGAAAATAGTTTCATTTAAAATGTGATATTCCTAAGGGATATTAGAAGAAATATATATGTTTAATTTTTCTGAACCAATGATGGAAAATATTACCCTTTTCTGGTTTGAACTTTTTCCTTTTTTTTTTTTTTTTTAGGGAATAGGTAAAATTGTCCTAATTCTAACTTCTAGTTATTATGAGACAGGTCATCTTTGATTTATTTATATTATTATTATACTTTATTTAAATCACTTGATTTGTTTTCCAACCTTCATCCTATTATATTGCTAAATATTTTCCTCAGTATTGTTTATATTGTACCCTTACCACACTTACCATATATTAAATACTTACTTCATTACCTTTCTTTAAATATCAAATTAAAATACTTCAAGCACTTTTATTCCAAACTCTAAACGATTTTGCCCTATTCTTTCCTCCCACTTTTAATCACCATATGACCATTATTTATTTCATTTTTTCTTCCTATCATGTAAGCAAATTTATGATGTTTATAACTATTTCCTTTGACTGGGCCACTAATCTGAACAGTTTTCAAAAGCCACCTGCTCTTATTCAGGTTCCTTTAAATAAAATTATTAAGAATATATTAATATCCCACCATTTACCAAAGAAATTTAAAATAAGTTGTTCAAGGTCAAACAAAAATTTAGAATAAAACAGAAATAACCTAACTTTAGTTTTATTGGTATATCCAATAAGCAGTCCCATATTCTTTAAATGAGTTTAAATAAGTGAGTTTTCTAAGTCATCACTGGATTATAATGTAGTAGATAAGAATATAAAAAATAGGAATATTCAATCGAGGAGCTGTAATGATAAATAATTCAAATATTTGTGAAGACATTAAAAATGCTCCAACTGTGGATACTGTCATCATCAGAGTAAGGATTTTACATTTAGGGAGCAGTCCTTTAAAATTCTTCAGAGTAAGGATTTTACATTTAGGGAGCAGTCCTTTAAAATTCAAACAATAACAGAACTTCAAAAATAAAATACTATGAAAGCACTAATTAACTCAAATTCACATAGGCGCAGGGAAAATAAGTAAATAAAATGGGCTGTGTTTAGTATATTTTAAAATCACAGCTTTGGAATTCATTCAGCACTTTGTAGACATATTACACATGTATATAGATTATTTACGTCCACGAAAAAACACGCTCCCAGTGTTTTTAAAATCTGATCTTCTCCCTCTCTTGCCTTTTATCACTTTTGCAGGAGATATAGGCACAAGAAGTATTTCATACTTCTCTTAATATGACCATGTTTAAAAGCATAGGTAAAATGAAATGTCAAGTGACACTCAGCCTCACCTAAGGGCGTAAGGAGGGTTTTTGTGACAGTAGCTACTCAAGATCCAGCCAACTGTTTTCCTAAGTGAATGAATGTGGCCCACCACCGCGAGAGCGACTGATTTTTCAAAAGAAGTAAGGAATTAGGGCTTCTAAGGGAAATCTCCTAATTTTAAAATGTTGACCAGACTCCGTTTATGACTTCTGTATTTTGAGAACATGGTTGTGGGAGTATAAACTGTTAGAAATTTTCTAGGGAAATTTTGAAATATGTATCAAAGCACATAAAAATGTATCAAGCCTTTGGATTAGCATTCTAGTCATGCTGAGGGTTGATACAGAAGGATATCCATGATAAACTGTTAAATTAGAAAAGCAGGTTACCAAAGAATATACTGTATAGAAACAGATTTTGCCAAACATGCATAGGAAAAACAACAACAACAAGCCCTAAAATGTTTTAGTGTCATTTCTCAGTGGAAAAATCATATGTGAATCATTTTCTTCGTATTTATTTGAATTTCCTTAAATTTTACAATGAACATGTCACTAAATGTTTTTCAAAATGTAATTTTTTTCTTCAAATAAAAGGAATAAAAGTTGAGTATAAAATGTTCAGATTATATAGGAGAAAGATAAGTGAAAGTCTTTCCATAATCTCATCCCTTATAGTTTGCTAGTGATAACTTTGGGCTATATTTACCCAGACTTCAAAAAGGAAAGGAAAACCACTATAATTCTGCCCTTCAATCTTCCTTTCAAAATCAACAGACTTAAATTTTTAGAACAGTTTTATACTTACAGAAAATCTAAGCAGATGCTGTAGAGTCCTATACCTCCTACCCCCACCCATTCAGGTTACCCTATTATCAACATCTAAAATTAATATGGTATATTTGTTTTAAGTAATGAACCAATATTCATACATTATTTTTAACTGAAGTCCATAATGTATTCAAATCTCCAAAGTTTTTATGTAATGTCCTTTTTCTGTTCCAGGATCCCATCCACAATACCACATCACATTTACTTATCATGCCAGCAACTCTTGGCTGTGACAGTTTCTCAGACTTTACTTACTTTTGATAACATTGATAGCTTTGATGAGTAAATAATAATCAGGTGCACTGTAGATGCCTCTATTGGAATTTGTCTGAGTTTTTCTCATGATTAGACTGGGGTTATGAGTTTGGGGGAGGAAGATCACAGAAGCAAAGTGCCATTTTCATTATATCAAGCGTACATACTATCAACATGGTTTAACTCTTGACATTGACCTAGATCATCTGGATAAAGTAGTGCTTGTCAGGTCACTCCACTGTCCCCCATCCATACTATATTCAATGTGCTTTGTAAACTATGTATAACATATATGAGAAAAATGTATATCTTTACTTGTCATTATCCTTTCAAGTGCTGCTTTGAAGGTTTAGTATAATCAAGACAACCAGTACCCCTGTCTGGGGAAGTTCATTTTATCTATCGCCCTTAAAACCCTAGAATCTTTGAAAAGTTTAATTTTCTTACTAAGAATTATTAGTATCGCATCAATAATTTTCTCCTCTAATATCAAAAATCATTATTCACCTTTATAGTTTACAGTCTTAAAAGACAATGAATGGTACGGTGCTAGACCATAGTTAATCTTGATGAGAAATGATCAATGGAGTATGTGTCCAAATGCCTCCAATTGAAACTCTCTCTTTAAATTGACCATTATTAATATATATAACTTCTTTTTCACATTGATCCACAGAGATAATTTTGATCAAAAAGTCCTGTAGAAGATGTAGAGTAGAAGGGGGGGGTAGGGAAAATCATTCATTAAGTGCTGTACAAATTACTATTAAGAATTATATAAATGGGGGCGCCCGGGTGGCTCAGTCGTTAAGTGTCTGCCTTCAGCTCAGGTCATGATCCCAGGGTCCTGGGATTGAGCCCCGCATCAGGCTCGCTGCTCTGTGGGAAGCCTGCTTCTCCCTCTCCCATTCCCCCTGCTTGTGTTCCCTCTCTCGCTGTGTCTCTCTCTGTCAAATGAATAAATAAAATCTTTAAAAAAAAAAAAGAATTATATAAATGAAATAATCTAGTCATGTTGTATTAACTTCAGGCAACATTGTATAGCATTATACATTAGAGGCTGAGTGAATAATACCTAATAAATAGAAAAGTGTTTCAAAGTTATAACAAAGAATTGCAAGTTAAATTGTTTTCCTTATTGGCAAGTTTTAATTAAACATATCCCTTTGTTTCCTACTATATTAAAATAATAGTAACTATCATTTAGTGAAAAAATATTGAGGTCCTAGCTGAAGATAAGCATTTCACATATATTATCTTACTTATTTAAGAAATGTATAAATTCCACACCTGTCAATACATAATGTAGCCGCCTGCAAAACAAAAACATCTAAAAGGGCATGATACCACAGGAAAAAAAATAATTTCTCCTAAAATAAGGTCACTGAAAATTAAATATATATTAAACATCCATGTATGCTTAAAATCTGTAATATGTGTGTGTAGATAAAACGTCTAACCTATATACATATGTATCAGAGAAAATAACATCTTGAATAACTGTTCTCTGAAAATGAACTCAAATCCTCTTGGACTAAGACATAGTATAAAAATATATAATATATGTTAAAGTGTGTATGTATACATACATATATATATATACACAAAATTTTCTTCTCATAAAGTATCTGAATCTCTACAAAAACTTGCCATTTTATTTAAAATTGATTTTAGAAATGGGAAAATACATCTACTGCCAATTTATAAAACACTGTTAGCTGAATCATCCACCACCTGAAAATGGGTAAATTTAATAATAGTCACGTTAGTTTTTTAAAGGGGAAAAAGAAAAATAACATCAAGTCAACATGACATCATAATTCAAGATAGTCTTATTACAAAAGTTCACAAATGGAATTAGGTGTACCAGTTTAAATTCACACCTCACTTTTAGAAAG